>NC_133931.1:44613521-45214592 GCF_031877795.1 Strix aluco
ACCATGACCAATACTCTTTTCAGGATTGATGCCTTGTTTCCAGCTTTGCAGAGACTGCTTTTCACTCCAGATTTCTGAAGGAGAAATAGAAAACAAGAAGCTGAATCTTTTTCAAATCACTTTTACAAAGCTATCGTTAGATGGAGAGCAAAACCTTACTGAAAGAAACACCTTCAGAAAGCTTTCTATAAATTTAATTAAAATTTTTATTTTCTCTCTGCTACTTTTCTCCACTACTTACAAGCTTCTTTCCACATCATGCCTGAGCTATCAAGTCCTCTCTTTCCACTTATATTTCAAAGTGCTTTATATCTTTCTAATGTAACCCCACTGCAAACGTACATATGAGCAAAAGAGAGGAAGCAAAGAAAACCAACTGCTATGTGTGTATCCTTTGCACTAATCATATATTTTTCTCAATTGTCTGCTTCATCTATTTCTATTATCACTTTTGGGGAGCCAATATTGTCTTTTACACACAGCCTACTGCACTGAGGTCTGGTTTATTTTGCTAGTCACTGTTGTAATAAACAAAATGCATAATATTAGCTGTTGGTGAGTGCTTTTCTGACAGGGGAAAAATTGCACTGAATTGTTATAGAAATCTGAAGCAAAGTTGCTGTGTAATCTAGGATTTCTGAAGGAAGGGCACATATCTGCCTCACTCACATACAACTATTTTCACATCTCTGTAAGCTTTACTATGCTTAGTTCTATAATGTCACTTTTCTAATAGTGATTATTCCTGTCTTTATGTTCAAGTGTTGGTATTCCCACTTGTTTTCTGTTCATGTTGAAAACAGTGTCTTGGGACACTGCTAATTTTAAACAGGAGAATGCTTACCGTGAGAGAAAGTAATGGTTCTCCTTGGGTTACTGTGAGCCAAGCTATTAGCTGCTGACAGTCTTTATTGAATCAGCAGGTGGCTTAAATCCAAAAATGAATTATAATGTAAGATCAGAGTTACAGTCTCAGAGAAAAAACAAAGTTAGTGCATTGACAGCTGTGATCAAAGCTGTTTCTAGTTCTCTCAGAGGTAGAAATCCCTAGGTGGCAATCAAAGGTTTCACGGGTAGGAATTACAGACAGAATTCATAATGGGCTCCAGCCAAAGTAAGAAATGTCAAAAACTACTATAAGCAGAATACTCTCTTGGTTAAGAACCAAGGCTCTGCAGGTTAATTTAACACATCTCCTCCTCCAAACAACCTAGCCTCACACCAAAATTCCAGAAAAATCACAGAATCACAGAATCATCTAGGTTGGAAAAGACTCTGAAGATCATCTAGTCCAACCATTAACCTAACACTGACCATAAAATGTTATATTACAAATAAATGTTATATTACAAATAAAATCTACCTAAACATAGCATATTTAATATTTTCCATGCAGGGTATTGGATTGGGAATATATACATATCTCTGGTCATGTATTCATTTCCTCTATTACAGGAGTTTGTAACTGGTGAGCTGATCAAGCACACTAATTCTTATTTGTTTAATGGCCAACCAAAATGTAGCACAGGGCAAGTATGGGTTTAGAGAGGGGTAATTCTCTAGCTCAGACAAAAAAGATTGGATAAACTTTCTGGCAAAAATAGATAAATCTTTCTGCTGCGTAGCAGAAAGGTGATTCTTAGTGCCTGAAATTTGTAGTGATGTCTGCTGAATCATTGCAGTTTAGGATGACCCAATCTGAAAGCTGTGACTACATTTATGCATTCTTGATATGTTGCAAAGCGTGCTAAGATTAGGAGTCCTGTTTTATTTATATGTAATTTTTGGTAGATTTCTTACTGGAACCTCACTGGAGTGCAGGATGATAGTTGCACAGTACTTAGGTTTACTTGGCCTGATGCAGAGTATTTATTCCTGTGGAGGAATACACAGTTCCTGCTGGGATCTGTCTAGGAATATGATGACAATGCTTTGCAGGTCAGAACACTGGGACCCCTTGGGGAGTGTGTTTCTGGACAGTTGTAAAATAGTTGACATGCTGGCAGGTATCTTTGATCTGCTCTGACTGGGCTGGAACAGATCCAGCAGATGGATTAAATTGATGGATTATATTCTCCCCACTTCTTTCTCTCCCCACAGTGATGCTCCTTCTCTGAGTTAAAGTGCTGGGGCTGAGCCAAAATGCTGTGTGCACAGGCTCAGTGCGCATGAATCTGCATGGGGAGTGGGAAAGGACGAGGGGATCGATGCTGTTTGAACTGCTTCACGGCCACTCTGTTGAAATCCTACACTGATAAATCTGATCCCACACTAAGATATTATCTGTTGGGGAATGGGAGGGCAAAAGGCAAGAGAGAGATCCCATTCACATTAATTGCTTCTTAAAACATTCAGCTGCCTTGCCTAAAGGTTTGGAAATTATATTTGATGTTGTGTGTTACTTTTTATGAACGTGTATATCTTATATGCCTTGAATGGTTTTTGGTAATCACTGATCCAGCTGGAAAATTGAGAGGATGAAAGAGAGGCTGAGTTGCTCTTTAACCATGTTATTCTGTCCCAATATTGCCCACCAATGGCTCAACCATCCAGAGGTTCGTCTGCCTTGTGATGACCTTGGGCTGCGGTAAGATTCTCAAGAAAATTTTTACCATCAGAAATGTTTTTATGTTATTCTGAAAACAGAATTATTTCATGTTATAGGTAAGTTTAAAAAAAAATTCTGTAAAAATTTATACTGAAATTAATTTCAGAAAGTCATGATTTGGGTTATATGTGTGGATTATGATGACTTATATCGTGACAATTCAAGAAAGTATTTTACACTATATATGTGCCGACATATATGGTTTAAAAGAGAGTAAGTGGAATAAAATGAGAAAAAAGATCCAGGTTCCAAAAACCTCATGGTAAAATTTTACTTTTAATATTATTTATGTCTGTGGCATTCTTATTGTACCCTGTTTTGGTGGAAGAAACATGTAAACATACAATTTTGTCAGTTTACCACTTGCTGTCACAGCAGTAATGAGACTAAGGAAGTCTGAAAGCATTCAGGTTCTCCTTTCCCAAGCTGCCACACAGACTGTGACCCCCTTCTCCTGAATTCAGGTAAGTAGGTATAGTTTCTTTTTCATCTGTATAATTTTAACTTAAAAAGAACTGGCAAGATGAGGCAATGTGTATAGCTGCACAGAACCAAGAAAGAAGCCCTAGGAGTGAATGGACTGAATGTCAACAGCGTGGAGAGTGGCATGACTCTGCCTCCTCAATGTCCAATGCAGTCAAGTTACAATTGATTTAGGTCTGTAAATTTGACTAGTGTATATTCTTCTGGATCACCCAAAATTGTACATAGATATTTTTTCTCATTCCTTGTAATTATAAATTACGATTGTCTGCTTGTGAAGGAATTTTCTCTCTAATCTTTTGTAGACTTTTAAGAAAGTTCCCTTTGATAAATGTTTCTAAAATATTCAATCACTTTTGTTGATTTAGTCAGCAGTGTCCCTGAATTTAAATATTACACGAACTTTTAAAATGCAGTAATATGAATGCTTTGAAGAATGTCTACACTTGTGTTTGTGCTACTTCAAAAGTAGACCAGAAGTTAAAACTAGGCAGGAGTCTGCCAGAGAAGTTCTATTTTTTTCTCTCTGTTGCTTCATTATTACAAGCTCAGTAATTAAGCGGAGGCATGCTTATTTATGGGTGAATGAATCTGTTCTTTATCTCTGAACTGTTCAGTAATATCCCTTGTTTATATAATACAGCAGATATTTTCATATTGGGAGATGTTTTATAAAAGTGTGTGTGATGGGCAAGAGTACAAATATGAGAATACTTTAAAGGAAATACGCTGAAAAATGTACACTTTTTTATAGCATTTTGATCTACAGCTTGGATAGCTCCCATTATGTTGCTTAAGGCCTGTTCTTTATTTTACTATTAGTTGCACCCAGAATCACAAAATCATCTAGGTTGGAAAAGACCTTGAAGATCATCTAGTCCAACCATTAACCTAACATTGACAGTTCTCAACTACACCATATCCCTAAGCACTATGTCAACCTGCCTCTTGAACACCTCCAGGGATGGGGACTCCACCACCTCCCTGGGCAGCCCATTCCAACGCCTAACAACCCCTTCTGGAAAGAAATGCTTCCTAATATCTAGTCTAAACCTTCCCTGGTGCAACTTGAGGACATTTCCTCTTGTCCTATCACTTGTTACTTGGTTAAAGAGACTCATCCCCAGCTCTCTGCAACCTCCTTTCAGGTAGCTGTAGAGGGCGATGAGGTCTCCCCTCAGCCTCCTCTTCTCCAGACTAAACAACCCCAGTTCCCTCAGCCGCTCCTCGTACGACATGTGCTCCAGACCATTCACCAGCTTCGTTGCCCTTCTTTGGACATGCTCAAGTAATTCAATGTCCTTTTTGTAGTGAGGGGCCCAAAACTGAACACAGTAAACGAGGTGTGGCCTCACCAGTGCCGAGTACAGGGGTAAGATCCCTTCCCTGTCCCTGCTGGCCACACTATTTCTGATACAAGCCAGGATGCCATTGGCCTTCTTGGCCACCTGGGCACAGTGCTGGCTCCTGTTCAGCCGGCTGTCAATCAACACCCCCAGGTCCCTCTCTGACTGGCAGCTCTCCAGCCACTCCTCCCCAAGCCTGTAGCACTGCTGGGGGTTGTTGTGGCTGAAGGGCAGCACCCGGCATTTGGCCTTATTGAAACTCCTACAGTTGGCCTTAGCCCATCGCTCCAGCCTGTCCAGATCTCTCTGCAGAGCCTCCCTACCCTCGAGCCGATCAACACTCCCACCCAACTCAGTGTCATCTGCAAACTTACTGAGGGTGCTCTCTATCCTCTTGTCTAGATCATCAATAAAGATGTTAAACAGGAGTGGCCCCAAAACCAAGTCCTGGGGGACACCATTCGTGACCGGCCTCCAACTGGATTTAACTCCATTAACCACAACTCTTTGGGCCCGGCCATCCAGCCAGTTTTTTACCCAGCAAAGCGTGTGCCCATCCAAGCCGCGAGCAGCCAGTTTCACCAGGAGAATGCTGTGGGAAACGGTGTCAAAGGCCTTACTGAAGTCAAGGTAGACAACATCCACAGCCTTTCCCTCATCCAATAAGCAGGTCACCCTGTCATAGAAGGAGATCAGGTTTGTTGAGCAGGACCTGCCTTTCATAAACCCATGCTGACTGGGCCTGATCATCTGGTTGTCCCACATGTGTTGTGTGATGGTACTCAGGATGAGCTGCTCCATCAGCTTCCCGGGCACCGAAGTCAAGCTGACAGGCCTGTAATTTCCCGGATCATCCTTCCGACACACAGGTCTTCTTATCTTCTGTCTACCATGCTACAGAACCCTATTCTAAAACACAGACTTTCAAATCCTTCTTGGTATCTTGCTCTCAGGGAATTCCTGTACGGTGACTCTTATAGATGCATAGGTAACTATAGCTTTCCACAGGTATAATTCCCATGGAACTGTAAGAAAATTATCTCCAGCTGTCCAAATGATCTAATGATTACAATATTTCTTTACCCTTGAAAAAACAATAATTATTGCATTGGCCAACACCAGGCCTGGCCAATTTTTACATTATCTTGTCTTTCTGTCTCTTCTAGTCTAAGTTGTTATGCAAGTAAACACAGATTTAAATGAATTTCATTAGTAGAATAATAAGCTCATCAGCCACTTTTTCTGCTGAGCTGAAGAAAGTAATGGCTGACAGGTATCAGCTTCACTCTTTTTGTAGCAAGGGTTTTTTGCAAAGGCACTGTGAACATCAAGGAAAATGGAAAAACAAAGATATCCTGTTTACACAAACAGTACATTTTGGGGTATTTGGTATTGAGCATTTTCAGTCAAAGACTTTTTTTTTTTTTTTTCCCCTCTCATGGTATCTGACAAGGATGAGCTGACTTTATTGATGGTCTTTTTTTGATATCTGCACTTAAATCACAGGGAAACAGTTAATTCAGCAACATTTAGAAACCTCCTTAAACTGGAGAGGTTTTAAATGCTAGATAGGCACATATTGTAGCTCCTTTTGTTTTTCCTGTTTAATCATCAAAATCCACAATGCATTGGATAACACTGAAAAATTGCATTAGCCAAACAAATTCATATGGCTAGAAGTGGCTAAACTGGTGCTGAAAATAGGGCGATAATAAATAGAATACAAAAAATAGGGAGATTCTGTGATAATCATCTTAAGAATTGGGAAACTTACTAACACAAATCTTATTCACATTCTTTCCATTCAAGAGTAGCTGTTACAAAAAGAAACTGAATAGCAAGCTGTATTCACAGTTAGCATGTACACTGAGTTAGCTGACTTCATCAATAACATGAGTGTGTTACCAACACCATTTTCATCACAAATCCAAAACATAGCACCATACAAGCTACTATGAAGAAAATTAACTTTATGCCAGTGTATTCAGAGTACAATTTCCAGTAGCAGACAAGGCACTTAATTCACTGTGTGGTGACGTGAATCAAATGAGTGCCAAAAGATGTGACTCCTAGTAGCCAAGATGTTGCATGCTACTATGCCGTCCAAGTTATTGGAAGTGCTACAGAGGAGTGTGTGTCATACCTGGGCTTAGGTTCTGTGTGGAATTATAACCTTTAGTTTTAGTAATTCAGTGTAATTGTGATTTTGAATCACCCTCTTTCCTCAGGAACTTAAGTCATATACTTGGGTACAATGTACTAGCTAATGATGGGATCCTTTCCCTTCCCTTCCCTTCCCTTCCCTTCCCTTCCCTTCCCTTCCCTTCCCTTCCCTTCCCTTCCCTTCCCTTCCCTTCCCTTCCCTTCCCTTCCCTTCCCTTCCCTTCCCTTCCCTTCCCTTCCCTTCCCTTCCCTTCCCTTCCCTTCCCTTCCCTTCCCTTCCCTTCCCTTCCCTTCCCTTCCCTTCCCTTCCCTTCCCTTCCCTTCCCTTCCCTTCCCTTCCCTTCCCTTCCCTCCCCTCCCCTCCCCTCCCCTCCCCTTCCCCTTCCCCTTCCCCTTCCCCTTCCCCTTCCCCTTCCCCTTCCCCTTCCCCTTCCCCTTCCCCTTCCCCTTCTCCTTCCGCTTCCCCTTTTCCCTCAGAAACCTCTTTATCAGAGCAGGTGTTCAGGATATGGGATGCTCTGGTCCAAGCAGGTTTAATACCCTGGGAGCCAGAAGGAAGTAGAACCCTGAAGTGTTAAGGCTTGGACAACAGACCCAAGCCAGAGTTGACCTATAGATGAATCCTGTATATTTTATAACTGATAACCATTGTGCTAACAGGTATTATACTAAGTTATAACAAGCCACCTATTCTGATGTAAAAAGTGGAAGTGTTGAAGCCTGAACAACAGGCCCTGAGCCGAAGCTGCTAACTCAATGTAATCATTAGTGAAATATGTATGGAAGATGTAGCTATCTTGAATGTGTATTTATCTTTCTTTGTGGGTGGATAAAATAACAGGGTTGTGGAGACCCTTGTCTGGCACTGTGGTCTGATGTGAGACCTTGTGCCTAATCCAATTAGATAAGCAGAGGAACTCCCTTAGCTTCTCCCTGGAGTCCTGGCCAGGCTCTGGGGGGGGAATCTAATGTGAGAATGAAACCAGATATTTCAGCTTAAAACAAAGGTGCCAGCTATTCTGGCTTACTGATTTTTGGGTATATAAGGCTGGACCCGCTTGCAGAGACTTTGGATGCCTCACCTATGAGTGGACGCACTGCGTAGGATTTCCCATTTGCCGGGACAGGCTCTCCAAATCCTCGCTGTAACCGGGGCTCACCAGCAACTGCAGATCTGGATGATGGTAACATATGCAAGCGGTGATGTATCTTTCTTAATCACTATTCTCCCTGTTGTGTAGTAATGATTTGATACACTACTCTGTATTTTCCTATTTGTTTAAGTGCACTATTCTGTCTTTTCTTACTGCATGTTTTCCGTATTACTCTGTTACATTATTTGGTTATCACTAGTAAAATATGCGTGCTCTTTTCACTCTGGTGTCTGAGTTTCATTGGTATCCTTAATCAGCAAAACAAACCCCCAACTCAGAAAAGCATCTGAGCTCTCCAGCTGCAGGGTAGTCCAAGAAAAGTCATTACACCACTACTTCGAGCAGAACTCCGCACTGGCTCTCTGTTAAGTGTGGTTTTGTCATACCTTATATTTCAAGCTGTGCAGAGACTAAATGCAGTATTATATCTTGTTTACAGATCCTAAACAGTTTTAGGCTGGATGTGGGCCATGTTTTAGGCTCGTATAATCAGCCATGTTAAGAAAATGGTGCTTTGGAGAGTGTGCAGTGACAGAAGTTTGGGCACGTGAAGAAATTTTGGCAGCTATGATATCTTGAGTGCTAAGTGGGTTACAGAAGACTTTTAATATCTTTCTACTGAACCGAGTGGCTCGAAATCTACTTAAGCTTCATGCAAGATGTTTCAGTGCTGTTTTGTACCTCATACATAGTGTGCACAAGATCTGTCTTGGTATGAATTTACAAATTGAGGTTATACTATTTCGAAGCAATTCTACTAATACAGATAGCCACTTGGTATGTCTGCATTTCAGTGTTTGTGGGTAGAGATCCCTGTCAGAAGTCATCAAAATAGAAAATGAAACCTAGATTGAAAAAAACAAAATCAGCTAGACCTCCTGATCTCTGATTATATGATTAGCCCTGCATAGATGAGATGGCCACAACATCTTGACATTCTGCAGTACATTAGAATAAAAATCAAGAAGCAAAACTGGCTCTTTGAAAGCAGAAGAAGGACTCAGACAAAAATGCACTACAAAAGAGGAAGTGATACATCAATCATGAATGACTTAGAACCTCAGTTTTGTTGCCTAAAAAATGTAACTGATATATACCAATATTTTGCAGAGTTACAGGTAACAAATATTAGGAAAAACTAACCGTATATTTGTTTGCAAATGTATTTCTATATTAACATTTAAAGGTTTTTCAGTTTTGCTCATATGATTTCATTTTAAAAATTGTATGATTCTGGATTTTATCTATCAGTTGATGAAGGATCATTTTGTTTCACAGTGACTGAAGGATATCCTCTATCCTTTAGATTTCTGCACAACAAGAAGTAGTCCAAGATTTCAGCTGGAAGTTTTTCTCACATGGAATCACTAAAGAGGCTACAAGTTTTGAAAAGCAAGTTCAGTATGATGCTATTTTTATTCTATGCAGTGCTTTGGGAACCGTGAAGATTCTTTTTAATTAGGTTACTTAAATAAAGACAAGCAGCTTTTTGCTTGAGCTTTTTTTGGCATGTGTCACCTTTGAACAGAGAAAATGACATGCTGAACAGTATTTGTTCAAATAGAAGTCAAGTGTGGAAGGTATTAGAAAAAAAAGAGGACTTAGAAGAAGCAGGAGCAGGGGAAGACTAAGGCTAAAATGTGTTTGAAGTAAATCAGAGGAAAAAATAGGAATGCTTAACACAATTACAGGATTTCAAATGAGGATAATGAAGGCCACAACTGAGATGAATTTGGTGATGAATAGAATAGAATAGAATAGAATAGAATAGAATAGAATAGAATAGAATAGAATAGAATAGAATAGAATAGAATAGAATAATTCAGTTGTAAGGAGCCTAAAACAATCATCTAGTCCAACCTCCTGACCACTTCAGGACTCACCAAAAGTTAAGGCATGTTATTAAGGGCATTGTCCAAATGCCTCATAAACAGAGAGCCTCGGGGCATTGACCACTTCTAGGAAGCCTGTTCCAGTGTTTGACCACCCAGTCTAAACCTCCTCTGGTGCAGCTTTGAACCATTCCTATGTGTCCTATCACTGGATACCAGGAAGAAGAGCTCAACACCTTCCTCTCCACCTCCCCTTCTGAGGAAGCTGTAGAGAGCAATTAGGTTGTCCCTCAGTCTCTTTTTCTCCAAATTAGACAAGCCTGGAGTCCTTAACCACTCCTCACAGGACATGCCTTCCAGCGCTCTCACCAGCTTTGTTGCCCTCCCCTGGACACATTCGAGTACCTTCACATCCTTCTTAAATTGTGGGGCCCACAGTACTCAAGGTGAGGCTGCACCAATGCTGAATACAGTGGGATAATCACCTCTCCTGACTGGCTGGTTATGTTATGTTTGATGCACCCCAGGATGTGGTTTGCCTTCTTGGCTGCCAGGGCACACTGCTGACTCATACTTGAGCCTGCTGCTGACTCAGATCCCTTTCTGCAGGGCTGCTCTTCAGACACTCCTCTTCCAATTTATGCTTGTGCTGGTATTACTCTATCTTGGGTATGGAATCCAACAAAGAGTAGGATGACTTCTTGCAGATGTAAGAACCAAAAGTCACATTTCACTTTCCATTATTTTAAGTTTATATACTTAAAGTGTCTTAACTTCATTATTGTTCTTTCCTGTCCACTTATGTCACTGTTTAATGGTGTCAAATTTTTCAAGAGAAACAAAGAAAAGGTACACTTTATCTCATAGAAATGTTTTTCCATTGATGGCAAAATATTTAAGAAAGTCAAAAATGCAGTTTCAGATGTTTTTCTTTTTTTTTTTTTTTCCATATCTGGAAATAATTCAAAGCTTAAATTTCTCATAGTTGTTCCTTTGGCTCCATAGTTAAAAAACCATAATGTTCCAAAACCCCATGGGAATTCCTGCCCAGTCAGTCCCCAAACTTAGTCAGCATTTTAGAATCTATTTTTAAAGAGCTAGGATTGAGCTCACTATTATCAAGAAGTCCTCAGCAGAAGGATTTTCTGATTTCAAAAAATAAACCAAGTGTTTCCACTACTTTTGGAAAACTTAAGGAAACCTAATGACATGTATGAAAATCTGTAAATTCTTAACCAATTTGCAAGTAAGCACAAATGAAAAATGTATTTGTATTCTAAACTTAGTTGTATTACTGTTGAAATTTTGAGGCTCTTAAAGCTTGCTGCAATAAACTAAAAAAAGCCTACATCCTTAGTTTGATCATTACAAAATGCTAGGATCAGACATGAACACTGGAGAAAACAGAGAACCATCAAAGCATGCTGGGTGAGCAGTGCTGCTATCCTGGCAAAATAGACATTAAGGATTGATACAATTTGTGATTGCTAATGTATCCTTAGGGTTCTGTTGTCCTGTCAATATGTACATGTAATTCCTGTTAATGCTAATGGCAACTATGCAAATATATTGAGATGAGACTAGGTTTTAGAAAAAAGAAACATTTTAATTTTAAGTTCACTGCAAATCTCAATTATTCAAAGAATGACAACCCTAAATTTCTGCTATTTTGTATTTCCTTATGTGTTTATTTCATTGTAATGTTCCAAAATGCAAAACAGAGTAACTATAAGAGGAGGAAGCATTATTCTTCCAATGTGTAGCAAAGAAAAGGATGATATTCCAAAGGATGCCATGTTGTGGGAAAGTTCTTTAGAACATTTTCTTAGATTTAAACTTTTCTTTTAAAATAATTAAGACAAAAAAGAATTCTTTAAAATAGTGCTTCTTTTCCAGTGAGAATGGATTTACTGAAGAACTTGCAAAAGCTATTTAAACATGGTAATGTTCCTTAAAGACAAATACTAAATAAACTAAACACTGTTGGGATTGAGGAGGCTAGCAGTACATTGCTGTTCTGCTACAGATTCATTTGTCAAGTCACGGCAAGTCAAGGCTCAGATGGAAAATTGATTTATTTGTCACGATTTGATCATAAACCAGAGCATCATAGCAAGATACCATCCATCAGCTCATATGTGATAACTGTAAATGCAAAATTCTGCAATGCACCATAATCCTTTTTTATTTCATGACAAATTAGATAGCATTAATGTGACAAAAGCTAAGAACAGAAAAACAGACAGTTATCAAGCTACAACTAATCCAAGGAAACTTGTGAAGAAGTGAAGTGTCCCACAGTTTGACACTGTCCCGCAAGACATCCTTGTCTCTAAATTGAAGAGACATGTATCTGATGGATGGACCACGTGGTGGATAAGGAATTGGCTCGATGGTTGCACTCAAAGAGTTGCAGTCAACAGCTCGATGTCCAAATGGAGACCAGTGATGAGTGGCATTCCTCAGGGGTCCGTACTGGGACCAGCACTGTTTAAAATCTTTGCTGATGACATGGACAGTGGGATTGAGTGCACCCTCCGGAAGTTTGCGGACAACACCAGGCTGTGTGGTGTGGTTGTCACACAGGAGGGAAGGGATGCCATCCAGAGGGACCTTCATGTGCTTGAGAGGTGGGCCCATGTGAACCTCATGAAGTTCAACAAGACCAAGTGCAAGGTCCTGCACACGGGTTGAGGCAATACCAGGCACAAACACAGGCTGGGTGATGAGTGGGCTGAGAGTAGCCCTCTGGAGAAAGGCTTGGGGGTATTCGTGGATGGAAAACTGACTATGAGCCAGCAATGTATACTCACAGCCCAAAAAGCCAACTGTATCCTGGGCTGCATCAAGAGAAGTGTGGCCAGCAGGTCGAGGGAGGTGATTCTTTACTCTGCTCTCATGAGACCTTACGTGGAATGTTCAGCTGTGAGGCCCCCAGTATGAGAAACACATCGACCTGTTGGAGGGAGTCCAGAGGAGGGCCACAGAGATGATCGGGGGGCTGAAGCACCTCCCCTATGAGGACAGGCTGAGAGAGTTGGGGTTGTTCAACCTGGAGAAGAAAAGGCTCCAGGGATAATTTATAGTAGTTAAAGGGGGCCTACAGGAAAGATGGGGAGGGACTCTTTATCAAGGAGTGTAGTGATAGGATGAGGGGTAACAGTTTTATACTGAAAAAAGGAAGATTTAGATTATCTATAAGGAAGAAATTCTTTACTATGAGGGTAGTGAGACACTGGCACAGACTGCCCAGAGAAGCTGTGGCTGCCCCCTCCCTGGAAGTGCTCAAGGCCAGGTTGGATGGTGGAAGGTGTCAGGTGGATTGGAACTAGATGATCTTTAATGTCCCTTCCAACCCAAACCTTTCTCTGAATCTCTGATTCTCTGATTCTACGATTCTATGATTCTATGAGTCTGTGTTGTAGAGGGAAAGTGATCTCTGCTGAGAGCTGCCTTACATCTGAATTCTAGACACATTCAACATTTTAAACATTCCTTCAGTGGAATTTGCTGTTTATCTTAATAACTTTTTGAAATGTCTAAAATGTAAGAGTAGCTGTTAATCGAATCAAGTACACCATTTTTTAATATCAATTGCAGACTTTATTCTTTCATGTGTGCGTAATTGCTTTGTGGCTTAATATTTGGCCAACCTAATAAAAGAATAAACAAGGAACAGACTTACCTAGACTGCTGCAAACTGGAATATCCAAAGAAACTTTAGGACAGAACCATTTCCTCATTAAGAACTCACCACAGTTAAATCCTTCTAATAAGCTGGCTCCATGTGACTTTGGACTTTCTGCCTGGAAAAAAAAATAAATCAGAATTCTGATTTTAATTTTACAGTTTTGAATCCCTGTTTTGGTTTTACTTAGTTATCTAAACTTCACAGGTAAGCATTTAAAACAATAGATTTTTGATTTTAGAGACCTCTAAGATGAAGGATTTTTCAAGTTTTTTTTGATTATGAAACTTTTTTTTTCAGTAGATATAATTTCAATTTTAGTAATTTCCTCTGGCTATCTTAAAGTAGTTCAGTTTTATTAGCTGCGTTAGCTGGTAGTCATTAGAGTTTTTCAGTTACTTATGTTATGGAGTGTATGTAGAGATGTTCTGACTGGTTATTACTCAAAATTGATCTTAATGTCTTTGTGTTAGCATTGTGCATGCAGTAAGCCCTTGATCCTGCAAAGACAATCATGCCCCTACTTGTATGCACAGAGAATAATTTCATTAATGCTATTGGAACTGATTGTGGAGCTTATGATTCTGAAAATGCTTTTCAGTTGTTTTTTTTTTTCTTTTCTGTGAAAGTAGTTTTCAGGGTCTACTTAGTTGAGATTTGTTATTTAAACTGTGCTAATAACAGAACTGCAGGAAGTTGCATGTTAAATTGTGTTTTTCCATAAAAGAATATCAGTGTGAAGACTCAAATATGATTTTATTTTGTGCTTTTAATGGTACTTCATATACACAGATACATGTATACAGATAAGTAATTAAGTGATCTATATATATGGGCCAAAGTCTAGATTATATGAATAACAATTTAATTTTCTCTCTGCTACATATATACTTCAGAAGTGGCTTTGGTCCTTGTCAGTAAACTAGACTGAGTGCTCCATAGCCTCTAAGTATCTTGTCTTCCCCTCAGTTTCTCCTTCATTACAGTAGTATCTCAAAACTGATTCCTGTCAAAGTAGAATTTATACAGAGCATAACTGTGCAGCCATTGTGCTACACAAAAACATGAACATGAGATAAACGCTTGCCTCTTTAGACATTTCTTATTAAAAAAGGAGATAATACCCAAAGATATGAAAAAATAATTGGATTTAGTATGGGTGAAGGGAATATATTCTTTTTAGTTAAATACATAATTTTTGCAACCCAACATCTGTATAACTCAGTGTGTGTTTCTGTGGCAATTTTAATCCAAAAAGAGTAACTTTTTTCATTCTCTAAGCTAACTGGCACATATGTAGCTGTAGTTAGCAGCATGCTGGCTTAAGTGGTTGAAACCTTATTGCAATCTTATGAGGTAGAGAGAAAAAAAAGGGAAAAAAGAAGGAGTCAGTCTTCAGAAAATATCAGCTAACAGTTGCATGGGATTAAGAAGGTGCTTCAGTTCAGAAGAATTTATTTCACTAGTGCTTATTACAGGGTTTCTCCTTCCCAAGGTCTGCCATCTGCTATTGTCTTGAACAGGACACAGGACTGATGAACTATTGTTGTAATCATATGAGGTGACTTTGAGGCAGGATCTGATTGGTCTTCTTTGGTTCATGAGTTGATTCCTCAAGGACGTTGTTTTGGGCAGAGTAAGCAGAACTTCAACCTGTAGCTTCCAATTTATTCAGATTTCCTGGATTCAGATGAAGCATGCCCCACTCAACTAAGAGTCTTTGAAAACATTTACTGATGTTATGGGAGTCTGTCTGAAAAGTGTGATTGTTACAATTTTAGTAAGAGATCAAAATAGTTTAACATTTATTGTCCATAGCAAAAAGTACAGAAAAATATAATTTATTTTGAAAGTTATAATACCTACTGGAATTATTTGAACCTTCTAAATTTTATTTGAAAAAAATGAAGGTTTCTAAAGCCTTTAATCATAAATTCAATTATGTTCAAATTAATTTAACTTAAGGTGAGAGCTGATTATCAGTGATATTTAATTTAATATCACCTTATTTTTGCGAGCTTTTATGACAGATTAAGGTGACAAGACTTTTCACTTTTATCAACAGATTTTTAAAGTACTTACTCCCTTGATAGTTTATTAGAACATTAAAATATTAATTAAAAGTTCTGCTTTGAAAGCTTCTTCCTCGAGCAACCCTCTCTATCCCCACTTTAGTTTCATCTGAAACATGACCAAAAAAGGGACAGCAATTTTTCTGCCATTTTAAACTGTCATAGGCCAAGATGGGAAAAGTATTGCAGGTAGAAAAGCATAAATATGACATCCTCAATTTTAAAAAAACTTTTTAAAAAATGAACCAGATATTCAGTAATTAATAATACAGTACGTCGTTTTGACTATGGCTCTGAGCAGTTTTCTGACTTTCTAATCCATGAACAACTATTAGAATATAGTAATTTTTTTTGAGCTAATTAATGTTTTCTACTGCCTGTCAAAGGTAGGATATAATCCTAATCCATGATGAATATTGCTAGGCTGGTAAAAATTACATGGATGATGATTACTGAAGTTAAAAACAAATCATGTTTTTGAAAATTATATACTAGTGTAGATGTGGGAAAGGTTTTCAATGGTTTCCATTTTTATGGGTTTGATAGATTTTTTTTTCTTTTGAAAATATTATTGAAAACACCATCAAAATTATTACTAAAATCAGTTACAAAATATGGGATTTTTGTAAATGGAACTGTTGAAAACGTTTTTTGAAGAAAAAAATCAGTATCTTGGCATGAAGATTTTTTTAGTGATAAGAACAAATAAGCAGAGATGCTTTATATCTGAAAAGGTTGATTCACTTTCCTTTTCCATTCTGATGTCCAAAAGCTTATATTTAAAAACCTTGGAAACCACATATGTTTTACTATAACACTGAAAAATGAACACTAAATATAATCAGTATTTTAGGTAACAAATATGAACAATTGTTCAATTACACTGAGTTCACATCAGTGGAACTTCATGAACAGTTTTTTTGTTCTTTGGAGAGTGCATAATATACTGTTACACTGGTGCCTGTTGTGTTATAAAATATGTAAACAAGAAAATCCATAACTCATTAAAATAGGAAATGTATCTTTTAGACCTGAATACTGTATAATATGTACAAGCATGTTTATAGAATTGTTGGGAAGGTAAAAACATGTTCTTACCATTCTCTTACATCCAAGTTACAGGTTAGGTTGCCCACATTTGGCAGTTTTTACACTGCAAGTTGTGTGGTTTATCTGGACAAATGACCACACCTTATATTCAAAGCCAATAATACTTATTAGTCTAATTAATATCTTGACAGTCTAATCAAAGGTTTATTATTAATCCATGTGAAATTACACTAAGACTCATAATTCAAATTATCCACTTAGAATTTGGCTTCATAATGAATCAGTCCTAAGATTAGATTTAAGATTTAGATTTAAGTTACCCCATTTTCCTTTATTAACTCTTTGGTTATGTTTTAAGGTCACACTAAAAAAAACCCCACCAACACACTTATTTTGAGATATGTTTTAATAGCTACTCTGTTCTTATCTTTTTCCCCTTTCTCCAGAGAACCTTGTATTACGTCAGAACTGCAAGATCTGTATGTAACCCCAGAGAATACTATTTATTTCACCTGCACAGCAGAAGGAAATCCTTTGCCCAAGATAACTTGTATACATATCAAGTAAATGATAACCAAGTGTTTCATATGAATCCTGCTTATTTTCAAACAGGATTTTGACTTTGGTAACTCTATGGCTACTATATTTCACATGTCCGTGTGCTTGGGAGGGACAATTGATTTGTAAAGTTGATTTTTTCTGATTTAACTAATTCTAAAGGAAACTACCTATGAAAACACCTATGGATAAAAAATACTGCTGAAAAATATTTTCTTCAGCTATTTTTAAAATAATGGAAATGGCAGGATGTAGTAAAAGCTTTCCATCTCATTGAAATGTCCTGCTGTTACAGGGAAACTGTGAAAAGGTTTTTTTTTCTCAGATAACATTGAATATGTAAAGTTTTAACTAGTTTGCCAAAGATAATACTTGTTGTTATACTATTCCTGTAAAAAGCCCATATTTCCAAGGTTCAATCACTAAAACAGAGTATTTCCCTGAAGATTTTTTCAAAATTAAATTTATTGGTACCAGATAACAATTATGCAACTTTGTAAGTGCTATGGAAGTTCCAGAGTAAAAGTTATTTAACACTTAGTGAAAACTGTATATTTCTTTGTTGTATTATTAAATTATGGGATAAAAAATTTAGAAAATGAACATATTAAAAAAAGTCTAATTCAGGATTAAGACATTAATTGGAACATTAACTTTGATACTCCAAATTCTTCTTTCACTAATAATCATCAAGATATGAAAATACTATAGTGTTCTGCTAAAGAAAACTGATGCTATTGAGCCTAAAAATATAGAAGGGTTTGTCTTGAAAGGGACCTTAAAGATCATCAAGTTCCAACACACCTGCCACTAGACCAGGTTGCTCAAAGCCCCATTCAACCTGGCCTTGAACACTTCCAGGGAGGGGGCATCAACAACTTCTCTAGGCAACCTGTTCCTGTGCCTCACCACCCTCACAGTAAAGAATTCCTTCCTTATAGATAATCTAAATCTACCCTCTTTACCCTTTTTCATTTTGAAACTGTTACCCCTCACCCTATCGCTACACTCCTTGATAAAGAGTCCCTCCCCATCTTTCCTGTAGGCCCCCTTTAACTACTAGAAGGCCACTATAAATTATCCCTGGACCCTTTTCTCCAGGCTGAACAACCCCAACTCTCTCAGCCTGTCCTTATAGGGGAGGTGCTCCAGCCCCCCAGTCATCTCTGTGGCCCTCCTCTGGACTTACTCTAATGGATCTATGTCTTTCTTATGCTGGGGGCCCCAGAACACAGTACTCCCAGTGGAGTCTCATGAGAGCAGAGTTGAGGGGGAGAATCACCTCCCTTGACCTGCTGGCCACACTTCTCTTGATGCAGCCCAGGATACAGTTGGCTTTTTGGGCTGTGAGTGTACATTGCTGGCTCATAGTCAGTTTTCCATCCACGAATACCCCCAAGCCTTTCTCCAGAGGGCTACTCTCAGCCCACTCATCACCCAGCCTGTGTTTGTGCCTGGTATTGCCTCAACCCGTGTGCAGGACCTTGCACTTGGTCTTGTTGAACTTCATGAGGTTCACATGGGCCCACCTCTCAAGCACATGAAGGTCCCTCTGGATGGCATCCCTTCCCTCCTGTGTGACAACCACACCACACAGCCTGGTGTTGTCCGCAAACTTCCGGAGGGTGCACTCAATCCCACTGTCCATGTCATCAGCAAAGATTTTAAACAGTGCTGGTCCCAGTACGGACCCCTGAGGAATGCCACTCATCACTGGTCTCCATTTGGACATCGAGCTGTTGACTGCAACTCTTTGAGTGCAACCATCGAGCCAATTCCTTATCCACCACGTGGTCCATCCATCAGATACATGTCTCTTCAATTTAGAGACAAGGATGTCGTGCGGGACAGTGTCAAAAGCTTTGCAGAAGTCCATGTAGATGATGTTATTGCTCTTCCCTTATCCACCAGCGCTGTAACCCTGTCATAGAAGGCCACCAGATTTGCCAGGCACAATTTGCCCTTAGTGAAGCCATGTTGGGTGTCACCAAGCACCTCCTTATTCTCTATGTGCCCTAGTATAGTTTCCAGGTTAATCCACTCCATGATCTTTCTGGGTACAGAGGTGATACTGAGTGTCCTTTAGTTCCCTGGGTCTTCTTTTATTCCTTTTTTAAAAATGGGGTTATGTTTCCTCTTTTCCTGTCAGTGAGAACTTCACAAGCCTATGTCAGGGAACAACCATCATCAGAGGCCAAAATACATGAATCTAGAGGAAGGCTTTAGAGAAGACTTGCAAATCATTGTCTTCTTGTCACTTAAGTTCAATATTCAAGATACATTAGATGACACCCAGGTTTTCTCTGTATATTCTGTATCCCAGCAGCAAAAGAGTGTCTTGGGGCATTCCTATACAGCTTTTCTGTTACCCTTCAGATTCTCAGAACAAAATATTTTGTCATTTAGCTTCAAATCCTTCCTGATATCTGAACACAGAGATAACAAAAGTATTTTTGCCTATTGCTTCCATTATAAAGAAGCCCACACTCTTTTACTTGGCAGAGAGTTTCCCCTATATACCTCATGCCTTTGTATATGATGCTGAAATTGATTTATTCTTTCTGCTTCTAAGGTGTGTACTCCATCAGTCAAGTTAGAGTGATACAAGTATTAGTGTTGATACAGTCGTGAGTCTGTAAGTTTCCATGATTTTAACTGATCAGCTAAAATTTACTGCACTAATAGAAACACACTGTGAAGCTGTACTTGTGTCACTGCAGAGCAAAATCCCATCCTCTGAGGGAGTGTAGTGCACACATATTCCTAAAATCAACAGAAGGGGTTGATTTGTAACACGTACATTACAAAAATACCATAAAATTTTCAGTCTCTTTAGAAAGGACCAAACCACTTACCCTGAAAAGAGAATAAAGAGACTATGTTCTCCCTTCAGGCTGTATATGCAATATTCTTATCAAGAATATTTATTACTAATCTACCCCAAATATCCAAAGCTATTTGATTAGATGACGTTTCCCATTTAAGATGTATTTTAAAATATAATGATATTATAAACAAGGTTGTTTAAAATAACTAATGAAAATGGTTTGTTATGATCAAATATTCATCTTTTACATTCAGGGAAAAGCTGGATATGCCTGTAACGCAAAATGTGTAAGATAAGTCTTGTAGTTACTCTTGGATTTTAAATTCTGACCAAGTATATTTTTAAATGTCCAGTTTTAGTGATGATGTTGTTGCCAGATAAATAGCTGTTACTTTACAAACATATTTTTGAAACATATCTCAACAAGGAATTTTCTTTTTAAAATACATATTCACTAAAAAAAAAAAAAAGGCAGCCTGTGCCATGTGTGTCACCCAGAGAATTTACACTGCTGTGTCACAGTTAGGCCATATTTCCTAACAGGGATGTCATTTTGGAAAAAACAAACAAACAAAAAACTATTCTCTAATGGTGAGGTACCTGGTATCACCCTTCTGCAAACTGGCCGAGCAAGTACAGAAAGAGAATTGTTAAAAACCCATTGAAACCTAATTGTACTACAAGCATATTCAAATTTAGCTTTACAGAAAATATTGCTTGGTAAGGATGGTTATAAGGTGGGTTTTTTTCTGTAGCTGTCACACTCAGCCAACAAAGAAACAAAACTATTTTGCCCTGAACAGAACAAACATAAACAAAACTCTTAATAAGTAAACAAATCTTCCTCTTGTTTATAATCTTAAACTAAGTGTAATGAGCCTAAAATAACACAAGGGGTGATGTCATTAACAGTGAGACACAGTTGTATGCTAGATATAAGGATTTTTAGCCACAAATGTGAGTGTGTGGATTCATACAGGTGTACCACAATGTCATCCACCTGTGTGTCTTTGTCTTTTTTGTTAGGGAATCCTGGTACTCTCCAGTTCTACTGTAGTTGATAGCACTAAGGGAAATAGTATTCTGGTGCAGTATCTTTGACAGTTTAAGGGAGGGGAATGAGTGACTAATCTGGGAATCAAGACCGATGCAGACACACTGTGAAGCTGGAGTTCTTATTTATCCTGTTACTGTTAGAACTGAGGACAGCTGACCCGTCTTAACCATCAAGTGCATATTGTAAACATTTAAGTAAAATAGGAAAATAAGTGCAGTCCTTTGCTGACCTCACTGAGAGAGACTAGGAATATTAGGTTACCTACAGTCAGTCCAAACATCGATCCAGCCTTGAGTCCTCTCTCTGACAATGATTGGAAGGGAAGACTAGGGGACAGGTTGGGTACAGATGACACTGCATGTCAGAGGACTGTGTCCAGTCACTTTCTGAGCAGTGCACTTCAGTGTATTCATGTTGCCTGTATTGATAACTGAGCTTCTAATCCAAATGCAAAGCCATTCCCATTAAATGGTAAACTGTTGCACTCTGAATGTATAGTACATTCATTTGGTTGAGGTTGATACTATCCGTATCTAAGGATCAAACTGAGGTAATATTTGAAAACATGAAAAAATAAAAAGCATAATATAATCATTAGAAATGTTTACTTTGTAACAATATGTATAAATGTTTTACCTTTCCATGCTTCTTTGATAACAATGTTCAAAATACATAAAATCTTGTCATATCAACGAGGCATTTCTTCTAAATAAATGTAGTTTCCTAATAGCTTTTGTTGCTAAGCAAAGACAATTGAAACTAACATGCTACAACTATGATTTGACAAAGCGAGAGAAAGCATTACAGGTAATCACTGTTTGTATTACTTTAGGCAATCTATTGTGAGAACAAGTAGGTAAAACAGGATGATAAGTGATACATATGTTTCAGGGTCTTATCTCAGACTGCCACTTATCTTACCTACTCTCTTGCACTCTAATTCAACCATTCATTCATACATGTCTCTGTCATAGCATAATGAGCTCCCTGACTCTTATGTTGTTTTCTTTCTGTCCTGCAACATGTCAAAGGAACTTTGGTCAGCATTTAATGTTGGGTGATCCCTCTCTACAAAAGGCGTTTGGGGCCAAACTAACCTTTTCTGCTTGGAGAGCTCTGCAAAGTTTTGGATTGTGCTGGGCAATACAAAAGCGGATCTCTACCTTCTCATTTGTCAGATCATAACATGCTTTACTCACATCTCCTCTGTTTGTTAGAAGTTCTGTGGAGAGCAAATTCACTCACCATTTCCAGTGACTAATTTATTGATTGTCACATTGTAAGTCTTGTCTCTCATACTAATATTATTCTGTTTAACAGTCTTGCCATGTAAGTTCCTTCTTCCTGAGTGGATTGTTCCTAGAATTAATGTCACAGTAGCCAGTAAGCACAATTATTTATACAGTTCTAATGTGCCATTTTTTTGGAAGACAAACAGGCAAAAATAAATTGTATCATCTATAGGTAAAAATGAGTTGCATAATTTTTTCATATCATCTGACTATAGAAACAATTCATTATCAAAACTCAAGAAGAGTGAATGTCCCTTTACTACTGCCTTTGGAAAACACTAAACAGGAGAGCAGATATTTGGGAATAACATTGCTGGAAATGTGTGACTTCAGAATAAAGCTCAATAGGTTTATTTGGTGGATGTCAGTAGACTTCTGTTGTAGAATAGCATAGCACTTTTAAGCAGCATTGATGAGGAAGAATAATTAATTTCTGAAAAATCATAGAACAGTTGAGGTTAGAACAGGCTATTGGAGATTTTTCTAATCAAAACCTCTGCTCAAAGCTGGACAGCAGTTGGCATTTGGATATTTCCACAGATGGAGACTCATAACTCTGGGCAACTTGTTTCAGCAACTCACCTCACAGTTTAAAAGCTTTTTTGTTTTGTTCAGGTGGAGTTTTCTGTGTTTCAACTTCTACTCATTTCCTTTTGTCCCGTCACAGTGCACCACAGTGAAGAGTCTGGCTCTATCTTCCCTACTCCATCCCATTAGTATTTATGCACATTCATAAATCTCCCTGAGCCTTCTCCAGGTTGAGCAGTCCCAGCTCTCTCAGTCACTCCTCACATGACAGGCGCTCTCTGTGGCCCTTTGCTAGATTCAATTCAGTATATCCATGTCTTTCTTGTGCTGGGGAGCTCAGAACTGGTCACTGTACTGCAGATGTGGCCTCATCAGTACTAAGGAGAGAGAATGATCACTTCCTCTGATTGGCTGTCAACAATCTTCCTAATGCAGTCCAGGATATTGTTGGTCTTCTTTGCCATGAAGGCACACTGCTTACTCATGTTCAACCACCAGGACCCCCAGGGTCTTTTCTGTAAAGTTCTTTTCCAGCCATTTGGTACCTATCCTGGACTGGTGTATGGGGTTATTCCTCCTCAGGTACAGGAACACTGCAGTCCCCTTTGTTGAATTTCATAAAGTTCTTGTTGTCTCATTTCTCCAGTCAGCTGAGGTCCCTCTGGATGGTGACATGGCCATCTGGACTATCAACCACTCTTCCCAGTTTTGTACTTCTGTGGTTTTGGTTTGTTTAAATGCTCCCTAGTCTGATCCTCTTCCATTTCATGGCTCTGGACTTTCTTATTGGTGTCTCAGACCTGGAATTTTTTAAAGAACAAACCCTTCTGCACAACTCTTCTCTACAGAGTTGTATGCCATGGGACTCTTCCAAGCAAGATCCTGAGCAGGCCAAAGCCTGCTCTTCAGAAGTCCAAGTCTGTGATTCTGATATTTGTCTTGTTCTCTCCTCTCACGACCTTTAATGCCACCTTTTCATGGTTAGTGAGGCCAAGATTGCTCCAAAGCTTCACATCCCTGAACAGTCCTTCCCTGTTTGTCAGCATGAAGTCCAACAGAGTTTCTAACTTTGTCAGACCCTCTGCAGCACTCTAGCTGTGTGAGCTATCCCACCACACCTCTGTGGTCCCAGTGAGACTGTATCTGTGTGGTAATGATGGAAGTGCCAACTGGAAAATCACTATAGGCATCAGCAGCCTATTGGGTGTAGTAAAAAAGCCATTTGTATGGTGGGAACTGGAAACTGGTAGGGTTGGAAGGACAAGAGAAGGAAGGACAAGAGAAGGGTGCTGAGTGCTCCCAGGTGAGAGGGAAAGAGCTCAAGCATGAAGGGTTGTAGTACAGAAATATTATGGGGACTTCATAAGTCCTTTTCGCACCTTCAGAAGTGTGCTGTCAGCTGCCCTTTCCATTCCTCTTGGAAACATAATGTTTTCTAGGGACTATGTGAATTAGTCTGTATATGGAAAATGATAG
The DNA here is from genome assembly GCF_031877795.1 of Strix aluco. Lineage (NCBI taxonomy): Eukaryota > Metazoa > Chordata > Aves > Strigiformes > Strigidae > Strix > Strix aluco. The sequence goes on from NC_133931.1 coordinate 44,637,656, forward strand.
AAAATATCAGAGATTGCTTTCTCCCTAAATACCTAAAAGTTTAGAGAAGTTGTGTTTTTAAATTCAGATAAACTTCAAAAATCTATACTTACAAAATACTTTAAAAAATTACTACAGGGCTACAGGGTTCTAAGCACCCTTTTATAACTAATTCTGAAAGGTTTTATTCACAGAATCACAGAATCATTCAGGTTGGAAAAGACCCTTGGGATCATCAAGTCCAACCACCAGCTCTACTCTACAAGTTCTCCCCTACACCATATCCCCCAACATCTCATCTAAACCACCCTTAAACACATCCAGGGATGGTGACTCCACCACCTCCCTGGGCAGCCTATTCCACTGTCTGACCACTCTTTCTGTGGAAAATTTTTTCCTAATGTCCAGTCTAAACCTCCCCTGTTGCAGTTTAAAGCCATTTCCTGTTGTTCTGTCACTAATTACCTGTGAGAAGAGACCAGCACCAACCTCTCTACAATGTTTTTTCAGGTAGCTGTAAAGAGTGATGAGGTCTCCCCTCAGCCTTCTCTTCCTCGAGCTAAACTGTCCCAGCTCCTTCAATCGCTCCTCATAGGATTTATTCTCCAGGCCTTGCACCAGCTTCGTTGCCCTCCTCTGCACTTGCTCCAGCACCTCGATATCCCTCTTGTATTGAGGTGCCCAAAACTGGACACAATACTCCAGGTGTGGCCTCACCAGTGAAGAGTACAGGGGGACTATCACCTCCCTACTTCTGCTGGTCACATTATTTCTAATCCAAGCCAGGATGTCATTGGCTTTCTTGGCCACCTGGGCACACTGCTGGCTCATGTTCAGCTGCTTGTCAATTAGAACCCCCAGATCCTTTTCTTCCAGACAGCTCTCCAGCCACACCTCCCCAAGCCTGTAGCGATGCATGGGGTGGTTGTGGCCCAAGTTCAGGGCCTGACACTTGGTCTTGTTGAAGCTCATCCCGTTGATGTTGGCCCAACGATCCAATCTATCCAAGTCACACATGTCTACCTGAGCTACATTATTCACACATGTCTACCTGAGCTACATACATGCATCACCCTCATCCCTTCAGCAGTGGGGGTTATGAGCACCACCTCCACCCCCTTTCCAGGAGTGGTGGGTTCCCATTGGAAGATGGAGATGTGGTGTTCCAGTTTCACCTGCACCTGTGCAGTGGCCTGCAATCCCCTAACTGTGTCAAAACAAGCTTTGACTTTTGCTGTTTCCACTCCCAGGTTTCCTCTCACTTCATTGCAAGTATTTGTGCTTCCTTTATGCTTCTTTTAAGGCTCACCCTTTTGTTTTAAAAAATTCTTTCCCTGGTTACTGCTTAATCCATCTGATGGTTATCTTCATCTCCAGCATTACCAGTTTGATCAGTGTCCCCTAGACCTTTTTGGTGTCCCATTTGTGCACACTATTACACTGACACCTGTTCTCTACAGCTCCTATCCAAGTATTCTGTCAAGTGTGGGTTTTGTGAGCATCTCCACAAACTGGAAATTATTAAATACACTTCTTGCCAGTTTATTTAAATACTGATTTTTCACTGTGACCTTTTCATCCATTGCTTTACTGCTTTAATGCATGAACTGTGTAATTAACTTCTGACACTTGATACCATAATGGTAACACATAAAGTGTATATAAGATAAAGCGAATTCTCTGACTTGAAGCCAACTAAAGATGCAGGTGAAAGGCAAATGGTATTTCAAACCTCTGTGTTTTGCATCTTTTGAAACAAACCTTTATAGAGATTGTGTAAGAATATTTTGAGGTGATAGGAGTATGCTTATATAAAAAGTCAGTGATTTTGGTATAAAAAGCAAAAATATTGTGATGACAAACTTAGCAAGTGTGATCAATGTGAGATGGATCAGAAGAGTGTACAGGACAGCATTCTGTTATGTAGGTTGGGCTGAAATATAGTGTCATAAAACCATACTTTAATTCATTCAGTAGGAGTGTTCAGGATGGGCACCAAGGCACTCCACCGGGGCCATGCAGCTTTTTTCTCCATACAGTTAATTAGTTTTCATGGAGCATTGCAAAATATAGGGGTTTTATTTGAGTATCTTTGGTAGCACAGAGTTACCCACATAGCCTGTTTTATACTTACTACAGTATGCAAATGTAGTTTTAGAGACTAGTAATGAGAATTACAAAGAAAACTTTTGTTTTGAGGATGACCAATGGGAAAAAGTACAATTTTGTGCATTTTGTGCATTGTGAAAGAGTATGAATTGACACTGTTATCACTAGGAGAAAAGCAAATACAGTATTAAAAAGGGTCACAGATGGTATTTCAACTTCAGACAGGGAAATCTGAGTATTGTTACACCTGGTGAGACATACTTTAATTGTACTATGTACAGAGTTGGTCAGCCATGTTTTGAGACTGATTTTTTTGAGCAAATGAAGTGAACTTTTCATTTTGAATTTCATTGCAAAACAAAAACACAGAGAATAACAGAAAGGAAATGAGAAAGACAAGAGAAAGATAATCAAGGATGAAAAGAAGTATCTTAAACATCAGCACTGACACAAAAAGAAGTGATTATACACTTGTTTTGCTGATTAAGGATACCAATTAAACTCGGACACCAGAGTGAAAAGAGCAGGCGTATTTTACTAGTGATAACCAAATAATGTAACAGAGTAATACGGAAAACATACAGTAAGAAAAGACAGAATAGTGCACTTAAACAAATAGGAAAATACAGGGTAATGTATCAAATCATTACTACACAACAGGGAGAATAGTGATTAAGAAAGATACATCACCACTTGCATACGTTACCATCATCCAGATCCGCAGTCGCTGGGGAGCCCCGGTTACAGCGAGGATTTGGAGAGCCTGTCCCAGCAAGCGGAAAGTCCTACGCGATGCGTCCAGCCATAGGTGAGGCATCCAAAGTTGCTGTGAATGGGTCCAGCCTTATATACTAGAGATCGGCAAGCCAGAATAGCTGGCACCTTTGTTTTGAGTGGAAAATTTCTGGTTTCATTCTCCTGTTGGATTCCACCCAAAGCCTGGCCAGGGCTCAGGTTGCTAACAAGGCAAAATACATGAGTTCTCAGCCTTGAACAAGGCTAAACAAGGAAAGTTGGATACATTCTCTCAGCATTTCATCCTCACTACTGATTACATTCTGTCTAAGCTGCATCTTTCACTAGCGAGCTTACATACTTTGTTAATGATTACATACTAAGTTAGCAGCTTCAGCTATGGGCCTGTTATTCAGGCTTCAGTACTTCAACACTTTAGCATTTTTTACATCAGCATAAGTGGGTTGTTATAACTTAGTTCAATACCTACTAGCACAATGATTATCAGTTATAAAATATACAGGATTCGTCTATAGGTCAACTCTGGCTTGGGCCTGTTGTCCAAGCCTTAGCACTTCAATATTGACTTTGAATAACTCTCCAACCATCAGAACAATTAGTTTACAAAACAACTCCCACTGATATTGTGTGCATATATTCTGTTGAATCAGTATGGGTGGGTTTGTGCTGGGATATAGTTAATTTTCTTCATAGTAACTAATATGGGGCTATGTTTTGGATTTGTGCTCGAGATAGTGTTGATAATACAGGAATGGTTTAGTTACTGCTGAGCAGTGCTTACACAGTCAAGGCCTTTTCAGTTTCTCACACCACCTTACCAGCAAGTAGGCTGGGGGTGCACAAGAAGTTGGGAGGGGACACAGCCAAGACAGTTGACCCCAGCTGACCAAAGGGATATCCCAGACCATATGACGTCATGCTCAGCAATAAAAACTGGGGGAAGAACAAGGAAATGGGGGGCACTGAGAGGGATGGTGTTTGTCTTTCCAAGTAACCATTATGTGTGATGGGGCTCTGCTTTCCTGGAGATGGCTGAACACCAATGGGAAGTAGTGAATGAATTCCTTGTTTTCCTTTGCTTGTGCATGCAACTTTTTCTTTACCTTTTAAACTGTCTTTATCTCAACCCATGAGTTTTCTCACTTTTACTCTTCCGATTCTTTCCCCCATCCCACTCAGGGGGAGTAAGTGAGCGAATGTGTGGGGCTGAGCTGCCTATCAGGGTTAAACCATGACATTAGGGAAAGGAAATATTATTTAATAATACTACTTAACATTGTTTTTCCTGATTATTGGAAAAAAGGTAAAAACTGAGCAGAGAAAACTGTCCTCTATCAAAGAAATATTAATTGATTAATTGAACAAAATCTTTATGATTACTACCTTATTTTCTGCTTAAACTTGGAATATTACAAGGATCAAATTAATGGCAATAAAAATATATTTAAAGATTTGAAAGAGAAAAATAAAAAAAAAGACACCAAAAGCATATCTAATCTCTTCATATTTTTTGCTATATATATTATTGGACTAGTTAACATTTCATAAACTAAAGCCTAGATTTGAAGGTGTTGTGGTATAGTAATTAGTTTTATTATTTTAAATTTATTATTATTTTTATGGTCATTCATACTCTTCACCAGCTTTAATAACTGCTTCTGGTTGAATAGTTTTTAACAGGTACTAGTTTAGATTTAACCATCACTGACCCCTATGCAATATTATGTCATTTTAAGTGGTTATTTCTTGACACAAAAAAGTTATTCTTCATCCCAAGTTGTTTAACCTGTATTTCCACCCTAATAACCTGTATCTAAATTTTGAGCTTCTTTGTCTGGATTTAAGGTAACTATAATATGCATATCATTGGCATCCTTAGAATCTGAAGTGTAGTTTTTCAACTTTAAAACAATATGAAGTCACCACCTGCTTGTCCTTCAGCTTGCTTTATAGTTTCCTTGTTACTTGTTATGTTTTGTGTTTTTAAATTTTCTTTAGCTGTATTATTAATCAGCCAATTGGTGTACAAAAACCAGTGTATTTTGTAGGGTTTTATGCTTTTTTTGTCATTTTGACAGACGCTTCATCTCTGTGCCTATGGTACCTCTCTATTTTGCTTCAGTAACTGAAGAAAAACTAAAAAATCCTCACTGTAGATTGGCTAAGAAGTGATGAATAAAAAAGGAAAAGGAAAAGATTTCACACAGAAATGTACATATCAGTGTGTGAGGCAGATACACGCTTTTTTATGACATAGAATAATTAATATTGTAACTCAAAATTCATTCCCATTATGCATCTTTACAAAGAATGGCAAGGAGGATATTGCCGTGGCTGATTTTAATCAGACTATAAAGTCTTTATTTATGCGATAAATATCAAAATTATGTTAATACTTAACAAGAATTTCCAGTGGAAATTATTTTTTTAAAGTGATGTTATAAATGTTTTCAGAGTCAGAGATGTAATTGTGGGATTTTAAACTGATAAATGTATGAAGAAAGCAAGTTATCACCAGGTTATAAATGGCAAACTGTCTCTAATTTAAAGGTCATTTCAATTTCCAGTATTTTCCTAGTTAAAGCATGTTTTTCCAAGAATACTGGCTAACTAGTGGTAAGAGAGAATTGACAATGATAAGTCCACTTGCATTTTAGTCTCTATGTTTCCCTTTCAATAGTCAATATTAGTTTTTGCGCATATTTTAGGTAGTTCAAATTAATTCTCTAGAACATCTGTTGCCATAACATCCACTGAAAGGATTGCTGCTTAGGACCTTAGAGAAGTTTCATTACACTTGATGATGTATTGCCATTACTGAACTGCTCTGGCACAAAATTAGTGTCTTTTGTTTGTGATACCATAATTAACAGTAATTCATTTTTTAGGATAGCTCTTATGGGGAAGAATTATAAATAGTTATTAATCTTCAGGGAATAAAGTCTTTACAGTCTTTCTGAATGTTTCAGTAGTGAGTGTTCCTTTTTTGTTCACAGAAGTATGAAACCAGTGCCCTTAAAATATGTAAATCCAATCTTGTAGCCCTTAACTTTATAAAGATTTGACTACAGATTCCTAAGGCAATTAAATGGGGTTACTAGGTGGTGTCCATTGCACACTGGCAGACAAAGAACCAGCATGAAAATAAGGTGAGTAGGTATATCGATACCCTGGGTTTAAAATGCTGTACAAGATTTCTCTGCTGTTCCTGAAACCAAATACCAGGAAATTCAGGTTAAAATGATTTAACATTTAAAAGTATTTCACTGGTGGTGAGGCATGAAAATCTGCACTTTAGGAACAACCATTATTTTGAGCATCAAAGATAATCATAAGGGAAAAACAATAGAAACCTACAGTAATTTTAAAAAATCACATTAAAATATTATAGAATCACATTCAGTAAAGTGCTTTATTTATGAAGACATATTTAGCAGACAGGCACTGAAGTATGATGGTTACCTGTATGTGCAGCCAGTAAACATAAATTTGATTTGTAAGGATGAAACTTTCAAGATGCGTTGAAGATGGCAACAACTTGGATGCACTGCATGTTATCAGAAAAATGATTTGGTGAAATCCTTAAAAAAAATCTGTTTGAATATTTTTTGTTAACAGATGGCAGAGTCATACAGTGCCCATATCTTCTGAAAATAATTTTTCTAATATGGCCATATTAAAAGCTGTTAGCTGAAAGAAGTACTCAGTTTTATACCTTCTTAGGCAATACGTTTCAGTATTTTGAACTGAACCTAGTCTGAATTGCCTTGAGTTTTGAAAGTCCTCTTCCATATGATTAATTTTCCATTCACTACCCTTGTAAAATTTCTGATTTAGGGAAGGCAAGACATAATTACACATTTTATTATCAGCCCATGCAGTCCCAAATAAGCATCCTTTGCATGGAGATAAAATGGAAAAAGAAAAAACCCAAACCAATAATAAATTTAAATATAGGTGTTATGACTTATATAATACTCATGACAGGGAAGAAGATTAACAGCACAGATTCTGTTTCAGTCATTCTTTCTCTCTTGTGAGAATTATAGACAAGATTTTATTTTTTCAGCATTATGAATCATGATGGTCCATTTGGTCCAATACCACTAAGACTAGAGAAGTAGGTTTAGATTTCTTTTGCTTTTAATTCATGATTATGGATGTAAACATGTGCACTTATTTCTGTACATATTTACTTCTTAATATTAGCATTTAGATGAGGGTGTTATATTGAATGAGGTAAATTATACTTCATTGTTTGACAGGGGGGAAGGGAGCTTGTAGCAAGAGGCATGGTCTCCTTCCTATCTCCTGTTTTCCACTATGGTTATTTATTCCTTGTTCAATCTGCTTATTCATCTTGCACTCTTTACAAACTTTTTATTGCAAAATGAGCTTTTTTTATAATATAGCAAACTTAGTCTACTGCAAAAGAGAAAAAGGTTTTCAAAGTTTCCAATCTGCAAACTGTTAATCCCAGCTGTAGCCAGCCATGCTGCCTTTATCCTCTACTTCCCCAATTATTTTTCTGGGACTTTCTTTTTAGAAAAGCAAGATTATCTATTGGCCCTTAGATGAACTGAGAGTCTTTATTACATTTGATGAGGACTGGCTTTCACCTTTTGGTTTTTGGCACCTGGAGAACTATGGATGTCCTCCATATTCTTTCCCCTTGCCATCATGCATCAAAGTCTTGGATTCAGAATGTTTCTTTGGTTGAATTTTGGACAAGCTAATGCAGGAAGTAGATTGTGTTTTTAAAGTTGTGGAGAATGAACATTTTTGTGTTCATCACTGATGTAAATATGGAGTTCCTATATCCTGACAAGGAGCCAGAGCTCTCTTGTCTTAGTAAAGAAACAATAAAACATCATTCTGCTCATATTCCTCAAGGTTGTTGCCAAGGCCTCAACAATGTTATAAAAACTTCATTTGGTTTTAATGAGTTTAAGGTGCTTAATACTTCATTATTAATGTATGTATATACACTTTTTAATTATAGTTGCTATAATTATCATAAATTGTAATATGAAGATCATTTGAAAGTAATGCAGAGGAACTAAGACCAGACAATGTTTTAATTTCATTCCCATTTGGTTTTTTCTTCTGTTCTGTTTTTTTCTTCCTCTTTGTGATTGCCTAGACCAAAAAAAGATAAAATCAAATTTATATAAGGTCATATTCCTAGGCTGCATAAAATATATGCAGTAAGAAAAATAAGAGAAAGTATTATATTTACAAATTAAAAAAAAAAAAAAAACCAAAACCCTGTCATTTTCATTACATGACACTGTTAATTCATTACTGACTCTGTTAATGCCTTACTGCTTATGATTAATGTAGCTGAGAAACCTAAAGAAATTGTGTATGCTCGCTTTCTCATTTTATCTTCATAAATGCATAAAGGCATGTTGTATTCACTGACAATTACCCATTTTTTGCATGAACTTTGTAGGGCCTGGAATTCTTTCACTGAGTTACTTGGTAGAAGGACTTTGCTTACCCATTCAAATTGTCTCTTACATTCTATCACAAAGCACCAAAGAAAAGAGGCAACATTTTTATATGGAAGAGCAATGTTATTATACATATATTTAAAAAATAAAAATGTCATGACCCTTACAGTTGTGCTCCACATACCCCTTACTCTGTGTCTATCACTTTCTCCTTTTTTAGTTTCCAGTCTTAATTTCCCTTGAACATTATTCTAAACTGGGATACTGTGTCATTTATTAAAGTTTACCATATTGTTAAAGTTTAATGTTTTTTATTATACAAATAATAACCACCATTAATGCTTAAGAATAAAACTTAATTTTGTTTGCAACACTACTATATATATAATTTGTTTTTTAGAGTGAATACTTCTAAAGAAGTGTTTATAAAATAAGATCATATCAGCCTTGTAATGCTTTGGCACTCTTCTATTGTTGAACACAAGGAAATAGAACCTGTTTTTATCTATGTAGTAAATTGCCCAGTGGGCCACGATCTGCCATTGAAAGCTCAGGGAATTACAGGAATTCAGTAGCTCAGAATTTGGCCTGGCTAAATAGCAATTACATGTTATGGTAAAGTGCTTGAAAATTTTAGTTTAAATTAGAAAATTTAACCCCAGAGTAGGGGGTTATTTTCCAGTAGAACATCTAATTAACAAACAACTTAGTACATTGAACATTAGTTTTTTGAATCTTGTGACTTTCCAAGTATATGTAGTGGAACTAATCACAGAATGATTATAGAGCCAGAATTATTTGTGTAGTAAATGATTTTGTATTTAATTTCTCAGATGTATTTTTGGAAGTTAGTTAACTTTATTCCATTCTTGCTGGTAGGATTACTTGAAATCTCCATGCAATTCTGAAACAAGAGCTGAATTTATAATAAGATCTGATTACATTTCTATAATGCAGGTTCTAATTGCTTCCATTAATAATTAGAATTGCCACCATGTTTTCAGGATGCTGAAGAACAGTTTATTTTAATAAGGAGACCACTGAGACTCAAGAAACTTGGATGCTCTACACAAACGCTACCTGGCTGACAGTGCAAATGATCCTGTGCACTTCTTTCTTCCTCTGTTAATAATGATTCCTTCTTTGTCTGCAACACACTAAGTGGATGGAAAATCCTAAATAAAAACATATATTTTGATTATGTGATTCTACATCTAGATTCTCTTTCTGTTCTCCTTTACCACAGGTGATGATCTCTCTAAGATGTCACCCAGCAATAAAACCCATCAGCATTATGATGTGACAGCTCATTATACGAGGAATATTGAAGCACACAGAGCACATAGCGCACAATGCTTAAAAAACCATCACTTGCTGCACAATGTGGTCTCTAAAATTAAGCTGTTTAATTTTTTGTAGGGATGAAAAGCCAATTTAACAATTCCCTTGATTGAATAGCCTATAAATGTCTTCTTTATTGGACTGGATCATTTTAGTCAGTAAGATCTAGTTATGAATGCAAACCACTTTGAACCTGGCATTAACAACAGTAATCAAAAACTCCATAGGGTCTGTGCTAAGTTTTTCCTTAACAATGTGGCTAAACTGACCTGTTACTTGTCAAAATAAAATATTCTAGAAGTGGTGAAAGCTAAATTTATAATGTATTAAACAAACAATTTTGAGAAAGAGGTCTTTTATGTATAGCCTCCCGAATTATTAAGTACAGGCTGATCTATGTGTATAGTTTACCATGTTTATTTCTCAGTCCTTTAATATACTGGAAGCTGACTTCCACACAATGGATGCTGTGTGGTGTTGCCTACTGAAACTTTACACATTACTCATGGGACCCAGCAGGATCACAACCAGTATGAGTCAACCTACCAGCAACTTGGGGAAGGTGAGGGTGATCTCACAGATGAATGTTCAACCCAGAGCTAACAGAAGACCTTCCTTATCCTTTAGGTGGATGTTAAAATTATTATTATTTTAGTTTATTGTGAATTTGTTAGTAATCTGGATTTATATTGTAGAGAACTCTATTGCAGAGGAGAGGAGAGGGATTTTACAAAGAACAGAGCACCAGAAAGGTACACAAAATCCTCAAGAACATTAAAAATATATAGATTAGGACTTCTTCCAAACCTGTATCTTTTTTTAAAATCTGTTTCTACCTATTGCCGAGAGAAACTCGTGCTCTCTCTTGATTACTGATTTTCTGTCCTATGTCCCATGATCAAGCACCACGAGACACAGTGTGTAGTGTTTGACTAAAAACCACATGTTTTAGTGTAAGGAGGGAGTCTGGTATTCAGGAATTAAGGATATCTTGACCATTGGCTTCCTCAGCCTGATAAATCATCTAATAGAATTTGCTTGAAAAATCACTATTTTTTTTTGTAGAAATCTATGATAATTTAGACTACAAGGAACCTCTGGAGGTCATATAGTCCAGTCCACAACCCAAGCAGGACCACCTAGGTCCTGAGCTGATTTGGCTTTGGATTTTTCCAGTTTACAATAGTTACTGTTACAATATATTGGGTTTTTATATCTTTTACTGGTGGGTAAACTTGTCCTGACCTTTGGTATAAATTATACTTTAAAAACTGTGAATGTGTCTGAGATATTTGAGATAGTCTTTATACATACATACACATTACTCACATTTTCTCTTGCTATATTTCCACAAAGCTATGATTACCATGATAGCAGAAGATAATTTTTACAACTGGCAATAGTCCCACTGACACACCAAAATCCATAAAGGAGGTTTCCAGCTTCCATGAAACATTTAGAGTAATAATGTTGTATAGGATTTATGTTTAGAATAACTTAGGGCTTACTTATTCAGCAGTATAGTCATTTTCATATCTAAACCAAGTGGGATGCATTTTACTAATGGAACAAAGCTTTTAATCCATTTAATGCACAGAATGAAATTTATCCTTGTTTCTTCTGAGATTATAAGGGACACTCACAAATTTCTGAACTAGAATAATTATCATGAGATATGAATATTTTAAACTATGGTCATTTTGTGAGAGAGGAAATGATCAGGTTTCTAACAGTAGTAGAGCAAGAAATTAAAGTTTATATGCCTAAAGAACAAATTTGACTTGAAATCTGAAATAAAATTGCTTTAGGATGATGAGGCAACCAACCATCCTTCTTGATAGATATAACAAATGCAGTAAGAGCATCCAAATCAAATTTAGAGAAGGTAATCCAAAGTTTTCTTTACTTCAACAGTTGCAGAGATTCCCTGTCTTGTGTAATTTACATCATGCTATTTTATGAGAGTTTTATTTTTGTTTTGTCAACTTAAAGAGTCTCAAACAACTGAATACCACTGTTAGCTCTCAATTATTCCCTCAAATTTACCATGGACGGTTATGTGATTTTGAGGAGGCAGGGCTCAGATGACAATAAATAGAATAGAAGTTTTGATGGTAATTTGACTGGAAAGACACCTCCATAAAATGCATTATTTCTCTTATTTTCCTCTTTTCAACATGGCTCGTCATTTAGTCACTCCAATAACTTCACCAGGATGTTGTAATTTTTTCTGGCACAGCTCTTGAAATCAGCATTGCTGTTACAATTGACATTAGCTCATGAGCTGCACTGGATTATTCAGTTTGGTCCATAGCAAACATAATCAGAAATTAAACAAGGGTGACTGGACATGCTAAGAGATGACATTCATGTAAAGAATGCTTTTTTGTTGTTGTTCTTTAATTCTGCATACTTGTTTGGGTTTTTTTGTTCACAATAAACATGAGTGACAAGACTTTTCACTAGTTTAGAAGTTGGAAAGAACACAAATATTCCTTGGGAAGGACATGGACTATTATTGCTTACAATGTGAGTGACCAAGATTGCAATTACAATGTGCATATAAAGTATAGGGTCATAAGGATTAACATATCAGTGAGAATAGAGATGAATGATGCCCATACTGCTTTGTTTTGTCTGTTGATAAAGTCAGCCTAGCCCTTCTCTTAACAAAATCTGAGAAACCATTGCACATCATGTTTTGTTCAACACAGGCTTTGGACTGGTTTAACATAAATTTTATTCTGAAATATCTTTTATGAAAGAATAGAAAGAGTTTGGTAAAATGTACTTCCTTTTTGTCTGGTTTTATTTGCAGACTGGCATTCCAGTTATGTAAAGCAGCAAGTTTCTTTGTAAATTCTGAGCGCAACCTTACTATCACAAATAGGAAGATATGAGTGTGTTTCAAGTATACTGCAAGCTTATACCTTATGTGTCCCGGTCCTGCTATATATATTAAATACCAGGAGAATATAATTTAATTCAGGAAAAATATTAATCCCATGAACATTTCCATGCTTTATTTGATAATCTTGTTAAGCAATCATAGTTTTGTTCCCTACAGAAATGACTCTCCTTTGTTGTCAATTGATAAACTGTTCTACTAATACATTGATAAATATTTTACTAAGGCTTGTTTTTAAACTGTTTTATTACGAGTAGAATTATTTCTAGATTTGAAATTCTGCTAAGGAAGGGTTAAGTTTCAAAAGTTTTTTTATCATTACTGAAAAAGCTATGTGAATAGGGTTTGTGTACTTGAATGAAGCAGACTTTTAACATTGATACTGAAATCACAGTGCCTTGCAAAATAAAGTACAGACATAGTCTTTGCCTCTGTCTCCTACCTTGATCCATCTTCCAAAAACTTGTGTGCGATTTTCAAGTGTTCATTTGAAACAGAATTTAGGATTGCTAAAAATTTGCTTGCTTACAGAACTCAATACTTAAATTTAATTTTTCTTTACGCTTTACTGATTATAATTCTGGTGTCAATATCAAAAATGTAAAATGATCAAAGAATCAAGAACTTAATCAAATGATCCAGTTGTTGTGAAATTAGTTGTTAGTTATCAGAAAATTCAATCCTTGGGAAGATTACAGTTTAGTACAATCGGTAGTCCTAACAAATAATATCAATGCACAAAGAGGTTTTAATCTCATTTTAGCTTCATTAACTATTTTAACCTTAAAATAACTGTTTATGTTCAATGGTTGATTGGGCAAGATAATGTCATATTCCCCTTATCATAAAAGAGGCTTGTCTCTCTTTATTCACCAGAGATGGAATTAAAATGGCTATTTTTTGTCTGTAGGACCAATAGTTTTGATGGTTAAAGTCATATAAAAGGAGTTTGCAACTGTCTTCAGATCCTTTATTATTATACCAGATGTACCAAAGCATGTATTGCTTTGCAAGTAAAAATCTTTTAAAGTAAATGTCAAATTGTTAACACAGCCACATAAGGAATAAAATCAAGTTATGATGTATGTTTCTAGCATAGTTGAAATACTTATACATTTCTGTTGAATAGAGATCTCAATACTTAAATTTGTTGAATAAATTTGATCTGCGATTTTCAGAGGATGTATGTTAGGAAAATCTTTGAAAAACAAAATGTAACACTAAAGGCAAGATACAAAGTTGTTTTAAACTTAAAGTTGTTTAACAAGCAAACTAACACCATTTACTTCTTAAAAGTCACAAAGTGATGAAAGACACAGGTACAATACAGACAAATGGGTATATATGATAAAAAACCACCACTGGAGTTAATCGATGTAGAACAAAAGGGGATATTGCTGTCATTTGTGCTACAGTAATCATATCAGTCCTTTTCTGAGTCCATAAAAAAGCCCTAGCATACTCTGTATACAATAGTATATACTGTATGTTCTTTCCTCAAGTGAAAGAGGAGAGAAACAAGACAGACTTCAGGAAAGGTCTTTCTTAATTGTGTTTTCATACTTTATATATTAGCATATAGATTCTTTTTTGTTCCATTTGAAGACCGCTGCTGTAATAAAATTCAAAACATGAGACAATTGTAATGGATACTTTTTCAGAGTGTGCTTTAATAATCTCACCATGTGTGCTGATCTCTCTATTCATTTAGTTCTACAAATTACGTTTAACAATAAGTTAATGGCTAAAGGAATCAAAGGCAAATTGGAATATGCTGCTGATGGCTTGCTTCACATAAAAATGTGCCCTTACTTCATATGGTTTGCTCTTGGACTTCTTCAGAGCTTAATAATGAGTCTCCATGGTATACAGACGTTTGTAAGGAAGGTATTTTCACGTTTGTAAGAGATATGTATAATTGTGTAGACTGCTTGGATTTCCAAAATACAATAAACAAGGTTTCCCCTTCAAAGTTTCTCAGGGAAATTAGTTAAGCAGGTAAAAAAAGGAACATTTTCACATGGATTAAAAATAAAAACAAAAAAAAAAAAGAAAGAGCAGAGAATAAGAATAATTTTTCTACATTCACAGTGGAAAAAAGTCACTAGTAGAGTGACTGGCACTTGTGCTATTTAACATATACATAAATGATCTGTAAAAGGGTGAATAGTAAGGTGACAAACTTTGTTGAAGATGTTAAGTTATTCAGGGAAATGAAGAAAACTGTGAAGAATTTCAGAAAGCTGAGTGCTTTCTGAAAGACGACTGAATTTGGAATGACTCCTATGTTAGAAATATCTAAATAGGTTAGGCTGTAAACAAGTTGTAGGACTTGCAACAGGATAAAAGGGTGCTTAAAACTTTCCAGGCATCACAGAGCAGTTAGATATCTTCATGGCAGAGAAATTAAATCAGGCTATGGAATCTAAATCTCTGTGTCAGAAAGTCCCTGAGCTGCAAATTGTAGGAGCTTTGGATTGTATTCTGGGGTAGTACCGTTTACATTTTTGTTCCAGGCAAGATTTATGACCCATTGTTGGAAACAAAGCACTAGGTGGGATGGATCTTCAGTTTGACTCATACAGAGATTCTTGTATTTTTTTGGATATCAGAGAGATAGGGATATCACAGGACCACTCAGGTTTTTAGGCACTTTTGTTGTCTTTATACCTGCATTTTTCATAATGCTCACAAATGAAATCCATACATTCTGCATATCACCTCATAAAAAAAAAAAAAAAAAGCATTTTTTTCCTTTTTTTCCCCTTTTTTTTCTCATTTCAGTTTTACATTGTACTGCACAGCTATAATCCTTGGATGTTGATAGAGAGCAAAAAGAAACTGGGAGGCAGAACATGTGTTTTGTGAGATTTCATGTGTTTATTATTTGTTTTATCTCTTAGGGTATTGAGTCTTTCTTAATGATTGTAAAAGTATTTAAGAACTGCTTAATTTCTGTAAATCCAGATGTTTTATTTTCAGAAGTAACTTTCTCTGTCCCTTGAACATTTTCCTCAGTCTCAGCAATGCAAAAACCTGTTATGATTAAAAGCTTATTGGTTTATGTCTGTTCCATAACAAATGTACTGCTTTCTCAAAAAAAAACTCTTCTGAAGTTTCTTTGAGTTTTATGGGGTTTTTGTGCAGAAACCTTAAATTGATTTGCTTAGCTAATATAAAAATTACTGTTTATTACATTGTACTGAGGTTCTGGTGCTGTATGCAATACAGCTACATGTTCTCCAGAAAGATGGGGAAATTTTTCAGGAAAATCATTAAACAGCAATAATGCTGACAATTGGCTATCATCAATAACCAAATCTGAATTAGTTACATAAGGTTAAAAAGACTCTTACTTTACCATCCCTATGAGAATTCTTCTGGGATTTTCATATCAAAGGTTCATTCCCTATCTATCAATATGAGATTCTGAAGTTTCCTCGTTCTTCTCAGACTTGCTGATCTCTGAGTGTAGAAGTGCTGTTTATGTCATATGAAATTTAAACTTTTTAAAGTGAGAAATTATTCAAACTGGGAAATTGTTTTTGCAGTAGCATAAGATAGCAAGCAAGTGATAACTATGTTGAATCATCCATTCTTTATGTCATCCAGCAGGCTTCACAGTGCAATTTGTTTTCACAATAAGATTCTGTTTTATCTTTACTCACAGAAATTGTTCAGTTTTATTCTGCTTACTTTCTGTCTCTTTCTTGAACTACAAAATTTATGCTTTAATATGATTATCAAAAAACTATTTTTCTCTTTTAGCAGTCAGCAGTGAGCTGCAACCACTCAGATTTTGTGGTTTGTTTTCTTTTGGGGGGCGGGGGGAGTGGGGGGTATGTTTGGGTTTGTTGTTAAGGACTTCTTGTTTGTGGAAGGGTTTTTCTGGTTTGGGGTTGGTTTTTTTTGTTGTTTTTAATTACAGTATCTGATACTAAGCAAAGTCAGGGGACATATTTTTAGTACTCATTAATTTCCCATATAGCTTCTTTGTGTGGTCTCATGATGAGCCATTCTACAGAAAACACATAACCCATGGTTTTATAACATGAAAAAGAAATCAGAAAGAATATTCTCAAAAAAGAAAATTTCTTCATTTATCAACAGGACCTCCTTCTTGCAGACAGAGACTATACTTTGGTTTCTGCTAGAAGTTTTCCTAACTCAGTACAATGTTAACAAAGCTTGACAGTGTCAGCAGGATTCCTTTAGGGATTTTTTGCTTTGGTTTGGTTTTGTGTCTTTTTGTGTGTGTGTGTGTGAAATTGTGGTCTTTAGTTTCCCTGTGAAAGACTGGAAAATTATGAGTATTATAGTCTTTTGTAATTTTAGCATAAAAGACTAAAGTGATCCCATATTGTTGCTGCATGTTAGCTTGGAGGCACTGAAAGTTCACTTTGTTCTCTAATCAAATGGTAGTCTTCAGCCATTCATAAACTCAAGCAAGCACATGCATATAGTATTATTGCCAAGTATTTGGCAAAAGAAATCAAGTTTGTCCAAAATAACAAGTGTAAAGAAGTACAGCAACATTTTCTGAAAAAAATTATAAATGGCACTTTGTAAACTGACTTCTGGTGATAATGAGGATGAAAATAGCAATCATGCTAAGCAATGAAATGTGTTCATAAGCATGATCTTATTTTCTGCATTAATTTTAATACAGGCAATTAAATCTTCTATAAATAATTTAAAAATCAAAAATATTTTTTTGCTTATATTGCAGAAATATTTCTAATTTTAAGATCTAAAAACATGTTTACATTTTACTCATAAATTTTACTTTAGCTCAAGCTAACTTCAGCTGAGGTACCCAGCCCTATAGTTCTAGCAATGCTGAGCTTGATGGTTAAGGGATTTTTTGAGCTTTTTTGAGAAGTTAAATCTGTAAGCAGGATCTGAGGTGGCTTTAATATTTCCTTGGTTGCTTCTCAGCTTTCTTGGCTGCAAGATTTATGTTGAATCTGCTGTACAAATTAGTGTTTAGAGATGTGTGGCTATGGGGTTGCTGTATTTCCAGTCCCAGAGGTGACCACCTGAAATCCATCTCTGCTCTGTACTGAGAGGCCTGTGTCTCCCTGCACACCACCATTCTCCCATCACACAGGCAATCTGTGAAGTTAGTTGATGTAAAGGTACAGAGCTAACTACAACACTGTGAGGTTAAGCTCGCCTTTCAAGCCTTTAGAATATGTTAAACCTTCCCCTGAAATGTGTAATGTTGGTCTCCCAGGCATACTGAAAGCTACTATTAACTTAGTGTAACAAATCAAAGCTCTAGTGAATAGTGAAACATGATAAAAAATCCCTCTGGTGACAGATTAAAAGGGGGAGCTGGCACTGGCTTAAAAAGGTATTTCTGTCTTATGATGTCACCATGGTCTGGTCCTAGGAACATAGTATATTGACAATGAAATTCTTTTAATAAACATTTAAATCTCTCTCTCTGTAAATACTGATGCTTATATATTTCTGTATTTAGTATTTCCATATTCTGTGTTGACCCTCGTTTAAAACCTACTTTGAGTTCTGCCTATTTTAGCTTATACTTTTTAGTATGGATGGTAGGTATCTTTGTCTCAAATTTGGTGTGAAGAATGACTGTGAAAAGTGTTATTTATAGCATTTATTTTCTTTTCAAACATTCCTGAAGAATGTGGTATGCTTTTTTACACATTTTTTTGCAGTTGGAGCAGATAATTTCCATACTGCCCGTAGATGCACAATATTGTACATTGGTAATATGTGGATGTCCACAATACTGTCTGTCATAATGTCCTTTTCAAAACATATGTCATTGGACATAATGCAGAGAATATATTATATGGCATTTTAAGAAAATTGACAATAAGAAATGTTAAAGGTTTACTGTTGCTAGATCTTATTCTGTATCAATCATTTTGAATTTATTGTTCTGAACTTGCAATTAAAAGACATTTTCCTTCCATGTTTATAAGCTCCAGGTTAAGTTTTGTCAAAATTAAATAACATATTCCTTGAAAAAAATCAATCTTCTCCTTGATTTTGTTGCAATATTATTTTTAAAAGCATCAAAGGGGTTAGAACAATTTGTTTGTGAGTTGACATATTATGACCTACTAGTTCAAGGATTCGGTATACTTCCAAGCAGGGCAGATACTAGCATAACCGTAATAACTGTGTGTAAATTTTTTTTGTGGGTAGCTTTCCTGTAATTTCTTCATAGCACTTTGCAGGCATTGGCCATTTCTGGATTAACAGTAAGGCTTTTGAAATGAGGAAATGGCTTTGTCTAGTCATTAATTTTGAGTTTTATCTTTTTTGTCAGTGCATTATAGGCAGTTACTCTGGATTCCTATTCAGCATATTGACACCGCAGAATTCAACACATTGTGGAATATTTGACTGCATTCCAATATTGCTTCTGGATAATTGCAGGCTGCCACTCTATCAGTGATATATAGGATTGACTGAAATTGGAGATAGGCTAACCGTTAAACTTCCTAAACCAGCATTTGACAAAGGAGATTTTCTATCTTGTTTTCCTGTTGTTACTCCCCATGATCCCCAAGCAACAAATTTCAAATGCATTCTCTTCGCTTGAGCCAGTTTGCAGCAGTAGGATGCTCTCTTTCATAATGATCTGAGTTTATGCAAGGGAGCAAATTAACAACCTGATATTGTATATTGTCGCTTATGTGTGTAGAAGCTCTGAGAGAGACTCAGAAGACCCAAGAGACAAAACTACTCAATATGGTCTCCTCAAAGACATTTTTCATCTTTAACCCCGAAAGTGCTTACTGCCGTTTGCCACAGGTTCACCAACTAAAGGAAAATGAAAATGCTGTTGCATTACCTTGCTTTCTTAAAGCAGACTATAGAAGAAATAAGGAGTTGGGACCAACTATCTTGCATATGTTGTGGTTTTGCAAGCATAACTGCATATCAAGGGAATTGCTGCAAATGAACTACTGCTGGGACTGGAGACATTGTCAATAAGGAAGTCAGAAAGACTGTTTGTGCTGGGATGCAACTTATCACATTCAGTCACTGACTGCCTGAGACCTTTGGTGAGTGTGGCACAAAACTGGGGTTACAACCCCTGTCTAAACGATGGGAAGTATTCATACATTTGCAACAGTTGCTTCTAGGTTTGATCAAATGCTGATCAACCCTGTTCTCCATTGGTTGAATGAGACTTTGATTTTACAATTGTACTGATGGAAATTTCCTCTAAGATATGAATTACACAAGATCCTTTTGTCTTTCCATGAATTTTCTTAGGAATATTTTTGGTCAAGAAAGAGCAAGAAAAATATTTGTTTAATGCTAGGTAAATCCTTTTCTCTCCCTCTTTCCTCAACTTCCTAAATGCTTTCTATTGTCTCTCTGTCTGACATTTGCACATTCTATTTGCTTTCTTTCTTTAAGTGTTCCGCTTACATATTTTTTCTTGCTCTGAATAATCCCCTTTAATCCTTTTGACCCTCTAGTTTTTCTATTTAATTTGCTGTTATCTTTTGGTTTATCTCTGTCAAAATACACCAACAATCATCTTCAATCTTACAACATTTTAAAAAATAAATAAATTAAATAAAGTAGCAATGCTATTTATTTATTTCTTTAGGACAAAATAACATACTTTTCAGCCAGCTGCCCATTAATATGAATGATTTTATGTATTGGTCCTGCATTTGATTCTTCAATTACCTCTTCACTATCCAGTTTCTTTCTCCATTCCTCCTTAATGTCAGCTTTAATATTATCTTTGAAGTGTCTCTTTTTAGTGATGAAAGAAAAGTCTTTTGGCTCTATAATAAAAATAATTATTGAAATGCAATCCAAATTTATAGTCGAGATTTACTGTACTCTATCTCAGAATAAAAGAAACTGAAGTTTGCTGTAGCAGGAAAAAGATAAAATCAAGTTTAAAACCCAGCTTACTACAAAAATTAAGACTATTTCTTTAGTTCAGAAAACTTTTCAAAGAGAAGAAAAGCAGAATATAATTTTATGAAGTTCCATGTAATTCTGAAATGGTTAATTAACAAGGCTGTAAGTTGTTCCTAGGGATACATTTGTGAGAAGTGCTTTGATAGGATATTTGTAGAAAAAATATTGCTGTGGATTAGCAAATTTAGTAAAGCTTAATTTGAATCCAGAAAAATAAGCTTTCCTGAAGCCTTTCCATGAACTTTCATGTGAGAGAGATCAGTTTGTTAAGCTGCTCATTCACCTTAGTATGTATTGTAGGGACTGTTAACAGTATTTTTGAAAAACTCACACTTTTATAAGTGCACAAGCCAAGATGAACTTCTGCCTCTGTCAAAAAACCCAAGCAAATCTATCATCCATTCTCTCAGCATCTTGGAAGACCTGAAACTGGTTTTAGAAGTTAAACCACTTCACTAAAAGGGAGGAAACAGCTTCCATCAAAGCTGAAACCCTGAATGCCACCTTGTCATCACAGAAATAGCAGATCAGCCTGAGAGACCTTAACACACATTCTCCCCAATGCAAAATTGTAACATTTAGCATTTCTTATTTGGGATACTTGGATGCAGTATAAATTTCCAAAACGTCTTTCCAGCTGTGTTTACAAATAAAATATGTTAGCAGGGGGAAAAAAAAAGTGCTGTTTGTAAACTTCTCAGGTTTTTGAGCAGAAACAGAAAAGCACTAGGAGTAGATAAAATGGAGTTTACCTGTGTATTGGAGACTTTCGAAGCCTGACCTTAATTTTGTTATTGCTTCTTACTTTCTTTAGTTCATATAACTTTTTCTAACTGAGTAGATCTTAATCTTGCAAAAAGTTATACCACAAAAAAATGCATGACTAGTTTCTTTGATGTATAATCATCTATAAGCTAAAAGATTTAACTTCAAAATATGATATACTAAATTTTTCCAGTCTTATAAATAATACAGATTCCTTTGTTCAGGAACCAGGTTGTCAAATATTGAGTCTGGTTTCTGTTTGTACCTGTGGAAGACCTTGAAACAGCAAATAACTGCTCATAAAAATATTATGCTCTCAACAAGACTGTGGGGCTTTAGCATGGACTATTTCATGCTTAGAAGGTTACAATGCCTAGGAAAGACTGGTTTCATAATGACAATAAAACTGGTTTTGAGAGCTTTTCATTGAGCTGAAAGACTTCAGGTAGCATACAGAACAGCACATTTGGGAGAACAGGGTCAAGCTGAAATGTTTTCAGGGTTCTATGAAGTGAATCATAGTTGCTGAATGTAAGCTAATCTAATTGTACTTTAATATTTTTGTTTGTTATAAAAATGTTTCTTCATAATATGTTTTTCCAGTTCAGCTGAAGAATTTGAAGGGCACAGGTGCTAATAACAGGTAAGTTGCAAATATCAATTTAGTTTGCTTTTAAGGAGTACATGAAAATTTAGATTTGGAAATTTATTTCTTTTTTTAGCTCTTTTCTCTCCCCTTTTATCCCCATTTTTTTGAAGAAGGGAAATACTGCTTGTGTTTGGTGACAACTGATTACTCTTGTTCAAGCAATATCTTTAGTATTATGAAACAAAAATTTCATCACCAAGGCTATGTGTTTTTAAAGCATATATTAATCTAATTATTACATTAGCTGTTTAAAGAAGAACGTAGAAGAACATGAAATATGTCTATTGAATCCCTAATATTTTTCTAGTGTAAATCTCCTATATTTCAGTAACTGCTTAGTGAGGATATTAGCATTCATTTTTAATAGTGTTATGAGAATATCAGGAAGATTTCTGAAGGTCATAAGACATGAAAAATGTATTTGTTCATGAACCAGTGCTGTAGATTTATATTTACAGAGCATTATTGTCCATTAAATTGTACCCATTAAAAGGTTTTCATTTCAAGAAAATTAGAAAATAGCTTTGAAAAATATCAGCCAGGTTCTGAGTTTCTAACATACTTTACATGCATTTTTGTAGACTATGTAACACATCTCTGAGCATCAACTTGCAGCTTGTACTTACAATGGAAGATAAAACTGCTGATACAAGAGTGGGACCAGTTCTAATGTGTCTGTAATTCAGTTTTAGCATCTCAAGGATGCAGACCAGTAATCAACTTTATGATACTGTAGTTTTGTCTGAGGAACACTAATTTTGTAGTACTTAATGTTTATAATTCAGATTTAGTATAGTGTCTAATAACTTTCATGTTTCCATTATGAGTGTGGTTAAGGAATTTCAGAACTAGATTAAGAGGTACATTGGGGAAAATTATAATTTTAAACAATTTAAAGTCCCACAATACCCCTTATACTCAATTGTCACTGTCTGTGCTGTCAGATTTAGCTAAGTGTGGATTAAAAATATTGTTGGGGTTTATGCTTTACTGGTGTACCAACCAAAGCATAGAGGGAGATTAGGAGAGGACAGTGCAGCACTGAGAGACAAGACTAAAATTTGACTTTAACTGATGGCATTTGTCAATCTTTTTCATCTCATAACTTCAAAGAGAAAGCATTTAGCAGCTCTGCACTGGATGATTAAATGGTCTCTTGCCACAGAACAGTAAATAAACCAGCTTAGTTGTCTTTAGTTTAATCTCTATGTCTTGAAATATATTTGAAATTCTGTGTCTTCTTTTCTATATGGGAGAATTTTTTGGAATTTTTGTCAGTGCATGCTATGGGCATTAACAATATTCAGAGTTTTCTGATTTTTTTTTTCTTTAAAACATAAAAAACAGACTTCTGCATCTGTCACCTCATATCAACAATGGCCATTAGAAACAGTTATGATCCTCTGCATGTTTCCACACTTCTTCCTAATGTTAAATTCCTGGTTAGGCTTCTTCAAACCCAGAAATCCTTCAAGATAAAAGCTGCATGTCCAAAATCTTGATAAGAAAATACCAGACTCTTTCTTTCCAAGTATCTGGGCAGATTGACTATGACTATATGAAGGAATCAGTCCTTCTTCTTGAACTGCTGATTAAGCTGAACTGTGAGCAATCTTAGAGATGAGGACAAGTGCTGTGGCTGCAGGGAGGGAGTAATATAGCTGAATATAAGTTATTTTAGTGTCTCACTTCATGGCTCAAGGACTGGCCACTTTCTTGCTGATCTAATCAGATTCAATCTTAAAAATTTCTGAAACAGGGGCAAACAAGGTATAATAATAATAATACCTTATGTAAAAGGTACTAGGATTCAGTAGTAAACTCCAGCTTAAATGTTGAGTGCATCCTTTCATCTTCCCATGCCATAAATTGTGACATAAAAGAGAAAGAAGAAGAAAAAAAAAAAAAATAAGAAAAGTATAATTTTAACCTAAAATTAAGGAGAATTTAGTGGATCCTGAGACAAGAGAGAGAAAGCACATAACGTTTCCTGCTTTGCTATTATTTTTTTTATTTTTAGATAAACTTATTAAATCTGAACGTAGTGATTTTTAATGACAATATACTGTCACTGTCTTGAAAAAATTTTAATCTAAAAGGTCTTGAAGGATGTTATGTGCTGCTATCACATTGCTATGACCAAGAATTTGTGAAGAAATTAATTTTAAAAGGTTTTTATAAGCACAAATGATAATTGAAAACTTTTGGTCTCTTCCTCAAGTCACACCTTAGTTCCAAAAATATAATGCAAAATGCTAATAGAGAGAAAGCATGGCATACTGCAATGTAGATAATGAAGGGAGGTGTCTTTTTAGCAAATTACCAGTTACTTTTTTTCATTGTAGATTTTTTCATGCTGATAGTTTTAATTACTAAAAATAAAAACTATGAAAGTAATGAACAAATTTAATGGTAAATAAGATGTCATAACTGGAGTTTGAAAATATGTTTCAATATAAGGTGAGGCCAAATCATATACAAAACAACTGCGTAAGGTCCTAAAATCTAAGAATTAAATTTAACAAATAAGTGAAAGCGATTAAAAATATTTAACATGAAAACAAATACTACTTTTTCTCATACTTGCATTCTCTGTCTGTTTTCATCTTTGCCTCATTGTGAGTGATCAACATGATGTTTAACACGCAGGTAGCAATAATATTTTTATTTATTTATTTATTTATTTATTTGGTACCTGCTAATTAAATTTTTGTATGCAAATCCTGTACTATTTATGATCTCATAATTTACTGTCTTTCTCTCGTGTGCCCTATGACAATGGTGACAACATGCAGCAAGTCCAGTCTGAAGTCCTCTTAAAAAGCAAACTGTCCTTAAAAATATGTCAGCTACAGCAGAATTCCAAAGATGGATCTAGAAATTTGGCAAAACTTCTGCAAAGATCTGCAATACTCTGGCATAGAAGTAGCAGAAAGGATGTCCAATTCCAAATTAAACATTTTTTTAAATGTTAGCATTGTTATTTAACATATCTTCCTATACTAATATTACATATTGTGACACAATATATATTAAAAAGAGGGTGAAGTAAGTTTTGAATAAGTAATTTTAGTTTCAAAATGCTACAGTTTCTTGGTCAAGGGCCCTGTTAAAAAGTCTTGTGTTGAACATTTATGTTGCTTTCAGCAATATCATAAAAACTAAAAAAACTCTGAAAAAAACATATTTTTGCCAACAGAAAAAGTGGCTAAAATTCCTCCATTAAAGTAGATATCTTGATTTGAACTTACTTTCAATGTTTATTTCCTTTTAGCAGCTTCAAACTAGACACCTAGTTGAATTTCTTTAAGCATTAAGTACAGCCAAAGAAGACTGCTTATCATTTACCAGAGTTGATAATTATTGTTGTTTGTAAGTGTGATGATTATGGTCTGTATAACACTGAACAAGTAATTTGTCCGCTGGTGAAAGTTTAAAGAGAATATAATATCTGTGGATACTTTAGGACTACAAAAGAGTTTTATCCTACCTTAGGGCCACAGATTTTGAAACTATGTGACCTAGGTTGGATCCTTAATGTTTTAATACTATGTAGTTATCTAGTAATTATTTTTTTGTGGGATAACTCCCAATTGTGTTTTTCTGCTAAGTAAGAAGAAAATTAGTCAAGTTAGTTTTGAGTTCTAAGTCATTACCCTGAATATGAAGCTACTTTGTAAACATACTGATTCACATAGTAAATACTTTATTCAAGTGAAAGCGTTTACAGGAAACTGTGGCCCAAATGATGTTCTATAGAAGGGACAAGAAGAAGGGAAATAGTTCTAAAACTCAAGCATAAGCTGAAAGCCAAGGATAAGTATCAAGCATGTTTTACTTTTGCTGCTCGAAGAGGTAAGAGGATAAGTCTTTTTTGTGAAGCACATGTTCTTCTTCAAACCATAGTAACTGAAGGAACCTATGAGTCTTACATGGCTCATTAATTTAGGATGGAATTAGAGAAGTGAACATTGTGTCAAGTGCCAAGGTGGTCATCACCACCTACAGTCCTCTTCTGCAGCCAGAAGAGTTGTGATATTGTCAAGGATTTCCATAACTCTGTATGTTTCCCTTTCCTTTACAAGGAACTCACTGGTTTGACCAGACAGCCAACCAACAGCTGGAATCAGGCTAAGGGGACAGAAAATCCAAATAGGTAATTCTGATCCCATACTGGTAGAGCTGTTCCTAGGAGGTGCAGCTTTTGGAAAGAAGACTCAAAAATCCTCAATCAGGAGACCTTCTCTGAGGCAGATGTGGGCTGTGGGCTGGCCCAGATTATGCTGAAAAAAACTAGCCACCTCACTTGTATATGAAATGGGAGCCTGAGTTAGCCTGAGCATCATTTTTATATGATCCTCCTTGATCCTAGCTGTATCCAAGCTGCTGTGCACCTGATTTCACTGGATTTATTACACGCAGTTGTGCAGCCTATCCAGTATTATATAATGGGCAGGGTTTGCTTTCTAACCATAGCAAGAAGGTTACAAAGATCTAGTAGATTTTTTTTTAAGATGGTTTAAAATGTGAAAAACTGTCATCTTGATATGAGTATAAATTAGAAAGATGTCTTCAGGATGACTTAGCAGGAAATTCATATCAACCAGTGAGAGAAGCTGGAGCTATTTGAAGCAACACACATGAGCAAGACCTTCCAGAGAGAGTTTGGACAGTGCTAAAGGTATAAAAAGGAAAACTGGACTGATTCCTGAGTCAAACAACTACTTTTTGTACTAGTGAGCTGGTAGAAAGACATGTTTCTGTTTATATTAAACTAGACTCAAAAGGACTATCTGGGTTTATATAAAAGTAGGAAGAAAAAAGAAAAGTGATGTATGTCTCTCATGTATTTCTGTTGTCTCTATGTAAGACAAGATATGGTTTCTTTTTTTGCCCATACCTCAGCATTCAGATCCCTAAATCTGAGATTTAATAATTGTGAAACTTCAGGATCTAAGGCCTCATCTGAAATTATTATGTGTGTGCAAACTTGGACAGAAATCGTAGAAACCATTTTAGAAACACTGTCCATCCCTGATATCCCGCTTTAAAGTTTTTATACAGGTAACATTTGTCTGTGAATTTCTCAGATATTTCCATGATGTCACCCACTCTTTGCACATGTGCACAGGATTATTCAACTATAATCAATTTTGTGAAGTATTCTAGTTAAGACTGTATATGCTTCCCAGACTTTTTAAACTTTCTTTTATTAATATATCTATATATTATTTTGCCTATTTAGCTTGGTTATCTACCTCTATCTGTGCTTCTGTCATCCTTAACTTGAATTTTCAATGTCCTTAGTCATGGTATATTTGTTCTTGCCCCATTTACAACATTAGTTTCTAACAAGTTGTTCTGAAACAGTAAAAAGACAAGTTTGAGAGACTGCCTTACGGCATAAAGTTAAATATAGCAACTAAACTCAAATACAAGAATGAAAACAATTTGATGGCTTAATTGTCTCATTAAAGTTTGCTATGAGCTGTGGAATTCTAACTTTCTGCAAATGTCTTTGAAGATAGTATTTTCATTAATCATGCAGCAGCTTTTAACAGTATGAATTTATTAAGGGAATATTTGACAATGTAATAGATCTCATACTATGTAAAAATTCAATTTTCCTTAGTCAGCAACAACCATAAGTGCTGAGAGCACTTCATCTATCCCATAGATACTTGAAAAAAGGTAAACACAGATCTGTCAAATAGCTTAGAATCTCAGTGTGAGAACTTCATGTGAAACTTCCATCTGGAAATTACAAGGCCAGATGGTTGTATAAATCCCAACAGAAAATATACATCTGTCACTTTTTTGTATAACTGATTCTATTTGAAGAAGGATTTATTTAATCAGCTTGGCAGATCATTTAGTGTGTCATTCCTATCAGCCTGCAGCCTTTAGCTCTCTCTGTACCAAGTCCTCTTTCATTTGTAGAATGCAATGAAGGTAATAATTTCTCTACCAGATGCAGGATGACTGTTGATTTAAATTGTTCTATGCAGAAGCATGACAAAGAAGTATATAATTGAGTAAAATTCTTCAGCAAGGATTCTTGCTATCAAGTCTACATAGATTATGAACTTGCTTGTCGTACATCTTCTCTCCACCATGTAAAGATGCTATCTAGAAATAGCTTTAGCAGGGCAATGTAAATAAACAAATTTACTTAATGGAAGTGTGTTTTAGAGTTCTATGCTACTTCATTGATCCAAAGGAATAAAAATGACTTCTGAATACAAAGTCTATCAAAATTTGAACTCATGTAAATATCTGATTGGACTGTCTTCATAACAATTGTGCAAGCCAATATTTAATATAAATAAAATAAAACCACAAAATGCCAGCCGGGAATGTACTAAATCAATTCAAATCCAGAATGGTTTGTTGGACAAGCATCCTCAAATTTACCCCTTTCTCCTTGAAAGTTATATAAAGAGCATTTCATCTTCAATACAAACTGTTTTGTTTTACATATCTGCTCTTACTACTGGGCCACATTATTTGCTAGTGTGGATATAAATTTAGCCTTTGAAAACAAATTTTACAGTAATTCATCCTGGGGAGGGCAGATATTTATGGACCTCATCTTAAAAAACTCTCTCTGCCAGAAATTTTCAGAAACGTTTACTGGTTCTGGTTTTCTCCCAATGCTTACCTAAACTAGATATAATGAGGATTGCATACACTGCTAATTTCATATAAAAATTCTTTCCATCAAGAAAGGTGTCACTATGTAACCAGGTCTCAAAACACAGACTGTTCTTGGTTTTAAGGTTGAGCTATTTTTTCAGCTTTTATTAAAAAAGAATAATTGGCAATATAGAATCAATGGAAGAAATGTAGGGATTAATTTAATAGAATTAGAAGACTAAAACATGTGCATGGATTGAATACTCTAATTTTCTAATCAGTGGGGACTGTGTTGTCTTTTGATCCATAACCCATAAGTCATTGACATTACACAAGAATATTGCAATTTGTGTTTTATTTTTATTCCCCCCCAAGAGAATTTTGGGGGTGTCAGTGCAGTAACAAAAGAAGAAAGTTAATTTCTTCCCAGGATCAAAATCTGTCATATGTTTAATTGCATTAGATGTGCCTAAAACTTCCCAAGGAATGCTGGGAGAGCTGCCCAGTGGCTTAATTTTTAGAATTAAGGCTGCTCATTAGGAATCAACAGTACACTATGTACTATATAAAATGGAAGCAAATTATATCATGTATATGTGAATTATCCAGTTTATTTTCACAAATAGGATTCAATTGTAAAAATTGTCATTTATCTTTACAAATTGTTTAAGGACACTCTCCTGTCAGGCGAGTGAAAACTCTAAATTATTTGGTACAATAATAACTCTTCCATTTAATGGCATACAAAGTAGCCCTTGTAATGATAGAACTTTTAACCTGCAAAGAGTCAAAGCTTTAAATTATCTTTGTCATTATTTCATCTGTTCTTATCTGATGAATATGAAATAAATTAATTCTGAATACATTGTACTAATCTGAGTAAACAGAATAAGCAAGCAATTAGAAAATTAAGAGCAAATCTATTACTTTCAGGAAATCAGTTAAAATGGAACATGCAAATAAAAAAAAAGAAGTTCATCTGAAGATGCTATTTATAAATTAAAGAGTTCAAATGAATAAGCTTGATGCAGTGGCTACTGAAAGAAGACAGTTTTCTGGCTGAGGAACAGTGTTCATTAGTGTTATTTCTTAATTAAAAGATTTGAGGAGATGTTCTTGCTGGCCAAAGGCTTCAGACTTTGTTCAGCCAGCGTGATGAACTAACCTACCATGGCCTGCATTCTTGCCAAGGGGAGCACAGTGACAGGGAGCAATATTTCCACTTTTGCAGGCTCCACTTTTGGTCTTTCTGAGTGATCAACATTACCTGATTTCCTTGCAGCATATTCATATGCATCTTCTGCTGCTTTCACTCTGTTTTTATAGTTACTGGGTCTTGGTTTTATTCTTCAGTTTGCAGAGTAATAGATAATATTCTGAAAAATTAATGTGACTGATTATCATTCATAATAATAACAATTTAATAATACTGGTTTTTAACCTAAAATGACATTATCAAAAGTAGTTAGTTAAAAAGTTTGATAGCTCCTGGGGAGATCCTGCATGGGTCCATTTCTCCACAGCTGTACACACACATTTAACTACTTAGAAAAGAACACAAGCTCTTTGTACTTCAATTCTTATGATCCTTAACTCTCATGTCATTTATCAGATAGAATCTGTGAAGGACAGTCAATCAAGATTTCCCAGTTACTACTAAAGTTGGCAGACAAGCCATCCTCTTTTTGTCTCACATAGCCTAAACCTTTAAAGGCATAATTTTTCACTTATTGTGTCTTAAAGAGGATATCTTCTAACTGTGGGAAAGATTATGTGACTAGATGTTCTGGACAGCCTAATGGACCCTAATGGAGGGTTATTTGTATAGTTTAAGAATTATGTTTTATGTAGTTATCTGAAAATTTGGCATGTAGACGAAGATAGATATCTGGATGAATCACTAACTAAAGAGAAGTAATGCTACTTCAGACAAATTGTTATACATCCTGAGGCATGCTTTCAAGCATGTGGGAAAATGGCTCCTGAAGACACATACATCTCTGATTTTGTCAGATAGTTTCTGAGCTTAAGTGTGGATGTTTCATGAGTAAAGAGGAATATATAGTATAGATGGAAAATTAAAAATTTATTTTTGTCCATTTCTTAAGAACATTGTTTGCATTTAAAAAAACCTTCCGTGTTGCTTTAGGAAAGCAGATTTCCCAAAACCAGAAAACTTGAGTTTGGACATAACAATGTGGTGATCAGTAGTTTAGAATTAAGTAGTGTAAATGTCACAGGAACATTCTGTGCAGGTGTACGATGTAACTACAGCCAGACAGAAGTTCCAGTATATTGGGGTTTTTTCATTAATCATTGCTTTTCCTTCCACCTTAGTAAAAGGACTCAAGGAAATGACTGTGGCCATGAGATTTTGCTTTGCTTTTTCTAAATATAGGACTTATTGGTATCTAGTGTCATAGTCATAAGTTCTTCCTTTGTCCTTTTATACTCAAAGGTATAAAACTTTTAATTCATCATTTTTATGAATATATGGTATCTGTTTCTCCAGATGTGTGCCATGCATAAAATTCTGTAAGGTTTAGGAGAAGGAACATTGCTATATTTTGGGTAATTTCTTAGGGACCTTGGAAGTTTCTAAGTCAAATATGGCATAGATAATTTCCCTACTTCTTTTGCCTACTGTAAATTAGCTGTGTCTACAGTCAATCTTTATTTTCAGTATGAAGCAATCATCTCCCCCAAGCCCTAACACCTGGAAATATGGACCTGGCTCTCAGTTTTATATTGCCATCCAAGATGGATTTATACTGCTTAAAGCTAAGTGAAACTTAAGTCTCAGAAATGTTCCTCTCATTATGTAAAAATTAACTTTAATTCTGTCATTTTGTAAATATTTTTCAATATTTTATAGTGTCTAGGGCAAGTGAAAATGCACCAGCTTGATATTCCTTTTCTGGCTGCACTGCAGTACCATGTTTATTTGAAAACTGGAAAAAGTATTTTTCTGACAAAACATTTAACATACTCTGAAGAAAGCAGAGTATTTTTCCCTGTCTTTTAATATATTTTTAGAATTCCATTGTTCTGTTTGGTGATCATAACCAACAGTCAAAAGATTACTTATTGTTTATGAATAAGAAAAATACTTTTCTCACGCTGCTCGTATTTAAAATGTAGTGTTTCTTGGGTTTAGTCAACACTGACCTGGAAAAACTGTACATAAGTACACTGAAACTATCTTGAGGTGATTGGAATACCTTATGTTTCATAGCTGGTAGAGTTTACTAACCTGCTGATATTCCTGGTTTAAATGTATAATTTGAAGGCTGTTTCATCCATCATCATTTGTTAAATTCTGTGTTTGTAGCCTGTAGTAGACTAAAACAAACAACCAGTGTTGGTTTTAAAATAAAAGATTTCTTCGAGGGATTCCAACATTAACAGAAAGTAGTATTCATCATACAGGCACTGGCAGACCTGTGCCACAAGATATTTATGACTCTGAATGACAGAGTACAGGTTGTCTGTTAGAGGAGGCAACCCAGAGCAGTTCTCTGTGCTTTCATTGCCTGGTCATTTCTCTTCACTTAAAGCACTGAATCCTAATGTCATTTCAGAAATGTATTTAACACTTCTCCCCTTGTTGATTTACCCAAATTCTAGCAAAAATCATGAGAGGCATAGTCGCTGTCAGTCTTCAAGAGTCTCACCAGACTCCCATGCGCTGTCTGTTTAATTCTAGTGGAAGGAACCTCTTAATACATCTGATGTTTTTACTCACTCATGTTTCCTGAGCATGAACTTAATTTCCTTCATCTGACCTGGACTGGTACTCATGTGTTAATTTCTGTTACTTTTTAGTTATCTGATAGCACTATTGCAAACATAGAGTACCCTGATTTTAGGGATCACTTCACCCAAAGAGGTGGAGTGACTTGTCATATCACATAGTATCAGTTTTTGTAATAGAAGATTTCTATGGATAAAATAATACATTTACCTATTAATTTTTCAAGAGTGAAGAAAAGTTTTAAAAAGTTATTATTTTTGTCAGTTGCATGAAGAGTTCTTATGCAGCTGTCTGAAGATTCATTGATAAATGCTTTTATTATATGTGAGCAAATATTAAATGAGCAAAGGTCTTACTAGTTGCATATCTGTTGTGAGCAAAGGCTGAATGTCATGATTGCTTTGGTACTGTTACGGATGTTCTCAAATAAACAACCAACCACCAAAAATAAAAAAATTAATTATTAACACAGTTAACTAGCTCTCCGTAAATTACAGGTTCGAATGTCTGTGAGAGGAGAACAGAACAACTTTCTAGGGTTTAATGGCAACCCAAAACATATAACAAAGAACTCTATAGGGTTTAACGGCAACCCAAAATGCAGAACAAAGCCCCACTCCCTAGGGTTTAACGGCAACCCAAAATGCTCTATCACTCACCTGACAAGTGAGGACTCTCAACCTTGAGGACCTGCTCAGGGCAGCGTCCTGACCCAAGGCACCTCAAGGAGTTTCCTTGGGCAGCATCCAAGTGCTGCTTCAGGGGACAGTGTCCAAGTGCTGCTCAAAATGGGTCCCCCAGGGGAATCCATTTATACCCAGGCCGAATCTGACCTGTAGTCAATAGTGGCTCCCATTGGCCAAAGGCCCCAACAACCGCGAGGCCCTGAGAACAAAGGCAGTCAGGAGCTGCTACACTTCAGCAGCCAAGAAACTCTGCTTTCATTGAGCGGATGCACCTGCCACAGGTACATCTATTACATATGCCATCTTCTGCAGATGCTACTGATTTTACACAGCCTTCCTGTGACAAGGTACTCTGTCATAATTTCCAAATAACTTTGAACTTCCACAAGTTGTGAACACTAACTCTGGTCTCCTGCTTATCATTCTAACTGCTGCCAACTTAAATTCATCAGTCATAATATTTAGGTCATTGGAGTATATTCTGAAGTTAGAAAGTCAGTCCTAATGCCAAGTCTAGTGTTAGCTATACATGTCACTCTTTCTGTGAATTTATTTTCATGCTGGGGAGTTTCTGTTTACACACAGCCTAACTTTTAAGTATCTTTTACTTCTCATATGTAACTTATGTGATTGTTGACATAATCAAGTATTTATCTACAGTAGTCAATGTTATATACTGTTTGAACTATAAATTTATATGAAAAGTGATTATTTTGGGCCTCGTCCAGACATGGCATTTGTCCACCTTAGTTTTTTAAAGACAATTATCTCAGTGGTCTTCATGAGTTAAAACAACTGTTGTTCCTGTTTATGATAAAGTAAAGCAAGTTCAGGTTAATGCATTGATTCTTATCAGGAAGAAAATGAACGGCTGAGATGGGTAAGTTATGCAGAACAGCTCATATCAGTGAAGCAAGGAGAAGCATCACTGTTGTTTCGGCATCCCTGAAGCATCACTGTTGTTCAAGCACACTCTTTATTTCAGTAGCGGTCACATGTAAGTCAAGATAAAGATCTGTAAAGCTGTCTCTTACCAACAAATGAACAAAGACACTAATGCAACTGTTCTCTGAGCTGACCAGAAACTAGAACTGAATCTCAGTCCCTAATTATCATCTTCTTTTTTGGTTAGGTAACTTGTGATGTTTCCTTTCAGATATGTTATTGACTGTGACTTTGATCTGACATTCATAATCCTCATCTTCAGAGACAGTGGCAGGGTTAACTAGTGGCAGCCAAATTTCATAAGACATATTTCAGTAAAACAGGCATTCTGTATTTCACTTTTGCAAAACATTGCTTCTGTCATATCAGGTCTCTAATTTATGTGGTCTACACTGGCTTCCTCATTAAATGATAGTCAGAAGTATATTGCAAAGCATAACAGAAAGTATTTCTGACATCAGCTGTGAAGGGGTAGCTGCGGCTCCACCATTCAAAATGCTCAGAAATTGTTTTGTGCTGTGGAAAGATTATTTCTGCTAGCCATACAGAAACGTGTAAAATCAAGAAACAAAAAAGGCTAAAGGCAAAGAGAGGAAAACAAACAGAGAATCTGTTTTGCTGGACTCCTAAACATCCAATGCATGTGGCATGGAATTGTGACTTCATCCTTAACATGCTGTGTTCACCATTAAGCCAGTATTGAGTTATAGATATATTGGCCAAGTTCCGCATTTTGTCTTCAGGCAAATTGCCTGTAACCCATATGGATATTTTTATAATAACTTTAATTTTGTGTAGAACCTAGTATTCAAATATCCATTCAAGTACTCTGTAACATCTGTGTCAGCTGAGAGGTCAACAGTGGCAGTGCACAGACACTTAAAGCCTAATCGTCTTTTTCAGAACAATCCTTTGGGCTTTTTTTTAGTGTGAAGTAGTTTTGGTAAACACATTTTTTTAAACCTGTTGTTAGACTGTTTTCAAAAGCCAGAAGGAAGTGAAGTAGTTGGAATTTAATGCAATTCCTACCCCTCGGATAATAAAAAACTGTATCTGCAAAATTTAAGGATTTATTTTGGATTTATTTCAGATCTGGTCATCTTTATTTCAGGTTATTATGATTTCATTCCGGAATAATAAAAGTTATTTCAGAGTCCATTGTATAATATGTGAAGTTAGAACTGTTTTTCCCCATGTGTGTAGCTTTATTTACTTACAATTTCATCTATCAAGCCAGTTAATCTCATAAATTCTTTTTCCAGTTCTTCATAATAAATATTTTTGTTTATGACTCTTCCCTCACTCTTCATTCTTTTCTCTATATTGCTTATGAATATATCGAATAGTAGAAGCCCTAACACAGTGAAATGGTGAAGACCTTCATCTACCTCAAATAAAGACAGTTTTCCTACTGTCTTTTTCTTACCTCCTAATTACATATTTATTCTAGTACCTTCCCTTCTACCCAGTGTCTCAGTAATTTCCCTAGGAGCCTCTGAATGATTTGGAACACCTTGGAAAAATCATTTGGAGGTCCAAGTAGATTTATCTGTTTGATAAATTGCTTCCTTAAGATAAGACACCTGAACAACAAATACAAAAAGGTCTCTCAATTGTAGATGTAATAAGTCTCTGTTTTAGGAAATGTATATGTTGACTATGACATGTTGGGAAAGTTAGAACATTTTGGATTATTTTTGCCAGTAATTCAGATTATATTTTAACAATTCTATAACCATAGAAGTGTTGGTGAAAAGTGAGATTTTTAAAGCTTCAATTTGTCAGAGGAGATTAATGTTAAAAAAAAAAAAAAAAGTCATTAGCAGTTATGTATATAGTTAAGAAAAGCTTAGAAAATGTTTAAAGAAGATTAAGTGGAGGGGGAGGGAAAGGAAGATTTATTTAAGGAACACTTTGAAGGTTTCATATGGGAACTATTTTCAGGCCCTGTAGTTTTCTCTGGCAGTGTCATGGTAAATAGCTGCCTTGGGTTTAGCAAAAAGGAATATTAATTCTACCTCTTGATTTCTGTTGAAAAATTAACTGGACCATAGGTCTGTTTCAGATTAGCTGGTTTGGTTTTGGTTTGTTTTAATTTCTTTACTTTACTTTGTTTTATTCAGTAGGTTTTGTTTCTTGTACTTACTTTGTTTCAGTCATGAGGCATTTTTTGTTTTCTTTCCAGTTAACAGCGATACTATTATTTTCCTGAAAGATAGAAACTTAGCTGTATGTTGCATTTGATTTGTCAAGACAAAGTGTCTCAACACTCAATAAAGCAGAAAAACATTTTCAGGAAAGGATCCTGCTTCCAGAATTTCAACAATATATTAACGACATCTTTAATGTAATAGTATCACATGACATTCCTTTGAAGTTCCAACTAGTTTTCATTTGTGTAAAAATAACGTGAGGTGAAGGCTGTTTTGAATTTTCTCCACTGTTTTTTAAATTCTCACTATAAAATGTTTAATTTTCTTGTGAAACCTGTCATTTAGATGTAACTTTATTTTTTCCAGTATTTATCAACATAAAAATGCAACTGAGGGAAAAAAGCAGTCACTGAGTGGTGCTCAAGACTTTTCAGTTTGCTGCCAAAGCAAAGCTCATCTCAGCTTTGAAGGAACAGGTCTGTCTCTTCACCTTAAACTAGACTTTTCTAGTGGATCTGTCACTCTTTGAAAAATTATAATTTCTCATTACGCTATCATAATTTTCTTCTAGAATAATTGGAGAGGTCCATCTTAGATTACTTGGTGAAAATAAGTAAATTATATCCGATTCTTTCAATATTTTATTTGAACTGCCCATTTATACTTGCTGCTGCTGCTACCGAGTAAAAGATCAGTCTAAACAATTACATTTTGGAGAACTGCATTTTTGGAAAAGGTATTTATAAAGCATGTTGAAAACAGTATTTTTCTTACTTCCCAGTGGTCAGATTTTACTCAAAATAAGCATAAGTTAATTCCTATAAATTTAATGAAATGGAAGTGATACCTAGTCTTCTGTAATTAAGAAAAATATCAACTATGTTCTGGTGTTTATGTGGTACTGCACAAGTTTATCTTCTGCAAGAATTAACCATGAAAACACTTACCTGAAATGGTGCAATAATACATAGTATGTGGTTAATTAGACATAAAAGAACACCACTTGAAAACCTTTCTCTTTGGCTCATTGAGGAGGATTTTGCATTTTTACAGCTCTATCTGTAGGCAATAACTGTTTGTGCTTTGTAATTCTCTGGAGATTCCTGTTTTAATTTTCTAAAATATCTATTTTGTGTTTTAACTAATTTTTATGACGATGGAGCACAGATGATCCTTTAAAAAGTGCTTGGTTCAGAACATTTTAAAAGAAGAGATGGTTATTACTATACTTTTTTTCATGTTGCTAGCCATATGATAATATCACTTGCTCCTGAACTAGTTAGCATATATATGTGGCTTAATTTTTTATTTACTTGTTTTTTGTTTGTTTGAGTGATGTTGGGAAAAAGTTGCATTCCCAAATTCTGCCAAGACTGAAATTAATTTGGGTGTCAGTGTAATCTGAAAGTAGAGATGACTAAAAAACCTTTATTCTTAATAAAAAGAACACAAGAATCAGAAATTGAGTTAAGGTCTGTAAAGAATGAGATAGGCTTCTCATGCATATCCATGCAGCTGAATTTTTCAGAGTGAACAAAGGAGGTAAATGGCTTTAAGATCTTTGATGTTCCAGCCAACGCTTATCTCACAGACATTCCTAGGTGCCATGCAGGTGCCATTACTGAAATGAGTAAATTGAAACCACTTCTGAGATGAGAATGCTGCATATACATGGGTCAATAGCACATAACAAAATGTATTTGAATTCTGCAAGGTTGAAATTCTTTGGTTGTATATGAAGAAAATATATCTATCATAACAGCAGTTAGGACCATATCAGCTACACATGTTCTCAGCTACAAGCCAAACGGAGCTTACACAGAATAGATTTTCCCATAGAATTTTTTTTGTTGCTACTGAAACTCACATTATGTTGAATGTATATAGTGAAATTCCTTGTGAGTGAAATATGAAACAATATTTCTAATGCAATCTCTCTGATTTATGCCTGAAAATGAACATAATAGATTTAATGTGGGTGAACATTTTTAATTTGCTTTTTTTTTTACTTGTCAGTTGATAAACAGCTGGCAGAGAATCGACTAGTGTTGTACGATCTAAAGACATTAAAGTGATTAATTCATTCTTCTTGGTAGCTAAACAACACATTAGAAAATAGCTTTTAAGGAGCTGATAGTGCAATCCTTAGGAACTAGGTAGGTGAACAGAACTGAATGGCAAATTGCTTGAATGACAAACATGCATCCTTCCATCAAAGCCACATCCTTCCTCACAGTTTTCACAGTGCTGTTCATCCTAATTTTTCCAAATGGAACATGTTTTCTGTTTTCCACTATATTCAGTGAATTTCAAGTCTGGCTGTTATCATGAGAATCATTTCTGAAATCTTCTTAATAAATATTTGCTTGGAGGAAGAGATATGCAAAAAGAATTAGCCTTCGATAGCAGGAAGACACATGTACAAGCAATGTGTCATACCAGTCAGTTTACTTTGGACATGGAGAGCATAATTTAGAAAGAGATTCATTCATTTAGGGTATGTTCCCTGTCATCATCATAATCATCATTTTTACATCATCTTTGAATGATTAAGAACAAAGTCTTCTTTCAGCTAATATTTTATTCTTCTTTTCATTTTTGCAAAAGTCATTGCCAATACCTGATCTAATCTATCAGCCTTTGAGAAACACTCCCACTTTGATATGAAGATCTCCAGTCAGACAAAACAGATAGAAAGCTACTTTTCAGTGGATGTTGCCGGTATTTTGAAAGTGTCATACAATGCCTGGATGGAGAGATAGACACAGAGTAACAAGAGACAGTTCAGATGCTGCTTTTGAAGGACCCTCTTACATCACTGTACTACCAACCAATGTATAAGAGAAATTTGAAAAGGATTATATTATTATGTGAGCTAGTGAGGATAAAATTTATAGCTGTCTTTATATGTACCTGACCTCTTCCAACAGCATGTGGCTGTCAGATAATAGCTTACTGGAATTCCCAGAATTTCAAAGAATAATGAAGTAAACAATGAGTAGAGATAATGGAACTATTCCTTGCTAATATTCTGAGGAACTATTCCTTCCTCAGATTTTCTTTGACCCATTCTTCCATTTTTTTAGTTCTTTGTAAACAGAGTGATTCAGTAGGAATTTTCCACATTTGTTCAGACAGTAGTTTGCAATATTATATTTCAATTAATGAGGTTTTTATTTATTACTTGTGAGAGGTCTTTAGAACATCCACTGTTAGGCTTTTACACTGTGTTGGTCATTTCATCTCATGCTTCAAGTTTCTTAGACTGCTATACTTATTACTTAACATTAAAAAAAAATTCATAATTTCAAAACTTCTCTTGTTTTCCTGAATTGTGTCATAATGCTATGGATGTAGTAACACTGTGTTCCTTCAATAAATACACTGAAGATAATAGGTTTAATAATAGGAAATAGACTCTAACATCATCAATAAAGTCATAATATTTGCTTTCACATTGCTGGTTGCACTCTCTAGCACTTGACCTACAGGATTAACCAGTATCCTCTGAAAGAAATAACTTTTCACGTGAGAAATAACCAGTGGTTTTCTGACTGGCTGAAAGATAGCAGGAGAATGATGAGGTCAAAAATTATGAAGTCTCTTCATTATTAGTGAAATTAGACTAAGTCATTACAGGACAGCTATTGCAGAAGAGACAGGCACAGACTTGTAGAATGCATTTTCAGAAATGCTGTGACTGCATATTTATGAGCTCTATCTCACACCTGCTAATGAAAGGCTGCAATCTGGGTTGTGCTTTGCTTGAAAAATCCTACACAGAGCCTCTGAGTTAACCTCCTATACAGCAGGAGCATCGAATTTGGATTTTGTTTTGCAAGGCAGGGCCCTTCTCTTCCTTAGTTCTTTCTATACAAATACATCCCACAGCTCATGTTTCATTATCTGTTTAAGATTGCATCTCGCCCTGCCTCCCAGAACCCTATAGAACACTGAAGGGTTATGATGTGTGTCATGGAAGAAGTTTGCAGAAGGCTCTCATAAGCATCAGGGACCAAAAAGGCCCACCTTCTCAGCTGGTAACTAGCAAAATAGTTCCTCCTCATTAAATCCCTTAGTCACCTGTTGCCTATTAACAGAAAGTTGAGGGTAGATCCTTGAGTAACTCCAAGAAAAGTTGAGTTTAATCTCTGCTCTTTAATAATGGAGGAAATATTTGTCCTTCAGTATTTCTTCTCAAAGAGTACTCTAAGAGGAAAGCAGTCAAGCTTTGGTGCAAAGAAGGGGATGTCTTCATGTAACAGGTTTCTGTCTTCTAAGTTACATGAATGGAGACTTGTGTTGAGGGAGTTTCTCCAACCCACTGTTATTTGATGTAGTTCTGAAGTTCTTCAGACATTATCTAGTTGCAATGAGAGGGGGAAATAAGCAATCAGAATAGAAAGTTTCTGAGGAAAAGGTGGAAGCAATTCTACATGTGCCTATACACAAATAGTCTTAATAGGGAACATTATGCTTAAATTTAAGTTTTCTCAAGAACCTCAGAGCTGGGGGAAGCATGTGCTTTCATATCTAGGAAAAGGCTGGATTTTGTTTTATTTTTTAATAAAATGAAATCCATGGGAAGCATCTCTCTTATTCCACTGCACATGCGGAACTTCTTTTCCTTACATGCATCTACTGAAGTACTGCAAGAACTGCTGCAGCTCATGGCTTTCACAGACTTGGAAAGAGTTTGAAGCTCAGGAAATAAGCTAACTGCAAATATACCATGTTCTTTTACAGGTCTTTTACAATTATTTCAGGTGAGATCTAAATGAATTTGCACATTTGTTTTTGTCATTTGTTTTCAAACTCAAAAAAAAATTTATTAGTTAAATTTCTGTTGAGGGAGAGAAAATGAGTACATGAACACTGAAAACACTGATGTGTAATTTAATGAGATTTTTTCAAAGGCTGAAAGAGATGAGGGAAGATATATTTCAATTGACTGAAGGTATAAGAAAATTCTCTATTCTTTCTTTTTCTTTTTCTTTTCTAGTTTCTTTCCTAATACCATTCTACAACAAACTCTTTTCCCCAGAAGTCCATCATCGCAGAGAATCTGAAATTGCAAGTTAAGGGTAAATTATACAATACAGGATTATGAAAATAACAAAGCACTGCGACAGGTGACATGCAATTTACAGTCACTGAATGATAGTGTGGGTTGAAGTTTAGAAAGCAGCAAACAAGGAGAAAGTGCTCAGATGAATACCATATAAAGAGGAAGAAATACTCTCACCATAAAAAGGAGAAAAATGTTTCAGTGCTCTGTTTGTGGATATAGTTATACAATAGTTACTCTCTTTGGGCAATCTTATTTACAAATGCAAATGTTTATCACTGTAAACATATCTTCATTACAGATGTACCTGTAGACATGCAGAACCATGCACAAAAACATACAGTGCAGCCACTTGATGATTATCAGTAGCAGAAGTATAGATCATGTTGGAAAAAACAGACTGTGTTAATTTGACACCCAACTCAGAGGCACAAAAAACAATGAAGCTGAGTGGAATAGGGCTAATGGAAACCTTTCCTCCCCATAAATTCTGAGCAAAAGTTTCACAAGAACGAAATATTAGGGGAATTTAGGTTAAACTCAAATCTTTGTGATAACCAAAAAAATGGAGATAAAAATGTGAGAAGCCCAAAAATGTTTCAAGGAATCTAGAACAGAAATTTTAAATTTTCATATTTTATATGAAGTTTGTTTCAGAATGTATGTATTTTGAAAAAGTGTGTATGTAAAGGGCTAAACTACGCAGACTTAGGAAACATAGTTGAGTTAGAGAACCCATGTGGTATAGTAATAAGTGTTTTGAAAATAACATTAAATGTTAATCTCAATATTAATATATTGTGATACCTTTCACCTTCTTTGCTGAAAGGGACAAGAGAAGTATGTCCCTCCTTGGCTTTATTTGTGAGATATATAAAACCTGTAACTTTGTGGTCAGTGAACGGAGAGATTGGCTCTTGAAGAAGTAATTTCTAAATGTATTCAGTAATAGAAAAAATGTAAATTCATTATAAATAAAATATAACTCTTTCAATCATAACAAAAATCTTCACCAAGTCCAAGCAGTGTACTGTTTGACCATGATTTATATTCTTTGTCCC
Source organism: Strix aluco (assembly GCF_031877795.1). Lineage (NCBI taxonomy): Eukaryota > Metazoa > Chordata > Aves > Strigiformes > Strigidae > Strix > Strix aluco. The sequence goes on from NC_133931.1 coordinate 44,679,857, forward strand.
TTAATGTTCTCACACTTTTTTAGCTTTCTGCACACTCAGTATGCAACTGGCAGGCAGTGTTGTAAGAGTTCAATATCTGAACGATTGCAGTGGTGCAGAAATGTATTTGAAATAAACAAAATCAACATTCAATTGGTTTATTCCCATTTAAGCTGTGAAAAGAGTTTATTATATATGAAGTTAGATTTGTTACCATAGTTAGCATATAAACTGTATACCACTTCTAATTCTAAGTAGTGCTGTGGTGGAAGATCTTGAAGCATTAAACAGCTTGATTTTGCTGTTAAGAACACTGAAATCTGAAAGATAATCCTGTGTACCATGTAGCATAGTAAATGAATATTACTGCTGGGTGGACTCACTTGTCAGTATTTATTCTGTTCCATTATATTGTCATATAAGAACACACCAAAAGAATTTTCTGTGAGTCTGAGCTATGTGCAGTTTTCACTAACATACGTTCTTCTAACAACATATATTTTATAATCTGTGATAGAGAGTAGAAATTAATATTTCAGGCTTCCATTTAAGAAAAAAAAGTTTTATGTCTCTGAGGCACAGAGCTCTGTCAAAATAGAAATTTCATCAGAAGACTGCTATTAGTGCAAACCTACCGTTTAAGTACTAGCAGTGTATGTGAGCAGAGTGCTCAGCTGAACTGACTTTTATTGCACATTTTTTGTATTCAAAAGATAATGTTCTTTTTGAAGAGAATTTTATTTATGCACTTCAGGCTAGGTTTTAATTATAGTCTGACATCTCAGAAAACAGTATACATTTTTGAAACCCATTAGGGATCTTTCTCGCCCAGACATGGGAAATGGAGTGACTTGTCTTAATGCATTTGCCTTGTATTTGATTGGGCACTGGAGTCCCACCAGCTCAGATTAACAAACTGCTTCCCGTTAGATATGCTGTGGCTCTTTACTGACATAAAATGACTAGCAATCCTTTCTGCCATCTGAAGATACGACCACATATATTTTTGTCTGTTTTTAATGCTTTTTTTGTTCGGGTTAAGGTTTTTTTGACACAGGTCCATCTTACAGGTGTAGAGCTGCTAATTATTTCAAACTAGTTATATTATTGGGTCAAGTTTTGGATTTTCTGTTAAGGTCAACATCCTTTCTCTCAAAAGTGATTTGTCTGAGGAGAAAGAACATCTTAAGTGATATGTCTCTTTTTGGAATAGCTTTACTTATTAAATGGAGGGGCTATTTCAAATATCTTGTGGGATCTGCTGAAGGTTATTTCTGTCAAGACAAAATTTCTTGACTAACTTGGAGCTTTGGACCCTAAAACTGCCTGTTTATAACAGAAATGAGCTCAGTTACAAGTCTCTTATGATCACATTTATTCTTTATGCCTTTTCTTTTGCATTAGCATTTCAGTTTCAGAGAAAATTCTCTAAAATTTCCTGAAAGTGATGAGGTCATGCCATGCTCCTTATTATCTATAATGAAGTGGTCACATACACAGAGAAACATTTCCACTCTTTTTCAATAAGCAGATTATCTTGGAATAACTGCTGCTTCTATTTCACTTGATATGAACAAAAGTCCGAGTGAGGAAAGGCTGAATTTTTTGGAACCTGTGCCTGCATCATCAGTCCTCATATCAGAGGTGTCTGGATTTGCTTTGCAAATAATCCCTGAATATGAGGATCTACACTGTATGTTAGCTCTGAGCCCAACGTGTTTTCTGTTTCAAAAGTCATCTTCTATTCATAGTACATAGATCAATACAAACATTCAAACATAAAATTCAACAACCATTAGGTTACACAAGGGAAGAAAATTTAGGACCTTGCTCTCTTTTACCTTGGATGTATCAACCTGCTCTATCATGCACTGTGGTGATGTTGGACAGAAAACTGGGATGAAGTGTATGTGTAAGACAGACACCAGCATTGCCTTCTAGAAAGTCCTGTGAGATCAGCAGGACATGCCAAGTCAAGCCAGCCTTCAGATCTCTCAGGAAACCTGCCAATGAGCTTTAGGGCTCTGAGAACCTGATTGTATGAATGCATGGAGCAAGGTCAGGGTCAGGAAGAGTATGAGGCTATCTTGGCTCTTCAAAAGGGTCGTATGTATGTAGAAATGGTATTAAAGGTCAGGGAGATTTCTAGACTTCACAGATTTCTAGAAAGGTCTGGTCAGAGAGCTGACTTGCCAGTCATGACTTTGAGACATGTCTCTTGTAAAATAGTTAGAGTTTATGTGACTACTGATTTTCGACACTGTGTGACTTTGCTTCAGAGTGCCTAGTATTTGTGTGCCTAGTATTCAAGCATTGAAGCCATCCTGAGCTGATGGAAAGTTTCAACTCTGAAAAAATGTATATATGCAACACAGGCATGGTTTCCCTTTTTTTATTTTGTACTATTTCAGCAAGTTATTAAAAATCCTAGGACTTGATAGCAATGTATGGAGAACAGATTAATGTATTTAAAGATATGTTTTCACTTTCCACACATAGATTTCATTAAACTTGTCAGTATTTCACATTTCTACAAGATAAAAATGTTAGGACTCAAACTCAGAGAAAAAAAATCTCTATAAATTGCTTCTACAATAATGCATCTTGACCTGCACCTTGTATTCTGATTCTCTGTTGCTCCTTCTCCCTCAGGGGGAGGACTCCTCAAACTCTTCCCCTGCTCCAGCAAGGGGTCCTTCCCATGGGAGATAGGTCTCCATTAACTGCTTCATCGTGGGTCCATTCCGTGGGGTGTAGTTCTTCAGGAACAGACTGCTCCAGCGTGGGTCCCCCACAGAGTCACAAGTCCTGCCAGCAAACCTGCTCCAGTGTGGGCTCCTCTCTCTACAGGTCCACGAGTCCTGCCAGGAGCCTGCTTCAGCACGGGCTTCCCAGGGTCACAGCCTCCTTCGGGCACATCCACCTGCTCCGGCGTGAGATCCTCCATGGGCTGCAGGTGGATTCTGCTCCATCGTTAACCTCCATGGGTGCAGGGGCACAGCCTGCCTCACCGTGGTCTTCACCACAGGCTACAGGGGAATCTCTGCTCTGGTGCCTGGAGCACCCCCTCCCCCTTCTTCTTTACTGACCTTGGTGTCTGCAGAGTTGTTCCTCTCACATATTCTCACTTGTCTCTTCTGCTGCAATAGTTGTTGTGCAGGGGTTTTTTGCCTTTCTTAAATACGTTATAACAGAGTCACTACCACCATTGCTGATGGGCTCGGCCTTGGCCAGCAGCAGGTCCCTCTTGGAGCCAGTTGGCATTGGCTCTGTTGGACATAGGGGAAGCTTCTATCAGCTTCTTACAGAAGCCACCCCTGTAGCCCCACCCTGCTACCAAAACCTTGACATGCAAACCCAATACAGACCCACACTGTGGGCTTTATGGTTTAAAATTTTTTTAAGGTCTGAGGATTTTATTTTCTTGTCTTACTAAGAACAGTGATTTACTAAGTTGTGATACTCCTTGTCTCAGTTTCTATGGTTCTCCTACCCTGCTTCCCTCTGCTTTCTGCAGATAAACAAGCTGGAGGCTTGCCTTAGGCAGGAAGGATGCATAGATGGTAATGAGACTCTATGGAAAGAAAATGAACACTGGAGGAAGGAAGACTGCATTAACATGTAGCTGTAAGGTATGTGCTGCTGAAAGTTCCTTTACAGTTTATTTTTCTCTTTGCTGTGTTATAATGCCAGCTGCAATTACTTGCAGTGAAGTATTAATATATGGAAGTTTTCTTGCAAGTTTCTGTGGTGTAGGGAAAGTAGGGAACATGAATCTATTGGAGAAAGTCTGTGACGGTTTACTGTAATCATGCATAAACAAATAGAAAACAAATGGAGCCCAAATTTCTTCTGCCCTTCACTTGTGCTGTATTAAATTGCCATTTTGATGCTGTTGTGCCTGCTTTTGAAAAGTCTTCAGTAAAATAACTGTAAGAGGTACAAGCTGTTATTTTTTCCTCTATCTCTGAGAAGTAAATCTAGGAACAGCAGCTTGTTGTTCTTGTTTTTTAATGCAGAAGTTAGTTTAGTCTAATATTATCAGGCTTCTGTCATTGTAAATCTTCTCCATGGGATTGTAATCTTGAAAAATAAGTGACTGCTACTAGTTGATATACTTTTTGATATGGTCCAGCAGCCGCTCACCTTTTATCTCCCATACATATAAACTCTCTGTTCTGTCTTCTTATGGAGCCAGTTTTGGCATCCTCAGTAATCTCAGAGACTACTGTGTCCTTGTCCCTGAGTATTTTAGCTAACCAAAAAAATTTAAATAAAAAATCTACTTTAAGTTAAAAAACCTTAACATGTTTTATTTGACATGAAATTCACATAGTGTAGAGAAAAAGCAACAGGTCTCTGTACCTCTTAAGTCTTGTTTGTTTCCTTTAGGTTATGTACGAAGCACTATAAAAAACTTCTATGTGTCCTATGTGCAAGTGTTAGGAATTAAATGGACCTTGCATTCTCCATGCACCTTTGCACACCTGAAAAACACCAGCTCCTAAGGCTTACTTGTATGTAATGTCTTAAAGATCACAGGTCTCAATTGTTCCTGTTTTCTTTATACAGGTAAGTGAAACTACTGTATCCCAACAGAATTACTTGCATGCAACTAGTTGAGAAGGGACTATTTATGTAGGATTCAGAATTATTTCTACTTAAGACAGTCAGTTGTCCATCTAATTCTTGTTGGCTTAAATTTTACTACTATAAGCCACACAGACACATCATGGTTCATTTTGTTACTCAGATGTTTGCCTTTTTTTTATCATGTGACCATCATGCCATATTATATATGTCTTTTTTAAATAATCAGCTGTCAAAGTCAAATAGTAAAAAAACAAAAAAACCCCAAGCAACCCAAAAACCCAAAACCAAAACCCCACAAAACTAAAACAACTCCAAAAACCCCACCATTATGACTCTTTGATAGCCAGACAACTTAAAAAAAATAGTCCCCAGACATCCACACAACAGAATCTACTTATGGCATGAACTTTTTCATCAAGCTGCATTTCAGCCTGGAAGCTCCATTGACATAGAACAGTGCAAAGAGCAAACTGAACCACTGCCTAGTCCTCACCAAAAAGACAGATTAGAAAACACTGGTATGAATTTGAGCACCTGAAAAAAATATTTGTCTCTTAGAGTTTGAGTTAACCTCAGAAAACTTTCAATTTGTCTGGCAATTGATTGCTTATCTGTTTAAATAAATTTCTTTCTTTTTTAAGAAAGTATGTGACGTGTCTGCTTTGTGGTGTATTTATTTGTTTTGAAAGTCTGAAAAACTGCAGTTAGAAAATACTGATATCAACTTCATTTGTGTGCTTTCCTTAGTTTTTCTTTTTTAGGTGAAAAAATACTAAGACTCTAATGTTTCTTTCCAGAATGTTCAAATCATCTGTACTGTGGAAAACTATTCCTTGAAAAAATCATATACTTTCCACAAAGCTAGAATGGAAATACTGTCCATTTTGCAAAGATGATGGTGCAAGAAACACCAGCTAAATTTAATATTACTCTTCTGAATATGAGCAACTTCTGCAGCTACCTGGTTGAGGATATAGCTTCCAAATTTATGTATCTACCAAGCACCTAGAAGTACTGCTGATTATAAAATGTGCATTAAAATATTTGATTTGAATATGCATGCTGACTAAATATTTTCATGATGATGGCCATCTGCATAATTATCTTTTGATATAGCTAAGCGTTATGGATAGATGAGAAACATAATGAAAGAATGTCCTTAAAAACCCTTTAATATTCAATGTATCTTCTAATCTCATATTAGAACATTTTATATATTAGTTTAATATGCTGAGCTACAAATTTTCTTTTACCTTTTCCATTCTAGTCAAGAAGCCAGGAAGAAAAGTCAGAAACATAATATATCTTTGAACTTCAGTGTTCAAGAGCAATTGAAAGTTCTTTTTGAAATTCAAACACATTTTAGTAGTGTTTTCTTTCAATTGCACTGTTCTAAACAGGAGTTGTAGAAAAGAAGTATGTACATGACCTGCAAGCTTTTTCTTTTCCTTTTTTTTGTAATTTTATATTACAAAAATCAGTGTGATTTCTTTTTACAAAGCTCTATTCTGATTCCACATTAACATTATGATGCTTTATCAGTGTCAAAATGAAATAACAGAGTAGCACAGTTAGTTGAGATCTGATGGTGAGAAATTTAAAGCCTGTCCTAGAGATCTTGCTATATCTGTACCTATATTCAATAGAGGATAGAGAATGCACAGGTATAACAAAACTTACATGAAAATTACGCATTGACCTAAGCAGGTGTTTTTTTTTCATGTGCATGTGCACATGTTGTTCACACACAACAAAAACTTGTCTGTTTATCTTGTCCATATGCATAACATCAAAGTAGAGCCCTTAACAAACACCTTTATGATGCTGTGACTGTGTACCAGATTCTGAAACAATCTTCCAACAGAAATACTAGTTAACTTTGTTACAAGACGGGATTTTTAGTATGTTTACAAAGAAGATTATATACAGTTATCAGAGTTAGCTAAGAAAATCCAGCAGCACCGTGTCCTTTATTTCTATAAAGGGCATGAAGGTATATTCTGAAATGTTGTATTAAGGTTGTGATGATCTTTCAAAAATCTGCAAAAGCTACACCTTCAAAATTCAATATATCACACTTCTTAAAGTATTAAACCCTGTTAACCCATGGACTGTAGTTAAAATTGAAGCAGTTGTTCTCAAACTTGAAGATCTAGTCTTGAAGACTGCTTATTCGACTTCAAGGAAGGGTCTGTGCACCCAAGCTCTTTCCTGTTTTCCCACTGTACCAGTTGGTCTAACAGGAGACATATTACTTCTGTTATAACAGTGCTTCTGTTACAACCTTAATACATCATTGCTACATCACTGTTGCGTATATGCAGTTTAGTGTAAATGAGTTTTATTGTGCAAACAAGAGTGCGTCAGCAGAATTTAGACGTTAATATCTGCATACCCAACTACATTTTTTACAGAGCTTCAATGGCACATCTCTTAAAGGGATGTGAAAAACTACATTTGTTGCACCTGAAATGATGAAATCTCTGCTGCTTTCCTCTTTCATTCACTATCTAACCTTTTTTCACCATTTGATTACTACAGTAGGCTGCTTTTTAACAGTATAGCTAATATAAATAACCTAATTAACATATTGATGCACATGTACAATGCCAGTTCATTAAATTGCATTCACGAAATATCCACAAAAGGTATACTTATTCACAAAAGTATCCACTTGTTATGCAAAACTAGCAAAAAATCAGAAATGTGGTGTTTAAAAAACTTATATGGAGCTAACATAGTAATGGAAATATTGCAATCAGAAAGAAAAACGTGAAAGATCAGCTTCCTGCTGAACCATGGTAAAGAATTTCTGTTGAAACTAATACATATATCTGTATAAAGACACATCACAGCTCTCTAATTAGGCACAATATTTTAGAAAGTTACTGAGTTCTGTGAAGATTTTTTTATGACACTGCAGGTTATGTTATAAAACAGACCAACATTTTACAGTTTGTATTGAAAATGCTCATATCTGTTGATTTTATATCTTACTGAGTTAGTTGGAGAATATTTAATCAAAATAATATAACACTCTAAATCTTTAATACATAAGCTATGGTAATCATTGATATATATCTACTGAATCAATGTTTACAGATGAGTTAAATGCTTTCATAGTTACGACACTTTCAACATGTTACAGTATGTATTTAGTAATCTCAAATCCCACCTACTGTGGAACAGGAGCAATACAATTTATCTCAATTAATTATTCTTGCAAAAAGTATAATGATTAATGTAAATGTTTTAGGCATTTTTTGGGGGGCGGACTAGGTAATTTGGTTTGTTGATTGGTTGGTTGTTTTTTTTAACTGAGCCAAAAGAAGTATCAAATTTATTTATGGACATCCCATTCTCCAATTATAAGAACTCTTAACTGAAGGTAGCATTCTTCCAAATAAAGCCTATTGTGAGTAGAACATAAATGATATGCATACCTTGTACTGGCTTTGTGTAAATTTTATTAAAAAAATAATGCAGAACAAAAAAAAAGTAACCCAACAATAACAAAATATTTCTGTAGAAGAAGTTTCATCAGATTGTGTAATTTTTCTACACTGTGCTGAGAGTGTTCAAAAGAACCATTACTAATGAAACTGAAGTAAAAAACTGTTTGCAGATTTACAATTGTTAGAAGTGGAGCATAAGTTAAGGCAAATACGTAGCTGTATGGGAGGACATGGTGTATATGGTTCATAACCTGGGAGAAATCTTGACAAAATTTATAGTTTTAAAATTTGTTTAATGACTGTATAACCAAATTGTTACAAAAACCTGAAATTAATCTTATAAAAATACTTAGTTTATATATCGTAAAGGAAGAAAGAGGTCAACACATTGACTGTTTGCATGAAAATATTTTAAAATAATGTGCAACGTGACTCATCCCAATAGTCACTAATTCTTATGTGTAATTCATACACTGAATGCAGTGGATATATTAGCACCTGCAACAGACTTCAGCATTCAATATTCAATATGATTTCAGCAGTCTGTAATGTTAATATTCAAAAAACTTTAACACAATATATTTTTAAGGAAAAGGAAGAATAAAATAGTCACAAAAAAGTATTTTACCCTATAAATGCTCCTACCATGATTATGAAATAAAACATTTTGTTATGTGGCTTCAAATAAGTTTGTATTAATTTCTGTTTGTATTAATTCAGTTTCTGTCACTGGAAGACATGTACAGTTCTTTATTGACCTAAACGTGCAAATTCAGCTCTTAAATGCGAGATCCCCAAACAACTATAGCAAAACTCGGGTATGATACATGGCTTATAAACAAACAAAACGGGGATGATTATAGATAAAAAAGTGCTGCAAAAGTTTTATTTGAAATATGATTTCATAGTTTGCATTATATATCTATAAATTTATTTTCTACAATAAATTTTCTAATTTTACTTTAAGCCATCAATTTTAATTTAGAAGCATTAAAAAACTTATCAATTCTGCCATGACTTTATAAAAGTCTAATACTGAGACTGGGGAGTAGGGAACATTAAAATGTTGCATGTGTGTGTTTCTACACTTCTGTTTCATAATATAGGGTGTCATCATGGTGTCCATAGATACGTGGCCTTGCTTAGATTTCACACTTGGCTAATTCAGAACTAACTTAAATTAAATCAGTGGACATTTATTACTACAGTTTGAAAAGTAATTATATAAAAGTAATAGAGAATCTTAAAAAAAAAAAAATAGAAAGAAAGCTTTAGAAATGAAGTGTGTGGGGTCAGCACCTAATTATTAAATTTCTTATTAACAGTACCACTGTGGGGAGCTGTACTTATTTGTATAGATTCATCCAGATCAAATTTAGATGTTGCCTGAGACAACTGGTCAGTTGTCCTGATGACAGAATAACACTTGTGTTTGAAATTGCAGATCTCTCAAAGAACAGGAGAAGAATTTTTGGCAAAAATGAGGCCAAATAGAAAGACTATTTATGTAAAGCCAAGCATGACTATTACTGAATGTTAAGTACATGTTAAGGACATGTTAGGTAAGCCGAGCATGACTATCACTGAAAAACATAGCAGTAGTATTGTTATAGGTTTACATTTAAGTATTACTTGAGTATAAGCAAAACCTTCTTTAAGTGTTGTGGCTGTAAAAATGCTTATTATAAATGTTCTTCCACACAACAGATTTATTTACAAATTTTTGGAGACCAGAGTACAAATGCTGTATTTCCCTTGTATAATTAAATTATAAAAGAAAAAGCAAAGAGATCTTCAGATTTATATCTTATAGTATTGAAGTTTTTAAAACTTTTTACTTACTTTATGTTGTGGCAAAGCATGAAAATATATCTGCTTTAAATTTAATAAGTCAGACTTAAAACAATATATAACAATACTGATGTATCAGACATTTGTTAAATTACATTTTGCATCAATATCTTCATCAATGTTTAGTATTTCAGTGATGATTTCAATTAAAAGAAACATCTTCAAGTACAACATTTTTCTTGACAAATGTGTTTTTTAAAAAATATTCTAAAGTAGATGTTTGTTATGGCTATGGAAATTCAGAGATATAATTTAGTTTTTTTATGGTTGTGAATAGTCACAAGGAAATAAGTGATAGTGGGGGACAAGATGAAAATTCAGTATTAAGTATGCATTTATATGCATTTGCAAATTAAGATGCATTGTTATTAAATTGTGTAGGAGGAAAAATCAGTACTTTCTGTACCTTGTTGGATTTAAACAAGTATACCAGTTTAATCATGCAGGCAAGTACTTTACTAAATATAGTTGATCTCTGGAATCATGGATTTTGTCAGAATTAAATTGAAATTAAAGATCATACACATAAGACAAAAGAAACTTGGTTCTATGTCTTTTTATTTGAAAAAAATACTTAAAAGGTCCATCAGAATTAATTGAAATATAGAATTACAGGCCCAGCTCACGTATGTTTTTCTTACTGGCAACACATATTAAGAAGAGAACATTAATTTGAGCAAAACATCCAGTGAACATTATTTTTGTTTTATTTATAATGGGATGATTGTATCTTATTCTTCCTCCTACAGCAGCTTGTCCATTCTCACTGGTTCAGAAGCCTGAGTTAATTTCCTTGGCAATAGAATAAGTTCCCAAAGGGCTATAACTACATCTCCAGAGAAGAATCACAGAAGATCTTAAAGATGGTACAGTGCAAGATGAGCTGTTAAGAAGGAGGCTTCTACTATAACCTTATGCATAGGTTGTTTGGAGCTTCCATTTCTTTGCTACTTTTCCAGTGCGAATCAGGTTACCTGTAAACTGAAGCAATCAATTTGATATGATGGTTCAAAATTTGGGAAATGAATTCAGTTTTTCTCCAGAACTCAGTGATTAAGTGTAAAAATTCAAAACTTCCTTCACAGCTGAGGTTAACTGGTAGCCATTCAATATCCAAGGTAATGATAAGGAATGGTGATAAACATTGAGAGCTTTTTCTTATTCCTAAAACCAGGACTTTCCCAAAGACTAGCTAATTAAAGAGGAAGTAAATTTTTCTAATATCCATGTAACATGTGTTCTACAGAGAGAGAAAATTTTAATCCCAATTAGCATAATATGTCTTTTTTAATTATTGCTCTTAAAAACAATACCAAATCCAAGTGAATTTATAGTCTTCAGTTTACATTTTCACTCCATGTATGTACGACAAGGAATATTTTCCTGAAGTTAATCTATATTACTGTATACCACCTACTCCTATATTACCTAATTTATCATAAAAAAATAATAACATGAAGAGTTTCTAGCTCAGTATATATATCACCTATTCTGATTTATGCAAATATCTTTCATAGGCCGGGTAGTGATAAATATTTCCCATAAAAGTGCTTTTATTCATATGACTGATTCGTTGAGTTTAGGAAAGAAAATAACAATTACATTTACATATGGAAAGGTTAGACTAATCAAAGTACAAGGTATTTTAAGCCATATGTGTGGAATAGTATAAGCTTAGGTACATAAGAACGAGATCTTTTTCTCATTTCTGAAGGATTTTTGTTAACAGAGCAAATCTGTAAAAGTGCAAGATTTGATTTTTTTAAATATAAGTATGTAAATATTTTTACCTGCAAGCAATATAATACCAAAAGAAGTATTCAAAGAATTGCAGGAAAATGAGGAATTGGAGACATGAATATGTTCCTAACTTCAAATGTGAGTTTTATGTTCCTTAAATCTTCAGGATAAAGCCACCACTCTACAGTCTGAGATCATAAATAGATTTTAATAACTATCTAAGAAGGATAAAATTTGCAAGAACATATATTCAATGCTTTTTCATCTTTATGTAAAGAATGCTTCATACCAAAGAAAGTCCAAATTAATTTCTGACAATACAAACACACGCTATAGGGAAACCAAAATAAATTCAATACAATTATTAAAGCATTGTCATCCAGAGCCAGGGTGACATTGTCAATACTGATGAAAAATCCACCCCCCTCAAGCATCTGTAGCACAGCCAGTTGGAGCTCTTCAAATAGCGCTGTAAGGTTGTATGCAGTTTCTGAAATTTCTAGCTCTAGCACTGCTATCTTTTAGGTAGTTTCCAATCACTGATCTCTTGAATCTTGGACATGAGAATTGTCAATGCACTGAAAACTGCCCCTAAATAGAAGTTTCTATGAACTGTTACACAAATAAGTAGAGAAGTTATTTATCTGGCAATTGTTAAGAGTTCTTTGCAATGTCTTCCAAAACCTGCTCTCCATCCCAGTGTGGAACTTTGTGATTTCACAAGTAAGAAGAACCTGGTTATTGTATCATCTTTCTCATGCAATGGATGAGGAATTTCAAGAAAAATACATGTTCAATGGGTACTACTAACCGAAAAAGGTTTAATCATGGCCATTCAACAGTGGAAGTTGTACGTCGATAACATGTTGCAAAGAACACTAAAAAGGTTAGAAATCATCAATTTTAGGGCTCTTCAAATGAAAGGAGTGAGGTACGCTAAATGGGTAAAAATAAAAGTTGTGACTCTGATGGTATCACCTTAGAAGTTCACCAGTGCAATGACTCTCATTGCATCAGCTCTCATGAAGAAGAAGTGGTTTGAAGCTTACTGGAAACCCTCCTTTTGTACCAGGCAATACATTACCACAACTTCTGGGGGTTTTTCCTCTTAGCTCTTCTACTGAAAAGATTCAAGTTAAATCCAGTAATCTGCTAACTTACCTTGCCCTAGCCTGTCTTAAATGATCATGTCATGTCTACTTTTCTGCACAACTGATTATTTAAGAGGTAGAAAAGGGTACAAACATACACTTCAGTGTTGTTGTGTCACAGCTACAAATGTTTTCAGTTAGGATATGAAAGATTAGAAGAGGAAAAAAGAGTTTCAGTTCTGTAATATAGTTTATAGTAGGAGAAAAATAATTATCTAGGGAGTTTATTCTTGCTTGAGAGAAGAGATGAAGATCAGAAATGGCAAGAAAACTGTTATGTTAGAGTATTTGTCATTACTAAAGTCAAGATTATTAGTTAGTAAAGGATATTATTATATTTGTATGACAGTAATGCCCAAAGGCACAAATTGTGAGATCAAGGCCTCACTGTGCTCAACAATGTGTGTATACATACTAGGAAACGGTCCCCAAGCTCAAAAGCTAGCAGTCTAAATAGTTAAAGCCAGAGAACAGAGAAGTGAAATGATTTCTCTGTGGTAAAATAGTAGAAAAGTAGCAAAATGAAGATAAAAATGCAGGTCTGCTGAATTTTAGTTGAATCTATTACAGCCATTAGATCACTCTAAAGTGTTGCAGTTAATAGATTTAAATAACAATATTGCTTTGGGACATAGATTGTCTCTAAGTATACTAGGAATTCACTGCAGCTGCACAACACAGTATTCATAATAAGCAAAACAAGATTTCATTCTAAAATCTGATAAACATGTAGGATTTAAAACAAAAACGTTGCTTATTAATTACTTTTATTGCTAAACCTTTTAGTATTATTCTTTTTACAAATGGCATCATTGAATTATTTGTACAGGCAAGAAGGTTCCATGCTCATGAGAAATGGACTGTGACACATACTTTTAGTTTAATACAGAAGATCAAGTGCATGTCATAAAACAAGCATCTTAATTAGTGTGGAAGATTAGACTGTATGCCAAACATATTCACTTACTTTTGTATTAAAGTGCATTACTATAATTCAGTTGGGATTTTTTATATATATCATTTATAGTGGAAAACGTTTATGCTCCCTGATTGTGAAATAATGGCTTGCTGAGATCTATTGAAAATCACTATTTTCAATATGAAAGGAGTGAATATTTTTTCAAAAACAAACACATTATTTATAATACAGTGACAACTATGTTGACAATTTAACATAATAAAGGCTTAATCTGCAAATGAAATTAGATATCTGTTTTCTCAAAGCTTGACATACACTGGGAAAATTCAATGTCAATTTTATACACAGATTTTGCAGTGCATTGTTTTCTTAACTTGTTTACGCCAGTAGTTCCTTGAAGTTTTACCTGAGCAACTTTCAAAATGTTATTTGGGTTTCTCAACTTCTTATACAGGGAGGAAATGTAGAAGGGAGTATTATTAATATATAAATACTTCCTAAGAACATCCCAACAAAGCAATATTGGGAACTGTCAGTGTTAGGTTAACGGTTGGACGAGATGATCTTCAAGGTCCTTTCCAACCTAGATGATTCTGTGATTCTGTGAATATGGTAGGTATGCAGGTTAAATTAAGACAAAGTTACAGCAGTTTTTGACATTTTGGAATGTTATTAGGAAATGTCACTTTGATAGTCTCTGTGAAGAAGTGATGAACTTGGGTAAATTACTTCCCATGTCACAGAAGCAGTGCACTTAGATATCTGTATTTATAAACTCCCTGATAATGCACCCAAAATGCAAATAAGAATGTTAAAATAAGCATCACTGTGCTTGTGTGTTCTCATCTACATCTCTCTCTTCAGACAGAAGATTATTAGCTGGAAAAACTGTAAACATGTTTAAGGTATACGTAAAGACATAGATAAATAATGTAAAGTTTATCATTATACAATAACAAAACTGGATATAAAAATCAGATATGGGATTGGGAATACACAGAACGAAACAGAGCTAAATTCTCTCAACTTGAATGAAGCCTTCAGCTCACATAGACATAACAAGTATCTTCTAAAAATTCTGCTGCTTTCGGGTGATAATTTAAAGTTGCTAGCCTTGCGTATTCAAATGGACCATTAGATTGTCAGCTATGGTTTTACAGTATTAAATGTCATGGTGTCTTTCATTTTCAAAGTATCCATAGTTTACAATCATAACCTTTGCCTGTGGGGAAAAAGCTGGGTTTAGAAAGCTCCAGCCCTACTTTTCAGACAGTTGTTGACAAGCAAGGAGAGAAAGTGTGTTGGATAAATTAATAAAACATAAGATTTTGCATATTCTTAAAGTGCCTTTATAATAACACTGTATATTCTTGCAATACTGTTTTTTTAGGTTAACATGCTAAGAGGTAGTATAAGTTATTGACCATTTTAATTTCACTAAATACGATCTCTGGTGAGGACATAGTTTTTGTCACTGACTTCTTGTGCAGTAGGAAATGTAGCCAGTACAGGTCACTCTCAGAAATGAGAACACTCTGGACTTGGAGATTTAGCACCTTTATCCCCATTAACTTCAGTTAGCCTTTTTTTTAATAGACATTTCTGAAAAGCCTTAAAATGGAGCACCTGCAAACTGAGGACCTAAAGTCCTTCATTATTATTTGATTATTATCAATTTGTGCTTATTAAAAATGAATAATAAATTTTTTTTAAATCTCTGCTGACAGTCCTTTGGAATCCAATCCTTTGTACACCATTCTTCTCCTGGATATGGGAAATATATACACAGTTACCCCATTTAGTATCACTGATCATGAGAACTTTGTGATTTTTTTCCCTTTTTTCCCCTCTAATTCCTAGACAATTTCAGTGTTCATATGTGTGTGAGCTTCACAGTAATGTATCTGTGTAGAATATCTCACTTGAAAGTCCATTGGATTTGAGTTTTAGAATATTATTTGCTTCTACTCTTTTGGAAATTAGGGGAGTACTGATCTTGTGAGAATCATGCAGAAAGCATGAGTCCTATAGATTTCTTTGTGTTTACTTTTCAGTAGGCTGGATTTCTGCAAGGTTTAAGGTTTGTCTTTTTTTTTTACTCTCTTCACATCTAATTTCTCACTATTTTGGGGATCTTCTTTCTACTTCAGCAGAACTACTGACTGCACACATCATTTGATGCAAACCTGAAATGTTTTGGAGAGAATAGCCAGGTCAAGTGTTAAACCAGACAATCTCAAATATTTTATTTAGTTCACGGTTAAAGATTTGCCTATGAGCTGTACTTTCAAATGCTACTGTCTTTGGATGATTACTGCAGCAATCTGAAACAATACAGTGCAATGTTCCTCTAAGTACCTTACAGACAAAGAAGCAATCCACAGCAAAATTTAAAACTGTTTTGTCTATCAAGTCCAGGGATATGCTTCAGACTACAGGCCGAAAAGGATCCAGGGTAGAGATTGTCAGCTGGCTGGCTTATATTGTAGCTATGCTTGCAATATTTGTCTATTTTTGGTGGAAGGCTGCCTTGGTGTCAAATTCTGTAGAATCATATGAAACAAAAATGTGAACTTCATTCTCTTAAGTAATATGTTCAGCTTTATATTTTTATGACTGTTTTTATACTGATAAAATAAAGACCTTCTAGCAATGGAAATGTGATGTTAGATGTTTTGAAACTTGGTCCTTTAATTTCACAAAGTCACTACAGGGTTTGAGATTTTCATCACAGAAATAATCAGAGGCACTCTCTGATGAAGA
The DNA here is from genome assembly GCF_031877795.1 of Strix aluco. Lineage (NCBI taxonomy): Eukaryota > Metazoa > Chordata > Aves > Strigiformes > Strigidae > Strix > Strix aluco. The sequence goes on from NC_133931.1 coordinate 44,696,308, forward strand.
GCAAGTAAACATCCTCATTTACTGCATGGTTGATGAGGCATATGATATTCTTAGAGGTTTTCCGGTTAGAACTGCTGGAAAGATGAACCATGCAACTGTAAAAAAGAAGTTTAATGAAGGTTTAGTGAAATGAAACTCAGTGGAACAGCAAGATTTTACCAGGCAAAGCAGTGTCAGGCCTGCTTTTATCACAACAGTGTATGCATTAGTAAAGCTGAACAACTGGGTAGATTCCTCTTAGTTTGGGTTGTATCTGAATGGTCAAGCAGCTCAGTGAAAACACAATTTTATCTGGGTCAGTTGCTGGGGAAAGTAGTCAAGAGAAGAGGTGATCCATTTACATCAGAATGTTTTCCTAATTAAAAATACCAATTTGAAATTATATCTTCTACAGGACTGTATCAATTTTGACAAAATCCATCTCATAAAAAAAATAAAAACAATCCCTTTTTTTTAACAGAGAAGTTATATTTTCATTTTAAAATTATTTTTGAAATGCAGTGATAGTCTGGTTTTACATCTTGCATAAAAAATGAAAAAGTCAAATTAAATATGTGAAATGACATCCTTTATGAAAGTGAATTGATTGTACCGACAGTCATCATGTCTTTCTCTGCTAAATATTTTTCAGGATTTTTTTAAAAATTACATTTTTCTACTTGTTTCACTAAAATGATATGCAAAATCAGAGAAAAATCAGTAATGGAAAGTGGTTCCAAGTCATCTCCAGAAAGCAGTGATCAAATAAGAAATATATCCACAAGAGAGAAGACCAGCTAATATACTTCTGAGTGATTGTGCTTTTTTTAATTATAGATTAGGAATACTATCATTATAATACGATAGCTTTCCATGAAAGCTCTGCACAGAGGCGTTGTGTAAACCTCTGGAATGTTAGATTGTGTCTTTGAAATTACAATAGATTAAATTAAAGGCTTCTTTTAATACTGAGAGCAACCCCAGCAGATCTGCTTTTGCCTTGTTCTGACTCCTGTCTACATGCATCACAGTAAAGGTCAGAGTTAAGAGAGGAACTAGCAGGAACCCATATGATTTTGACACTGAATTAGTGTTGCTGAAGAAGTGAAGCAGATCCGTGCTGTGCATCACAGCTTTGTTTCCCAGTGCTGTTGTCTCATGAAAAGTAGACTGGTTTATCTAAGCTAGTCTAAGAGGCTTCAAATTTCCTATGTATATTCATTAAGTTCTGCAGCTGACTGGTCAGGACCTGGAAGAGCATGTCACATCTCCTTTCTCATTTCATGAAGTTGATGGAAATCTCGTGACACTCAGAACACAGAAGAGGTTGAGTAGGAGATGGAGTGTTATGTACCCGTGGCTCTTCCTGCAGTTCAGGTGGGACTAGAGGGTGCTTCTCTATCTTGCAGTACAAATAGGGTCTGAATGTCCTCCATCAAGGTAACAGTCACAGTAAGATCTGAGAGTATGTCTGTAATGCAACCACAAATGAGCTGTACTATTTTCAAGCTACTTTACCTAGAATGTCAAGCAATTGTGAAGTTGCTGTCACTGATGTACATAGTAGTTGCAAGTCATAATTGCCCATAATGAAGCCATGATGAAGCTGATAGTAATTTAATTTCAGAGCTACTGTTATACACGATCACTAAATTCAAACTAACCTTAAATTCAACATGGTGCAAACAGATTTATGGTTTCCAGCATAGATAAACATTAAGAAATTTCTCTTCTACGCTGATGTTTAATGCAATGTACAGGATCTAGTCATCTTTTCCAATAAAGAAAATGGTGTTGAATATTCTTCACTGATTTCAGAGACCAAGAAAGTTTTGAAATATACTTCATCATGTTTTCAATAATCCAAGATTAATCCAGATCACACACCATACGTTTTGTCATTTTTGTTTAGGACTGTCAGTAACAGAATGATACTTTGACCTGAGAGAAGACCAATTTTTCTAACAGTCCAGAAGAGGTTATGTTAGAAATTTGGAGAGGTACTTCACCCAACCCCAGCTCTTATGGGGTTCCTGTAAGTGATATATGGTGAGAATGTTTATATATTTATAATGAAATTGTAGATTATTTGATATACTCCTAACAAGTTTAACCACATAAATGTGAACACAGACTGTAGGGAACATGTTTATATAGGAACAGTAATCAGTCAATTTAAAATCTCTACAGAAAGCTGTTTTTCAGAGTAAGTCCATAAGTAAAGAGAAAAAGTTTTAACATGATTAATACACTCTTCTGTACAAAGGGCTTAGCTTTTAAACTCCTATAGTTCACTGTCTGCACAGCATAGGGAGTCCTTTCTATAGACCTGTGTTAGCTGACAGAAATCTCTTCTGTAAACCAGGAGAGTATAAATTAAAACAGAACTAAGATAGTTGTGTATATTCTGTAGTGTTGCTAAATTTTGTCTCTGATCCATCAAGATTAATACATCAGAAACTGTGATCAATCATCTTCACCACAGTGAATCCAATTTAATATTCCTGGCTTTATTCAGCTTGGAATTATTAATTCCAATAGTAATTTGTGTGTTCTTAGCTAAATCTGTTGCAAATCTGTACTTTTCTTTAGGTAAATAGTCTGGTGAGACTTGGATAATGATCTAGTACTTGCTTTCTTGTATATAAATGGATCATCTACTTTCTGATCACAGCTTTGGCAAACTGAAGATCGAAGACACTTTTGCACATTGTGTGTGTAGCAAAAATAATCTATCTACTTTTCTTTTTCATAATGGCTTCTGCTGTAGTCTTCATGAATAAATACATTACACGTTCCTGAAGATGTAAATGCTTTCTGTAATGCTCTTGTTACTTATTTGTTAGGCCTGTAAATCCTTATGCATGTGTGAAGCATGGTAAAGAACGTGTAGATATATAGGATTTCTGAACAGCAAGAGTTTGCGCTAGATGCCAGTTAATGAGCATGTTTCTGTTTTATTATTGTTGTAAAGGATAGCTATTAGACATTTTAATAACTTATGACTCAAGCTGTCTAGAAATAACAATGACACCGTGTAGGTTGTTCTGTGGTTCTCTCATTGCCTCATCAATTTTCTTTTCGTAACATGGTTTTACAACCGGTGTGCCTCCAATTTTTTGCTTAGTTTAGCCACTATTACTTTTTCCTCTTCAGTGTCTCACACTCTATTTGATAATCTCAGCAGGCATTTTCCAAAGATTAGCCCAAAAGGGATCAAGAAACTGATGTTAAGAATCGTAAGCCATACCATATCCTTATACAGATGGAGGATCTGCTGAAGCTTCAAAAAAGCTTAACAGATAAAGAAACTTGAAAAGGCTGCAAGTTAAATCTTTTGCATTAAGTTGGATTAATTGTTCCTTGTTTATCATTATTCCAATGATCCAATATCCTTTTGTCTTCTTTAGATAAAAGAATAACCTGATAAATAGCTGATGACAGTGCAAAGCTCATCGTCACCTTTTGCAAGCTGAGTAGGTTGTATATTTTTGTGCATATTTTTCTTCCATTTTCCAGAGTGAATGGTCATAAATATATATTTAAACGGGAATATGGATGTACCTATCCATATATCAAGAAGCACATAAACACCATGTTTATTTGCTTCTTGACTATTGGAGCTTAAAGAAGTTATGCCATATCTTGCACCATTATTGTACTACTTAAATATGTAACCAGCATTTGCATCTAGACTTGTTTTTAACCCCCCTTTTCCACACACTCACAAAACAAGAAATTTCTTTGTTACACATCAGAGCATTTTCAAACCCTTACTCTGAATGTCAGAAAACATGATTGAGGAATGAGTTTGACGTGCTAAGACCCGTCATGAGGAATGCTTTCTATCCAAATGCCTTTGCTGTCATGGTTATATATGTGTAGTTATATCTCCAAACCTATCCTGAGATAACTGAGTTGATGTAGAGATAGGAATTTATTATAGAAATCAGTGACAATAATGGCAGAGATTCTGCAATAAAATATAGTGATACAGGAGTAGTTGGATTTGTGTTAAACCAGTAATATATTTAAGCCATATATATAACATACGTATTTATTGCACATAATTAAATAATGTATTCTACATATTATCATTACATTATTATTATACATACACATATATGTGCACTTTATACATATATATACATATAGACAAGCATAAGGATACAAAAGGCACACGAAACTAGCCAGAATAACTACTGGATTTCACTGCAGATTATTTGTGATCTAATATGATCTCAGCATGGGTTCTAGTAAATGTGCTGCTTAACAAAATACAGTACATATTTTCAGTTCTACTAAAGGAATTCAAATTATCATATCAGGTTTAGGATAGAGAACCTCACCTATTTTCTACATGAAATACATGAAAATGTATGCTGGAGCACCTCTCCTATGAAGACAGGCTGAGAGAGTTGGGATTGTTCACCCTAGAGAAGAGAAGGTTCCAGGGAGACCTTATAGTGGCCTTCCAGTAAAGGGGGCCTAAAGGGGGCCTACAGGAAAGCCAGAGAGGGACTTTTTACAAAGGCATGTAGCGATAGGACAAGGGTAACAGTTTTAAACTGAAAGAGGGCAGATTTAGATTAGATGTGAGGAAGAAATTCTTTACTGTGAGGGTGGTGAGACACAGGAACAGGTTGCCCAGAGAGGTTGTGGATGCCCCCTCCCTGGAATTGTTCAAGGTCAGGCTGGATGGGGCTTTGAGCAACCTGATCTAGTGGAAGGTGTCCCTGCCCATGGCAGGGGGGTTGGAACTAGATGATCTTTAAGGTTCCTTCCGACTCAAACAGTTCTACGATTCTATGATGATTCTATGAAAATGTGATAATATCCAATACAGAAGTTGTAGTCTATCAATAAGACATGTGGAAGTAAGAGTTATAAAGGCATTTTGCTGTAAAATATGCAAACTCATCTAATCAAAATAAGGGCATTCATTGCCTCACGTAATGGTGAGTTTGTCATGCATTTGAATGAGAGAAAGAAACATAGCCTTGCAAAAGTGAAAGAAATGTCTTTTATTCCCCTGCAACCCCAAATGTATTCAATGTCCTCCCAGTAGAGTGTAATATTTTCTAGTGAAAGGAAAAATTTTAAAAATCTAAAATATTGAGCTTTTAGGTGGATTGTAACAGTAAACAAATTAAATTTGTGTGTGATTGAGCACATTGATTTTCTTCTTTTTTTTCTTCTGTTTTTCTTCAGCTTCTTTTCCTTTCTTTACAGTCATTTGAATTTGCATAGAATATATATAATTTTCACTTGCATTGTCTACAACCATTTTAAATGAAAAGAAACATGTTGTTTCTGCCAATGTAAAATGATTTTACAGTTTTAGGCACAGCATGATTCTCTTCAGTGCTCTTTTCCTTGTATTAGTTTTTCTTTAAAAATGTATGTTATTAGTTTCTCTTAAAAACATATGTGATAATGTGCAGTCAGAGCACAGAAACAAAAGGGAGAAGACGTTATCTGAAAAGTGCCTTTATTTGTAATAATTAGGAAGAAGACATTTCCCATTGCAATCTGTATTTCCAGATGATTTCCTTTGTGTCATAAAACCTAGGGATGGAAAAAGAGATTTTAGAGTCATCTAGTCCATCTCCCTGCCACTGTAATTATTCCCTGTTGTAAAATTGGACTGGCTTGTGTAATGCAAGTTGGCCAGAGTAATGGAAATCTCATTATTTCTCATTGAGAGACAATTCCCAAAGTTTAATAACCTCACTGTTGGAAAGTACTGAACTGGTTCTGAATTTTCAGTTTCATAATTTTATCCAATTTTCTCCCTGATGTGTGTACCTACTTGTAGAAACTTGAACTTCCTTCTTCCTTGGTATTCCTCAGTGTACATTTTCAGACTGCTTTGATGACCTCCCACACTAACAGCTTACCTAAACCACATACCTTTGATTATTTTAGTATTCCTCATCAGTCAATCATCACAATATATTAATTCAATGTCCTTCTTGGATATAATAATACAAGTTTGAGAAATTAGTTACATTTAATTACGGCTCTAACTATAATAAGGCAAAAATGTAGTTTTCCTCCTATATAAGGTCAGACAAGGTGATCCAAACACACAACGATGAATGGCCACACATGGATAGATGTTTCTGCATTTCCAACAGAAAAAAAAAGTCAATCATCTTTACTTTCATGTCATTCAGTATCTAAAACTGCCTTGTCAATTTGTACTTTTCAGTTTCTTCTGCTGCAGTATACCTTGGATGGGTTGGAGGAAATATTAAATTCCTATTTGTTTTGGTCTGCAAATTTCTGAATCCATTTTATTTTCTGTTTCAAATCCCTATTTCCCTTTGTGGTATTTCTCTGTCCTTGTTGCAACATTTTCCAATTTAGCTGTCAGTTTCATTAATGTGTTTTTGATTCCTCCTTTCACAATGTAAATGAAGATGTCAAAACTAAATTTAACATGAATACTGGAAATATACCCTATTTCAACTTCTTATAGAGTGCATTGCCATTTATCATTAGCCCTTGTCAAGAGACCATCATGTCACTTCTCAGTTCAGTTCCTTGAGCTGATTTGATTTAAGCTAATTCCAAAGTATCCATGCAAAAAGAGACAATTTATGCTTGTATGGTGACACTACTGATAGTGTGAGCACACAACCAGTTATTATTAAGACAGAATGTATTTTATGTATTCAATGTGCAAGTTACCTATTACTAAAAGAGTTTAGGATAATAAGGATGTCCCTGATCTCTCCCCCTTGACCATAATGCTGTATGGTCTTCCATTGAAGAAATAGTTATAACTGTTGAAAATATCTTGTGGCTTGTGACAATAGAAGTTTAAAAAGTAGGTGTTCTGTGGGTCCTCTTAAACTGCTTATTGCGTAGTTATATGTAACATCAGAGAATATAACTCAGCACTTCAGGTATTGCTACATATTCCTTTGGGTTAGCTATGTTAATTTATTCATATTTAGTGACATATTTCTATGCTAATATTGTCATTGGCTTTATGGAAATCATGCAATTACATGTGGAAATAGGTGATGTAAGGTAAGCAGGCAAAGGTGTTGCTCTAGGCAAGTGAGTAAATAACATTTTTAACTCATGTCTACATGTCATTTTCTTGCAAAAAGAATAATTCAGACAGCTTTCTAGATATTTAAGTGAATGTGTTGATTCTAATAATTTATAATACTGATAGCTTGAACATCTTCATACCAATAGCGTCACTTTCATAGACAAACAATTTTAGCTAGATATTCTTCTGTATTCATGGCTTATATAACTATAAAATCAATTGTAATGGATTTTTAAAATGAAATAAATGGCCCAGAAGCAATTATATCAATGCAGGTGGTATAAAATCCACATATTTCATATATGCAATCTGTTTCTAAACAGCTCCTGAGACTTACAATGTGGTGTGCATTACTCAGTGCTCCTGAGCTGAATCATCAAGTATAATCCAAAGGCTTTGAAGAGGTCTTTTTAAAAAACCAATATCTTCCTGAGAAAAGCAAATTTAGAGCTTAATTTAGAATATATGCCTCCTCTTCTGCTTACTTAAAAGGTTTTCTGACCTGAAATGTTAAATGTCTCTGAGTCAGCATCTCTGGAAAAAGTTGGTGTGAGGGGCCACAGGAGTGGGCTGCGCTGCAAGGAAGGGTGTCGTTACAGTGAGGCAGGCAGAGGCAGTGACCTTTTAGGACAGAGGGACAATCCTACAGCATCTGAACAAGAATTGCAAAGCAAGTCCCATGACAGCCATCAGGATCACCCCCAGCCCCCAGGGCTCCTCCCAGCTCACTCTCACACAGCAACACTCTCACCATCTGCACTGCCTCAGAGCTGGCCTCTGGCAAGGGCAGCCAGGTCCCTGGGAGAACAGGGGTGTCAGACCCTGTGCATGCCCTGAGGGAAATGAGAGTCGGGCAAGAAATAAATTGCATGGGGGTTTTTTTAACAGAAACTACTGTGCTTTGTGTATATTGTGCATGTGTTATTCTCCTCGTATCAGAAGCCTATTATAACTAAAAATAAGGCCTCATATAGTGTCAGTACCACATAGACATGACTGATTACAGAAATCATCTTCTCCATAACACATAATTTTAATGGAAATCAAGCTTGCAAGCAGTGCTTGAATGACAGCCCAGAAGAATTAAGTCTTCTGCATATTCACTGAAGAGGGACAATATGACAGAACCTGTATAAGCATAAGAGACCAACATATCAGCCCAAAACGTATTGGGCTCAGCGTAATCCATATACTATGTCATTACGGCACATCATTGCTCTGCTGGGAGTGTAAATAGAAGTTGTTGTTTGTGTAGTGGTTGGGGAATTTTTTAACAACTTGTGGAAAAGTACTTACTAGGTAGCAGTTTCCAGCAGTTGTTAACTCAGGCTAAATCTGAATGTTAAGTCCACAACAAAACTCTCTTGTAAGAGTCGTTACCACAGCTTTCATGCTGGAAACTGTTCTGATGTTGGTCAAACTATTCTTTTAGAACTATGACACTAGAAAGACACTACTTCTGAGGAAACATTGCACTCTTCTCATTAAGAATGATCCATGTGTTTGCTAAAGTGAGTAGGTCCCTGACACACGCAATATTGACTTTGATATCTGTGAGAGACTGAAATGTCAAATGACTGCTTCAAAGCTTGCTTGTGTCTGTGAAAACCTCAAGGACAAGCTTCGGCCTTTGGATTAGTCTAAGGAATGTCACCCAAGGAAGCAGAAGTGTATCAAAGGATGCACCCCCCCCTCACTCTCTTGCAGTAGCATTGTCAAATTCCTCAGATAAGCCTCAAAGGGGGAGACATGGACTGAGCAAAACCAAATGTTTATCACTGGCTCCATTGTGTAACCATTTGTGATTCTATTGTGTACGCCAGACACCGTGCATGTATTGCTAATGAACTGATAAGAGGTGAGAATTTCTGGCCCAGAAGCTGGATGATTGCTCAAGGAGCATGAAGTCGGGACCAGAGGAAAAACTAAAGGTGGGCAGATACGCTAATCAGCTGATACAATGAATTTAAAAGGCAACAGAAAACTTTGCTGTGTCTGCACCCACCGTCAAAGCTAGATCCGTATGCACCCACCAGCGAAGAACTGAAGACTGAGGACCAACAGGACGCTGCTGGATCCATGGTGGTGACTATTCTTGCAGCTCTATTCTGGATGCTTGCTTTATTTCTGTCTTTTCCTTCCGTTCTGTGCTATCACTACCCCTCTTCATTTTTAATAATAAAAACTGTTTTGGGTGTATGGCATCTGACCTTGTTTGTGTCTTAATCTCACTCTTGAGATCGTGTTGAAACCTCCCCTGACATTGGATTGGGACAATATCTTAATACCTATTTCAGAAGAGAGGGTAAGTCCCATCACTGATGACATCTCTCCCTTCAGAAGCAAGTGTGTCCCGGTTCTGGTTTAGCTATTTGACTAAAAATAAAAATCATTCATATGTCTCTAAAAAATATGTTGACATTTTTTTTTCATAAATTGCCCTGGAAGACATAGCTAGCAAGAAGCAAGAAGCATCATGCTTGGAAACAGTGGCAGAAATTATCATGGGAGGACAGGCCAGGAACAAAGGTGATCTGCAGCATTATAGGTAATTTGTCACACAGTACAAGTCACCCATAAACTTTGACATTAAAAATTTGGATATGGGATGAAGGGTTGAATTGTTAGATTTTTAAGTATTCCTATATTAAGTCAATGATGCTTTTATTAACTGTACACAATTTACATTGCTTTATATAGGGACAAAGCCATGTTTCCTTCTTCCAGTAATTGCCCATGGCACATTCTAGGAGGTTCATACTTGGCAGAGAGGTGTTAGGACCTCATGATGCCTGTAAAGCTAGCGAAAAATTTCATAATTTGGATGGTACCTTGACAGAAATGATAGAGAAGGGGGTTGCAGCTCTGTGTGTGAGAGAGAGAATCAGACTGACGAACTTGTGAGGAAAATATAAAGGATGTGAAAGAAAGAAGAGTACAATGATGAAGTGTTGGACAGGTGTCAATTTATGGAAAGGTCTTCAAACTTCAGAGTCATTTCTGAAGATTCAACCAGTCTCACTTGTACAGAGAGGTATCGTGCTTGGAATCAGTAACAGAAATTATTATGGGATGACTGAATGTATATGAAGAGTTTTCTAAAGCCTTTTCTAATAATTCACTGCAAAGAACTGCACTATTCTGTAAACACTATAAAAAGCTCTTAAAACCAAAACAAGCATTCAACTCTGTAGAAAGGAAAACTAGAAAGTTCAGGCAAAAGTTACTTACTTGTTCTTTAAATACAGATTGTGAGAGCTTCTTTTCCAGAGTGTGCAGACATCATGACCAAGCGGAAAGAAAATGTGAAGTGCATTATTTAATCCTTGTTATATTGAGCTGTGGGAACACAGTATGCTGAATGAACCCAGAAAATCCTGTAATAGTCATATGCAGAAAAGTATTATTATAGTTTTATTTTTGTTCAGTATACAAGTAAGAGTGGAAAATGGGAAATTTTAAAGTGTAAACAGCTTTAAAATGCAAGTAGTATAGACAGAAGGGGTGGACAGAAAAATGGAAAATCTTGCAGTAAAATGCTAAAGAGCAAAAAGCATACTAGACTAAGAGAGTAAAGATTAGGAAAAATAGAAACTGCGGTTCCTATTACATAAAGGTATTCTTGTCTCATTGCATACTTGCTGGTTTTGATTTGTTAAAGTATTAGATGTACGCTTCTATCAGAGAGACAAAATTTCTTGACTGAATTTTATTCTATGCTGTATGATCTAGGGTTGTAGAGGTATGCATCTGTTTGAAAGATAATACCTTTTTCCATGTTGTTTTATCACACGTTGTGGGGCAGCAGATTCTGATGGTTTTGGGGTTTTTTTCTTCACGTCTTCATGGCAGAGATGTATTAAAAATTAGAAAAGATTAACCCACTGCTATGCTCCTCTCTGAGTCTTTCAGTGTAAACCTTTTTTGCTTATTAATATTCTGTTGTTGAAATTGTATCCATATGTTGAAACAAAGAAATTGACTCAACAGTAAACTTTTTTTACTATTAAACAGGTATTCTTTATTAGCAGCTCTGGAGTCGCCCTGGGGATTCTCCACCATAAGGGCTCCCAAGAACTAACAAGGGACATCAGTTTACATACACACTAATCATACATATTCATTAGATTTCCTGTAAAGCAGTCTTATGTTAATGAGTTCACAGAATTCATTTACATAGTCCGAGCATGTGTAGTAAAAATAGGGTGAGGGTCTTCGGTGGTCGAGGGAAGAAGTAAGTAGTCTTCTTCACAGTGTTCGCTAGTTGACCTTCTTTCCAGAGCATGTGCTGTGAAGTAAAGTCCAGGTGCCTTCTTCCTAAATTAGCAAAACCATTCTCCCTAGATAAGATCTCTGTGTCCTTTTGTTCGAGTCCTCCTTATCTTAATTTGCCCATTCTAGGAGTTGCCCAAGTGTCCATTAAAGGCTTTGAGTCTGCTATCAGTGATTTACATAGGGAACATTTTACTTTTGTCTAAACAGACAAAGAGGCCTAGGGAAACAGTTAAGGAGTCCTTGGGAAACAAACAAAGCAAAACACAAGCAAAGTTTTCATGCATTACAGTTTAGTCTTAATCAATGATTGTCTGAAATTCATTTGTTTGAGCCCTTTCGATGTGTATCATCTCAGATAGGACCATAGGATAATTCAGGTTGCAAGAGACTTCACCTCCTTATTATCTTCTCAAGTAATTTTTTTGTAACTGATACAAGCAGAATCAAGAACATAGGGGTTGAAGGTTTTAGACTGTGCTTATTTTGTGTAGTACTGATGTACAATATCTAAAGTGGTTAATCTGTCACTCTGTATCAATTTTCTTTGAGATTTCAGAATAACGCTATCACATTGGGGTTTTTTATTTACTCATAGGCAGATTTTTAGAGCCATATTTCTCCATTTTCTTTGTTAATTACAATATGAACCCCCAAAGTGAAATTCTGAAGTGGAATGATTTATCTTAATCTTGATTCATATAGTGAGCCTGGAAGTCTTTTGAGGAGTATAATAAATTAATTCAATTGTAGTCGGACTGTTACATTCATTGCAAACAGTGGAAGTCTCACTTAGACAAGGTAGGTAAAGATTCATTCCTAGTTATTGTGCTCATTATTTTAATCTTGAATTGCATATTCATTAATTAGGAAGTTTCAAGTATATGTAATGATGGCTTAAAACATGGACCATTAACAACTGTAACAGTGCATTACATTTTGCTTATTATGCAAATGATTCTAGAGGTTAGAAATGGTTATCTATTTTACAAAGTACATTGGAAACATGCTGTTCAACTCTGCACAAAATTGGAAGGTTAGGTGACAGTTCTGAATCTTGGTTTTTAATAATTCAATCTGATTTGTCCAGAGAAATAGTAACCAAAGAGGAACTAATTTAGTGTTTGCTAGTATGATGATCACTCAAAAGACTGTGCTAATTTTAACTCAGTAACCATATTTGATCTTCTTAAGTGACGATAATGAAGCCTCTTTGAAGCCTCTGATTATCTGTGGCAACAGACAGTGTCTCTGACTGCTCATTAGTTGAAGATAAAGGTAATATTAAGAATTAGATGTCCCTTTATATCTCTGTGTATGCAATTGTCCATCTGTTTTGTGAAAGTAGTGGCCTCAGTTGAAATCAGATTATCAACAGCAACAAAGAAAATGTATCATGTGTTTATAATAAATTATATTTTTCACTATAATTATTCTTACATCTATCATCTTTTAAAAGGCTTGTTTAGTTTAATGATTTGAGATTATAACTTTTTTTAGAAAATATATAGGCTTGATCTTTCTGCAGTTCTCTGCTCCGTAATCTATGAAACCGTGAAATCGAGTTTATATTAAAAGGGCAGGAATGAATTAAGCTAATGGCCTGAATACTTTTTGCCATAAGAATTCCTACTGACATAAACAGGATACTTCTCATATGTAGCCCTACAGACAGGATTATGTCTTCAGGATTGAATCTAAAGATGATATTTTGTCTTAGTCCTTACAAATCATAACAAAATTCACAAGCTGCTAACTCCTGAAAAACACAAAACAGGCTTTGACTCTTTAGACTGTGTAGAAAATAAAATAAAACTTTTTCATTAGTCTTTTTAGTTAGAGAAATCTCATTTGTGTTGTATGGCACCAAACAAAAGCAAAGGCATATGAAAACAATTCTGCCATTTGCAACAGTTGGCTTGAAAGTTAATAATTTCCCACGTCTCCCATTCTTACTCAGCAGCTTTCAGGTTTCAGGAAACCATGCAGTCTCCCTTAGGTCCTCCTCAGAAAAATATCTCTATTATCTCAGAAGCTTTACTGACTGAAACCTCTCAAAACTCCACCAGCCTCATTTCTGCTGCTATCTCCCTGCTTGCTAGAGCTCCCCAAACCTGCTCCATGCTGCACTCCAGTTTCTCTGGTTGGAGGAGCTCTGTTCCATCAGTCTTGGGAAGGCACACACAGCTCCCCTACTTCTGGAGGACTCCAGCTGACGTGAAGAACCACAGCCAGGCCAAGGCAACCCAACAGGTTTTTTCTCTTACTTACTCACACTCCTTCAGTGGACTAGAGCAGACAGCAAACAATAAACTGCAGGCAAACCCCCTGGGCTAGTTCTGAGATACTTACTAAAGTTCACCAAAAGGGTTGTCAAGCATTGGAACAGGCTGCCCAGGGAAGTAGTTGAGTCATCCATCCCAGGAGGTATTTAAAAGACATGTAGACATGGCGCTTAGGGACATGGTGTAGTGGTGGGCTTGGCAGTGTTAGGTTAACAGTTGGACTCAATGTTCTTAAAGGTCTTTTCCAAACTAAATGATTCTATGATTCTATAATTCAAAGGGAAACCAAAATAACTGGAGGTGTTAGAACCCTTAGAATTGCATTCTGGTTTTATTTTAGTTAAACTTACTGCAAATTAGTTAAAAAGAAAATGGAGGTCTATAAAATCTAGAGTAGGAATTCAATACCAACCCTTTTTCTTCCCAAAGGATGCCCAAGAAACTTTTTGCAATTTATCCAAATATCTCTTTGGGTAAGGTAAAGAAACAGTATGAAAGTCTCCATGATCCCTTTACAGTGTACTCTACAGTTGTAGTATAGTACTACATGGACAAGGCACTTCCACTGAAAGAAGATAGAAATGTGGGAAAATAACCATGAAAGTTAACAAAGTCTAAAGATCAGGGGCTACAGTTTCCTGATAAACAGTTTCCAGGGAAAATAAATTGTGCAGCATGTGTTTCAATTTTTTTGTTTCTTACTGGGTTCTGTTCCTCTGAAGCTGTGAAGCAGAAAGTTAAAGTTGCCTGTTCTCTTCCACCTGACTGTTTGAAACCTTGGAACAAGGAGAAAATTAGGTCTAGTCTGAGAGTGACTGAGTATGTTTGGGGAGAAAAAGTTTCTTGACCAGGTCAGCCAGAGGTTGAGACTCAGACACAGGAAGAAGACTGGTGCCTTGCAAAGAAAGGCAGAGAAAAAGGAAAGAAGCCTGCTGGGAAAAAAAACCAACAATAACAACAACGAAAAAGAACCACATATAGGTTGAGGGGACTGTTTACCATTTTAACAGTTTACAGTTACCTAAATACCCACAAAAATGTTGTTAGACTAAAAATAAGACTGGAGGGAAAGCAAGATTGTCTCTTCAGAGGCACAGTGGACTAGAGGTGAGAATCCTTTAATTCCCTTCTGTCCTCTCTGAGGTTTCTCAGTTCTAGTAGCTGTTCAAATAAACTTAGAGGTACAACTTAAAAGACCTTTTAATTTACTTTTTTAGGTGGTCAGTCTAACAATAAAAGATCTTAAGGATCTAGTCCTATCACACCAAAGATACATGCCAGTAAAGTCAGTGGGAAGGAGGCTATTTCCCAAGTACTAATAGTGCTACATTACTACCATACAGTGTAGGGATTGAAACTTTTCTCTGGCCATTTTTTTCTGGGGCAAGGAAATCTCCCTTGTGCAGGAAGAATCTGAGCCTGGCCATAGATACTCTTTCTTTTTATAATCCTCATTTAAAGACTACTTTAATACTGTTCAGAATTCTAAATTAGTAATTATTCAAAAATTCATTATATGCCATAAAGTATATTATATTTTAAGAAATAAAAATAAATACAGCATCTGTGTCTCTTTTCTAAACAAGTTTATTTGGCATTGTTTTGGGGAAATAGGCTTTAGTCCTGCAGAACAGCTAACATTAGTTCCCTAATGATTGCAATTGTCCCCTCGGTTCCTCACCATTCTGTCCACATTCTGCTTCAAGTGAAAGAGATGTTAGATTTACATGTTTGTGTTTCTGGAGGAATGAAATATTTTGTGTCACTATCTGTTCTAATTCAGGACAGACCTGTTCTTCAGAGGTACTAAGCACTCATATTAGAATATTAGATACTAATATATATATTGATATATACAACCAGACAGTCATATACTCAATGAGTTCCCCTACTTCCCTGAGTACCCTGCTTAAGGAATCCTGTTTTCTCTGCTTTATACTCTTGGTATTTCTGTGAAGATAGCAGGAAGTCTACATAACTTACTCTTACCTCATGTCGATATGCTAGTGTTGCCATGAGTCTGCTTGTCAACACTAGCATATTTGTTCATTTCTTTATACATTTTTATAGTTCAACATTTAAAAAACATATAATCAGTCAGACTTATCTAATCATCAGCATCATAGTATCTTACTTGTTAGGAAATTTAGAATTAACTTTTCTGCGATCTTTTGGTTGCATGGTAGAGGTCATGATCTTTTATAGACAAAGCAGAGATGCTAGAAAACATTTGGAAAAAATATCATAGTGGATGGAAACCTAAAGATTAATCTTACTGACCTGTATGATGCACAATTAAAAGTCTCTTAAAAATGGAACCTTCAAACCTTTCAGTATAGCGTTTGTATCTCATACTCCACCTTGTCAAAATACATTACTTAGGTGACCCAGGCTTCTTAGGTTTCTCCATTACCCTTACATTCTCTTCTGAACTTTTACTCTTTAATTTAATCTGTTCTTCTCATGTCCTCTGCAACTGATTTTTCAGTGAAGTCACCAGATCTATTTCTGGGAATAGGACTGGTGTTCTTTATCTGTTTTCATGATACATTGCATGTAGTTTAACTACAAGTGCTGCAGTACTGGTGCTGAGGTGTTCAGTTACCCGCTCCCACTTCTCTCTGCAGGGAACACATGAGGTGGTCTATTCAACCTCTATGTCTTGCATGTCCATTGCAGATACACCCTCTATTACCACATAACGACATCTTCAGGTGCTCAGTTACAATCCTGTGCTGTTCATGGAATTATTCCATAAAACTCTGTTTCCCAGTGGCATGCTTTTTAACATTTGAATGTTGTGAAGTATCATCACATTAGGTGGTTGTCCAACATATGGTAACAGCAGTCAGCTCTGCATGTAGTGTTCTCATTTCTAGGGAGCTAATAAAGTTAATTATTCAAAATCACCAAGTATACTATTAGCATTGTAGATGGCCTTCTGATTTTTTCAATCACTTATTTCACTCAACATCCCGCATATACCGTTTTAAAACTTCTGTTTCATAGCGTTATACATCTGCTCCTTAATTTCTTCTAAAGAAAATCTTTATATAAACAGTACAAGCTAAAGCTCTCTTTAAACAATTTAAATGTACATTTCATAGGAGGAAATATACCGTTTATTGTAGAGCAGCACAATAATCACTTTCAAACTTTCCACACATGCATTTATGTGAAACATGTTTTCTAATACTGTTCTGTGGTTTGGTTTTTTGTTCCCCCCACCACCATTGACTTTTTTTTTCCCATTTGAAATAAGGGGTTTATATGATATTTAAATCATGTAGGGATACTCAAATCTCAGAAATTTAAAAAGAAAAGGAATGTTTATAATTCAGAGCATTGAGTGCATTGTTGGTCATTATACTCAAATACATAGATGAAAAAGTAGGTAAAATTATAATACTAGTTCTTTGTGACAGGCAACATCTCCTTCATTGCATATGGCTGCTGGTACTGAGGGGAAAAAGAGTAGGTTTGAGCAGGGCAGGTGGAACCCTGGCTCTCCACCCTTTACTTCAGGAGATGGCAAACAGGAGAGACAGGAAGAAAACAATGTGCTTTGTTCTACTAAAACCCACCATGTGCTGAGTTTGCTGCTCTCAAAGTCCAACTGTTAAAAGAGTTAACAACCCAAGGATCGAAGACTTTGCCATATTGTGCCATTGTGTGGATCCTATAGACCGAGGAGATTTGCTATGCACCAAGGAGATTTGATATGTACTATGTGTATCTTGCTATAGTGTTTGTGTTTCCAAAACTTATGGGCTCTTGAGATATCTTCTAACTGTGCTAGAGTATAGGGAGGAATCTGGGAAGTGAAAGCTTTGTTCTTATTCCATTTTTTCCTGACCTAAGCATTTGAATCTGATATGCTTTTGGTCCTGCTTAGGCAACATTAAAGTGGCTCTAACTTGCCTTAGGGTTAGCTTTGTCTTTTCATTTCCTTCAGTAAGTAAAAAATATGTAGTTGTGAGCATACTTTTCCTCAGAAGGGACAATTTTGCTATAACATCCTATAGAACATTGCCTTGCAGCTCTCTTCATTGTCTCTGTGTTAGATACTTACAGTATATTCTCTTGATTTTCTCTGTGGTATAAGAAGAGAATGCTCTGCTACTTGCTTAAATTAGTTCTGTGTTTCCTATTCAGGAGTCAGGTATTCCCCTAGTAGCACTTAAGAAATTATGATCTTGAATTTTGTTGGCTTGTGGTTTCCAAGAAAAGCCTTAGAGTGTCAGAAGCTTTATTCAGGTGAGAGAAATAGCTTTTCTGATTTTTCATTTTTTATAACAAAAGAACAATATGTAAGTGAAAATACTGGGAAAAGAGCTTTTAACTCCTTTACGGCTGTCATAAATTCAGTGAAATTCAGTGAATATTACTGTAGCAGGTGAATGTTCTACTTACATTTTTAAGACTATGTAATTTGTTACTATAGAATTGTCTATTATAATCCACTGGATTTAATGCAATATACTAGAGTAAGTGTAGTGACCTACAGGTTAGGAAACTTATAATAATGAATTCTTTATGTCTTCTTGGCTATAAGAGCTTTCAGAAAAGGATTTTTCTGGCAGTCCTTGTAACAGAAATGCACATACCTGTAGTTGCTTCTTCTCCTGATTAACATTGTGAAAAAAGCTTCATTCTGGAGGTATAGCCTTTAGTCACTCTCCATTCTTACTGTTGTACTTTTATGAGACAAGTGTAATTACTCTGCAGCAAACAACCAAAATTACCAGGAAGTACAGTACATAGCATTGGTACTTTCAGAAAACAGAAATAAATAACAGGGTACAGCATAGTAGAAAGTATTTTGCACTTACCAGATGATTTCTTTTTGAAATATCATAGCTGTCAAGTATCTCTTAGGTTTTATTTGTAAATTTATATGGAGAGACAATTTTGGAAGTCCTACCCCATATCCTTAACAGCTACAGAAGTAAACATCTGCAAAACACAAGTGAGAAAGAAATCAGTGTAAGTCAGAAATTGGATGAGACAGTTCAAGGAACATCACATTCCTTCTGATTTGAGTGGCATGGATTATGGCTTGAGAAAAAAGCTTCATGAACAAAGCTGTTTAGGCTTTTCATATGAACAATTTATCTTTTACCCTGAAAGTAAGAGGGAAAAAGAAGAAAAAGTTTTGAGATGGGCCAAATTTGAAAAATATAGATTTTAATTGTGATCTCAATCCATGCTGAAACCATAGAATTATAAGGTCTGAGGTTCTTGACCTCTATTTGGCTTTGTTTCCATTTAAAAGCTATTTACAATTTATTATAATTTTTCAGGTCAAAATATTATGACAGATGGTTGGGCTTTTGAACTGCACTTAAATTTGATATCAACTGCATTCAGCTAACCTGAATTGCTCTCCATCATTTTGTGATTATTTGGCGGTTCACATGAGTGCATTCTCCATTCTGATAGACACAACACAAGAACTCTTGATTACTTTGTGATATTTTGTGACAATCAGGATGAGGAATTGCTGTGTCATCTCTCCTTTTGGTGTCCTTAGTTTTGGAAGTTAATTTTAAAGTCTCTGAACTTCTATTTAGCACTCCTTTTTTTGAACAGATAGTCCTTGCCATCTTTGGTGACTGTTTTCTGAGTTAAGAAGACTCTGATTCTGCTTTGTATTCTGGGATTTAGCTTCCCACCTGCTAGCAGGAGTAAGTCCTGCTCCTGCTCTACTGCAGGTATGAGTCTTAGTGACCCTCTCTTTCTGTTTATGTGCTCTCAGGGTATAGCTAGGCAGTTATCTGCAGGAAAGCTTTGTAAATCTGTAGTGTACTTTAGAAAAAAAAGATCAGGAAAACAAACTCTGAAATTAACCCCTAAAATAGAATCAATATGTGAGAACATATCTGCAACAAGTGTTTAAACTATACACAAGGATATATTTTGTTTTCCTGTCTTGTATTCACATTTGCTCATGGATTCATAGTTCGTTACTCAGTTGAGAAAGCTTCCTTTCAATAGAGACTTCACTGAATAGGACTGGAAAAAACAGGTTTTTCCTGCCTTTGGCAGTGTTCTAAATTGTCTTTCATTTAGCAGAGCATTGCTAGGAAGAGCTGTAGTGAGTATTAGGCCTTGGCCCAGCAAGGTTCTGTCTGTGGTGGCTTGACCCTGGCCAACAGCCAAGCACCCACACAGCTGCTCACTTGCTTCCCTCTACTGCAAGACAGGGAGAAAACAGAAGGAAAGCAAGTAGACTTTGGGATCAAGATAATGGCATTTTAGTAAGGAAAGCAAAAGCTGTGCACACAAGCAAAGCCGAAAGAAACATTCATTCAGTACTTCTCATCGCTGGGCCCATATTTAGCCACTTCCTAGAAAGCAGGGCCCCATCACGTGTAATGGTTACTTGCCAAGACCAACACCATAACTATGAACATCCCCGCATCCTCCTCCTTTACCCCAGCTTTTCTTGCTGAGCACAACATCAAAGGGTATGGAATACCCAGTAGGTCGATCCACATCAGCTGCCCCAGCTATGTCCCACCCCAATTTCATATTCACCCCCAACATACTTGCTGTGGGAGGATGGGGGCAGGGTGAGAAAAAAAGAAAGCTGTCATGCTGTGCAAACACTGTTCAGCAAAGCCCAAATATTGGTGTGTTATCAACACTGTTCAGTCACAGCCAGGGCCCTCAAAGGCTGCGTGTGCACTACCGTGTGCACTGGTGTTCCACTTCCTCCACCCCAAAGGTCCAAAGCTACTATAAAATTTATAGTACAGAATTACTCCATCCCTGTAGGATTTTGTTGAACTTTATCTTGAGAGATTCATACAAACACTAACACTGAGCCACAAATCCCCAGATAATGACAAAAAGAAATGGTAGTTAGAATGACCACAGACCCTCCAAAAATATGAGTATCTTCAATTAAAAAAAACTGTCAGAGATTTCACAAAACTGCCTTCCTCTCAGATCTTTCTGACTGAGACATGGGCTCAAGCAGAAAAGCATCACCAGACTGGTTGGTCTTCCCAGGCTGAGCTTTAAGCAAGCGTTAGCACTATAGAGGTTGTAGACACCTCTGTGAAACAAAAGTATACAGACACCAGTCTTGCTTAGGGTCAATGCATGGAGCGCATGAGCCTTTAGGCTGATGCTTCTCTGCACATCACACAAAGCAAAAAATGTGAACTGTGTGCATGCATTTTTAACCATTTATTTCCCTGAATGTAACTTCCATTTCTGTGCTTTGGACAAACATGATCAGTACTTATTTGTCATGTCTTCAATCCCTGTACTAATGCTTTGTGTCTTTTCAGCTTTTCTACGAAATATAAAATATATCTTCCAGTAACCAGAAGTGAAATCAAGCCGTTACAAATTGAATGAAATAACTCAACCCAGGGAGATATGAAGGCATTAGGACTAACTCTTGAGTTGAGTTGACGGAATATTACATTTTGACACGGAATTTCATCCGCCAAACAGCTTTTGACTTTTTGTTCCTATTTTTATATTAATTGTGCCAACTATTGAAGCATATGCATAATTTAAATCAGCATTTATCTGATTTCAGAGATGAATTGCTAGCTAAAAAACAGTCACTCAAATACATTAAAAGTAAAAGAACCTATGCCCCCCATCATCAAAGCTTAAAATGAGTCTTATGTTTTAAGTAAAAAGGGAAATTCCCATCCCAGAATTATTGCTAATGTTTCATATCACAAAAAGTATCAATAAATATGATAGTATACAATAAATTTTATTCTCTGTCATGGTCATGAGTTCTGAATGAGGATGAGAGACTTCAAGCACTTTTTCAGCCAGACATCATATTGCAACAGGTTAAGAAAATGGTAAGATGATCAGGGAGAATTTGTAATTCCACTCCCATGTTAGCTGGAACTTTCCCAGAACATTTAAAACTCAATCTAATGACCATGGTGTGGATGCCAAAATTCCCATTAACTTTTACGGTTTGTGACCAGAAGTCATATAATTGCAAATTATCTAGAGTATGTCTTAGTCTAGGCCATAAATAAAATTGTACTATGATTTTTAATAAAATATAATCATATTTTGGTGCCAAATCCAAAACTGTTCAGCTTGTGTTTCTTAACAGAAAAGTAATAATTTTGTTGTCATCTCTCCACAAAATAAATATCTTTGTGAAGGTCCTTATCTCAATGTTCTTGATATCAGCCAGATTAAAAGAGTACACATATTTCAAAGAAAAGTCATGTCTATTTTTATATTAAAGCCCACCAAAGTAAAACTTTCTTGAAAGCTTCAGCAAGGGTTTGACATTTTTGTGATTGATGGAAGATTTTATGAATGTCTTGGAGTAATATGAAGACAATTTAGGACTTTGTTTCAAAGGCAGAGAAGGTTACTAAGTGACTACAACATTTGTTAAGGTTTAACTTGTGTTTAAATTTTAAATGAGGTGAAAATCTGGAAATGCAAATAGCTGTTCTTCCTTTGGGGAACTTTGATGAAGTCAATAGTAGTGTTTGTTCATGATATTTGTCAGATGTTCTATCTTTAATTGACTTAGGAACAAATACTTTTTTAGTTCTATTTTATAATGAGATTTAGGGCTGCAGACATTTATTTGTGAATATCTCCGTAATTTCATTTAACATCCTTTTGTATTTCCAAGAAGTATGATATTTTTTTCAAGTTTGTGGGGAAAATAGAATCACTTGAAAATAATTTGGCAAAATTCATTTTCAAGGGCATAAAAATGTGTCAATGCTTACACTGTAAATCTTCCATCTGTAATTACAAATAATTCACATAATTCCAGTGAATATATTGTGTCAACAGAAGATACTACTAGGCGAATGCAACCACAGAACATTTTCATGCATCTAATCATAATGTTGCTCCTTCTTAGTAATTCCTGTAAACATCACTGAAAATGTGATCTGAAAGTGCTGATGTATAGCTCATTGGCTGACATGTGTCGCATGCCCGGTTAAAAAATTATGTGATTGTTAGAGAACCCAGTGGGGGAGCCTGGTTCTTTTATATAAACTTTTAAAGATTTATGCTTTTAGCTTTGTGGTACCTGCTGGCAAATGGTTATTGTTAGAGAGGCATAATATTTCTTCTTTATTCCCACTCGCACAGGTAAGGAACATCCAAAAAATGACAACTTCCTGATAGAATACAAGGTGCTTCACTGTCATTCCAAAACTATAATCATCCTAATTCCTAATATTGCACATACAGATTACATTAAGAAACTTCAGATAAACAAATAAAGTCGAAGGGCATGGATACCTAATAGTGCTGCTTATATTTTTGTCAGTAGTGTTTGTACTGACTACATTATTGCTAAAAACAGACAGCAGACATTTCAGGGACAGTTGTGATATACAGAATTTGACTTAGAGAAAAGGGATGAGGTCTGCTTGAAAAAACCATGTGCTTATAGAAGTTTATGGACAGATAGAACGAGACATGAAGTAGATCATCACACTTGATAATACTCACTAGTGTTACAAAGAAAGCCTGAGATGCAAGAAGAGATGCAAATACTGTGAAGATGATTTACAGGATCTTACAGTGACTTGAATCAGAAAAAAAAAAAAAAAAAGATGAGAAAACTCAGCAGTCAGGTGAGAAACATACAAAAAACCAGTTTAACAAGTCCATGTGTGTACTATCCATGTGATAGTCTTAAAAAAAAATCTACAATGACCTACATTAAAAAGGTAGTACAAAGCACAGCCTGTAGTAAACAGAACAAGAACACAGGGTAAAAGTGCTGTATCATTTTTGTAGTGTGTATATTTCTGGTAACTTCAGAGACTAAAATAATAGCTTTATCCATTTGATTTATATGCTATTCTATTATTTCTACATAAATGCAAATGGAAAAATAATCATAACTGAATGGCTAGAGTAAAATAGTTTATTACAATGCTGGCTTTGATAATATTATGTCTCGAATCATAAAGTTGTATAATTAAATCACTCTTCTTCACTAGTAGAATTAAAACTCAGTAAATGTGAACATATGGAGAAATTCCATCACTTCATCTAACCCTGTCCAATCCTAATCTCTCTTTTATTCTTCTACAGTCTCATATTTCTTTTTTTTTTTTTTTTT
Source organism: Strix aluco (assembly GCF_031877795.1). Lineage (NCBI taxonomy): Eukaryota > Metazoa > Chordata > Aves > Strigiformes > Strigidae > Strix > Strix aluco. The sequence continues at coordinate 44,720,015 of NC_133931.1, forward strand.
TTGTTATGTGCTACTAATTTACACAACAGAACTAACCTGCTTCCAGACTAATTCTAGACAGATTTATTTGTTCTCTACGTGCAGAACTTTCTGTTCAGTCATCATGTGCTGTGGGAAATGAGCTACACAAAGAGCAAGTTACAACCCTGGACTTTGGGAGGACATGGTTCATCTTGTTCAGGGCTCTGCTTGACAGGGTCCCACCAGAGAATGCCCTGGAGGACAAAGGGCCTTGGATATTTTCTTGATCTTCAAGGACATCCTCCTTAAGGCACAAGAGAAGCCTGTTCCAATGCACAAGAAATCAAATCAGTGTGGCAGAGGGCCAGTGAGGCTGAAACTGGGGCTTCTGATGAAGCTCAAATGCAAAAGAAAGTTCACGCAAGGTAGAAGCAGGGGTGGGCTAACCAGGAGGAACACAGAGACAACTGCGCCAATTAATGAAACATTAGAGAACACAGAGGAATACAGTGAATAACGATGCACTATTACCTCCTTTCTTTCTCAGGAGAAGTTAATATGTTTTCAGAAAATTGTAACCATCAGTGAAAAAAGTATGGTATTTAATCGCATTAATCGACAGAATGAGGCTCCACAGAAACTGCTCCCTGGTAGTAAACCAGCAGATATTTCTGTTTGTACTCATGTTCTTCCTTTCCTTTTCATTTCCTCTGCTCTTCCTGTGACTACTGAAAGCTTTCTTCTTTCCCAGTGTGTGTTTAGTACATCCAGCCCAAGACCAAATTAATTTAATAAGAATGATTAGCATTTATATAGGGCTTTATGTTCTGAAACAATTTTACAAATATTAACTAATCTTTAGGCTATCTCTGTGAAATAGGTATCTAATTTTTATCTTAATTTCAAAGATGGGGAAACAGAAAGCAACGAGCTAAATACATTATCAGGACAACAGAAAAACTGAATAATAGAGCCAGTAGTATAGCTGAGGAGGCCCCCAGTCTCAGTTTCCTACTTGGACAATGTTGATTACCTTCAACTCAAAGTAGGATCCATCCAATGTTGAAGTCCAGGGCCAGGAACAGGGCATAGAGTAATGAGTGGCTACCCAAAATGTGAGTTTAATGACATGGTAATTGCTCATTAGCATTCTCTTCTACTATTACACCTTGGAATATTTCCTGGAACACTATGAACATAAAATATCTTTCACTAGAGAGATCTTCGTAGATCAAGCAGATGCTACCAACCATACTGGGTTACTGGAACTGGAATAATTTTTGTATTCTCTACTAGAGATAATTGCTTGGACACTTGAAACTCTACATGCTGCCACATTATTGATTGCGTGACAAAGAACAAGCAAAACATACAACCTCATTACTTGAAACGTTTTTATACATAGTGAACAAATATTAGCATATCTGTGAATCTGTAGCAGAGGCATTAGTTGAAATTTGATACCAGACCCATGTCTGGCCCAGTTGTTTTTAAAAGGTTGTGTAGGATAATAATAACCAAAAAGCCATAGCTGAAAATATTGTCAGTTATTTAAGTTATAAAGTTACTTATAAAGTTGTTTAATTTTAGAATGTATTTGTTGATTTTATAGATGGTTTACTCAGAAAAGAATAATATGTTTGATTTTTGTCACCTAATCCAGAAAAAATATCAGTAATTTCGTTTTAAATAATAAATAACAAAGAATCCAGCAAGAATTGAGTATTTATACTCTTTAAAACTGAGAATATTGTTCTTAAAATTATGGTAAAGGAACACTGTCTACATTTTGACAGAGGTTAAGGTTTTACATTGTCTGTGTATATGCCTTTTGAATTAAGCTTCTTGACACAATCAATAGAAATGTTATCAGTAATATCAGTGAAGCCTTTATTTTTCAATGCCTATAGATAAAATGAGATTTGATTGATTTGCATTCATTAATGAAAATGCACAATTTCCCGTTTGTTTGTTTCTGGGAAGCCTGTTTCCTTAAGTAATGAAAAAGGTGATATAAAACTTTCATGAAATATGTTTTTAATATTATTTTAAGGATAAATTCTAGCATTAACTGCAGCAGCTGTAGGGGTAGTAGGTAAAGAAATGTGTACTTCAATGTTCTATTTTAATCACAGATTTTTAGGTTCTAAGTGTAGACTAACTCTCTGTAAAGCAACTATTGATACATACAGTTGTTTTGATATTTTCTTTTCTTTTAAATTGCTTTTCACCTTCCTTTATCTATTTTTATATTTTCCCCATGTATTGTTTCTATTTTTATCAAGTAGATTCTATAACTGATGACTTCAAGCTCTGCTGTGTTTTGACTTCTGTGATTACTAGAAGCATAGAGCCCTAACTAAGCCTTTGTCCCACTTAGTGGGCACCTTATTCATTTGATTTTGTTTGTTTGGTCTGGTTTTACAAATGAACAGACAACCTTCCAGTATTTTACACATTTTTTATTTTCCTTGAAAAGGCAATTGCAGACTGAAAGAGGATCTGAACCTGGGGAAATTCCTGCAGTATTCCTGCAACTCATTTTGATTTCAGTTATGACAATAATGTTTATCTCAACCAGTATTTAACCCTTACTTGTATCTACTATTGAAAGATTAAGCAGAGAAATTTTTTTTAATGTGATGTCTTGGATGGACAACTGTGTTTTATTCAGTTAGTGTAAAAAGTTTTGTTAAAACCACCTTGTATTAAAAAAATGAAGTGATTTTAAGTACTGTATGATTTATGTAACATTGCCAAAGTGAATACTGATTATGGCTTATTTGAAATAAGATCAGTCAAATCTCTGGAGTGTCTTTGATTCAGAGGTGGGGGAAAAAGTTAGGGGAGGAACTCTGAGCCCTCTTTAAATATGAAGTTTATAAAGCTTGGCACCATCTCTATAATCTTTGCAAAATGTTTCGCTGCAGTTTCCTCCTGTAATTGATAAAAACCACATTATCCTTATTCCTCTGGTTATTGAATCATGAGAGATTCATGTTCATCCTTACTGTCATAGTCCAATACCCACTTATGAGAAATGTAAAGAGGGAACTGTAATAAGTAGTGGATGCTAGTAGGGGTTCTTTGTTTTCCCATCAGACTCAGAAAAATCAACTAAGAATACTGGTAAGCCAAATCTGTGGAGCCAAAGTGTTATTGAATAGTCTTGTAGTCAAAGGACAGCTCCTGAAGCAGCCCTTTGGGGAATCAAAACCTGATACATACTGATGCATAGCACTACAAATATTTTGCTAGCAGCTTTGAAATACGTTTGAAATAGACTGTGGTGTTGTCAGTCCATTGCTTGGTCCATGAGGAGAAATATTTTTTCATTTTCTTTTAACAAACAATATCTTAAAAACTGATGTTATCGAAAGAGCCAATGCAGCTTAATGATGTGAGTGTGTGTTTGTTGGCTGAGGATACTGAATAACATAAAAATACTGTGAAGTTAGGTACCTCACAGGACAAAGTTTTCAAAAATAATTCAGAGAAATGCCTGAGAAAGCTTTACCTTTGGGAAAATTACCTGAGAGTTTGCACTCCTGGTCTCAAATTTTCTGACTGAAGTTAACGGACTTAGGGTAAGTTTGTATCATTTATTGTAAAAGCAGAGATATTTTTTTAATTTTATATAACAGTGTAGTTAAGCCATTTCCAAGAAAACATTTTATTACAAATTTCTTATAGCTTTTGCCTCTTATTTTATTTACTTATTTGAGGATGAGACCTTATACATATTCTGTATATAAGACACTGACTTATCTACATAGCAAAATGCATCTACACAAATTCCGCACTGCACTTTTACATGACAGTAAGATTTTCAGCCATCTCTCATACACATTTATTAATTATGCTTCCAGATGGATTCAAAACCCCAAATGTAGGTGCACGCCATTGGTGCTTTAATGGTACATTTTGCTTGTTATTAAGGTAGCCAGACTTAACAGCGAACTAAAACAACAGATTAGTTCCTCTACCTAGAAAAGGAAATGAATTGCATGATTTGAGATCTACCAGCAAGATGAACCTTCACAAAGACTGGTTTTCTTCCATTTATCTACATCTAGATATTTACACAGGGAGATCTCCCTCTCCCTTGCTTCTTTCTCTGCCTATTTGTAAACAACAAGATAGATTCATACATGCATGGTAAACACACACTTATGCTACTTGTATATAATGAAACAGTTTTGCACCATTTTGGATCAGCCTGTAAACAGTCTTTGCACTAAAGATTTCAGTAATACTGTATTTAGTTTCTCTGCATCCCCGTTGATTTCTGACAAACTTTTGGATACTTGCACAAAACCTGTCAATGCTTGATGGTATTTCTGTTCTTTTTTTTTTTTTTAATATATGACAAAGTTCTAAAGAATTAATTAGGCTTTTATAGTTAAAAAGTATTAATATTTTTGCAGAAATTGTCTATTATGTACACCAGTGAAAACAGTGCACTGTATGTATATTATTATATTCTTCTACATTTAACATTCTGTAATGTGAACATGTTTGAAGAAAAATCTATAGATGTTAAAGAAATGGAGAACACCAGTGTTTATTCATATTAGTATGCTGACAGGTCAAATTCGTCAGAAGACTGGTTAAGTAATTCTTCAATTTTTTAGTAAACACAATTTAAAAGATGACCCTTCCTTCAACGAATTGCACACTCAACTAACTGTTTTTCTACCAATATTCTGCTCATCTTGCATGTCAATTGAAAATCAGGATTTCCATTTAAAATTTAGGATTAGGAAAAATAATTTCATTTTCTATTCATTTGCTCTTATTTAGTGTAAGTTTTAACTGAGGGCAGTACAAATGATATTTCATTATTTTTAAGGGTTAATCAAATGTTTTCAAATAACTTTGGTAACAAGAGTATTAACATGTTTATGTCAGATTATTACAGTATCTTACACCTCATATTATTTAACTAGGAGATAATCAGGAGATATGTCATGAACATTCATACTGGCAATAAATAAAAACCAGACATGATTACATTTATTTGAGCAATTTTTTTAAAAAACAAAGGATTCACAGTAGACAGCAGGCATTTATTAATTTTATTTTCAGTGCGTTATGTAAGCCTTCAAACACTTAATAATTTTCTTTTTTTTTTCCCCTAGTTTAATACAAGTTTTGAAAGACATAAGTGCAAACTCCTCCTTCTCCTTCTAGTCATGCATATCTCCAGAAATATTAAAGGAAATTATTAATATGCATAATAAGGAAAAATATAATAATGAATAAATTTTCTTTTAAAATATATTGACATGATGAATATAAGGGATCTCACTCCAAGAGAAACTGACCTTTGATCCATTTGGAAACTCTTCTCAAAATGCTTTTTATTTCATCTGAAAAGTAGGACAATCGACACCTTCCTTCTTAGGAAAGCAATCAAGCATAATAAACCTACTATGAGAGTTTCCTCTTAAAAGTAATGAAATAGGCATGAAAACAATATTTTTTGGAACTTCAAAATTTTGTTATTTTCAACTGAACACATGCAAGAATTCATCTTTACTATTTTCTTTGAATCAGTGGAGTGTGCAGCTCATTAAAGTTGATTTTTTTAAATAAAGACATTGGAAATAACACCACTGTCCATTCCTTTTTAATTTGAAAAATCTGAAACCAATATTTTCAATATAATCTTCAAACTGTATTATAAATAATGGCTTGGGGTAATACATAATTAGTGTCAGACACTACCTCCCACTCTGGTAGTATGAAGGAGATTGAAGGCAGAAATGAATTTTGGCCATTTCATGTACTCAGGAAGAACTGGAGTGGAAATGAGATGTGGAATTCTTCTGAGAAAGATTTTTTTTGAGATCGGGAAACAAATGATTCCATCAATGACATATAATAATATGTCTTGCCAAAAAGATTTTTTCAGTAAGAAAATACACATTTTTTTTTCAATTATTTCTTCTTCTAGCAGTAGAAAAGATCTGTGGTGTTTGTTTGAATTACCATAACCTTGAATCTTTAATTGTGAATTCTTAGCAGGTTCACTGGAGTCTTATCCATATATTGCAGATAATTATTCCAACCTGAATGTTGAGCACAGATTATATAAAAGCATTTCTTACACAAAAATAAATATTTTTTGCAGTTACTTTATCAACATTATCACCAACCTTTTGCTCTCACTGGTGTCTATAAGATGTATAAAAGAGACTCTGCTTGTTTAGTTTGTGAATAATTACTACTTTAATACTCAAATTTTAAATTATAATCCCAATGAGAGTAGAAAATATGCTTATTCCCTAATTTGGCATGTGGATTATGTAGATATCAATCTGTGTTCAAGAGAACTATAATGTTAGAAACAACCATACTATATTTTTGGTATTTAATACGTTGTCTTTAGCCTGTCCTTCTACTTTGGCAGAGAGTTAACACCAATGGAACTGCTTGGCAACACTGTGACCCCATTGCAAAATACCGGTATATATTTTTTTCTGTAATACCATCTGGATCCTAATAATTTTAGCTTTTTTTCCTGGCTATTATCTTGGCATGCTTAACTGTTGGATGTTCTCTCATGGTGGATTTGCTTAAAAGGACAGCTGAGGGTCAGGCAACTGATTTCCTCTCTTGGTGTCCAAACACCATTTTTGTCTGGTAGGATCTTGTGTGTGAATAGCTTCTCTTCTATTCATATGTTAAAAAGCTTTTAGACAAAGTATTTCTAAGACACTTGCTATCAAGGCTTTAGTCCTCTTTAACCCCCTTCATCAGAAGAAACTGTCAGCATTATGTCTGCTATGTTTAGGAGCACAAAAAAGAAAATTAAGACAATTCATTATTATACTAAATATTAGTGTGTATGTATATTTTGTTATTAAGTTAATACATACTACAAAGTACCAAATGTTCTTCTCTAAGGCAGAGTATTCAATGCAGATATCTCTATGTCTATATTTGTTAAAGTAAATTTATAGCTTGATTCTGAAGTCTCACTTTGGTTGATGATGGACTTAAGAGCTTTCCAGTGAATTCCCTTAATGGAAATCAAATTACAGTCATCTTCACAGTAGGCCTGAAGTAATGCATTTTTTTGCAAACTTCAATGCACATAACCTTTTCTTAGTCAGCAGCATGTGTACTTGTGTGGTGTACATGTGCACATGTGTACATGTGTAGTTTTTCACCTCCAGGTAACTAGTGGAAATCTTTCAGGAAATTATTCTTGAAATAATATTTAAAAGAAAATTATAGGGGACCCTCATGAAATGGTTTGTGAAAGGCATTAATTCAATACTCAGTGGATACCATGATGGATAATAGAATAGGTATTTGTTAAGTGTGAAAGCAGACTCCTAACCCTGTGCCACTGGATAAATCAAGAGTTCTAATACAGAGAATAGAAGGAAAATACTTCTACAGTGATCTGAGAGTGACAAAAAGAAGCTTAAATTTGTTATACAAAGAAAAAAGAAATGATAGGTATATATTTAGATTGTCAAAGTGTGGTAAGGGTGACTGACAAGACAATTGTAGGGTTTTTTTCTTTGTTTATTAGTAGCTAATGGATCTGAGCAATAAAAGGAGCCAGAGATAAGAGGAGGTTGCAGCAACTGAAATTAGACACCTAACCTTCATATTTGTGGGGAAAAAAAAATTCTGAAGATTATTTTGGTGCTTTTTAATAAAATAAAAATTTGATCTTCTTAGAACTGATCTGAGGACAGAACATAAGGCAAGCAGCAGACACCGACTGCAGAAGCAAAAGTGAACTACAGAAACAGGGCCAATGCTCAGAAAGACAGTTCATATTAGAAAGTAGGGACAAGAAATAGAATGGACAGCTTGGGCATCTACATCGCCCGGGGTACAAAGCAGTGGTACAGCAGAAGAGTAAGAGCAAATGCAAGAGCTCAGCCACAATCTACTTGCTCCTTAAACAGTAAAGAGATTCCAGTTTCCTGATACAGCTGACTGAGGAGGGAGAAAGTGGTTAAACCCAAGCTCTTACAAAGGTGGTTTGTTGGGCATTCAGTTGTTGGCAGAGACAAGAGGGATCTTCTAGAGACAAAATCTAACCAAGATTGACCTATAAAGGAAGTAAGAGAGGACATAAACTGATAACTTAGAAAAGCAGGTGAAGGACAAAAATGCTCCTCTGGCAAGGGGCACCAGAACAATGGAGTTGAAGGGAAAGACAGGATTTGGACAGTTTACCATTTGGTTACTGACAAGGACATGATTCAGTGACCTGAGATGGTCACAGATGGAAGCTGAAGCAATGGAAACTATTGAGATTTGTTCTAAAAAATACTTACAGTTTTTTTGACCCTGCTGTCTACAAAGATAGTGGCTGCAGTGTGTAGTGGCAGAACTTGCTATTTTTTGTTCTAAGGGATTATGTTGTACCAGTCATTAGTTGTATAGAGGTGACACCCATCTCCTGGAAAGTGCTCAGGGACTATCAGCATAAGAATGATAAAGTAGCTTTATTTGGTATAAACTATGATCTGTTGAAAATACCTCTGGGTAACAAGAGACTTCTTTCCTGCAGAGCCTACAACCAGCTCCTTGAAGTAATTCAGCAGAGAAAGCATTATGTTCTAACAGTTACTCAGTTACTTTCACACTGTGACCCATCTGTGGAAGTTTTTTGTTTGCTCTGTGAAACTGCTTCTTTCTTATTGACAAGTCGTTTGGCGTAAGGATACTTGATCTAATTGTCTTTCATTTGTTTTTGCCTCCAACAAATTTTCTTCTTGTCTTTTCTCCCTTAGTAAAAACAAACATCTTTCTTCCATACAAAAACACACCAAAATTGTCAAGGTGAAATTAAGAATAATGCACCTTTATAAACACAGATACTTACAAATACACACACTTATTTTATAAGGTTGGTCCGTGACATAATTCAGCTGTGATTATTGAAAAGGCAAATGAAAGAAATCATTAAAGTGTTGTCAAATAAACCCAAAGTTGCAAGTTTTCTTAATAAAGCCAACAGGGGGTGAAATGAGTGGATTTGTCTGAGATACTGAACAAGATGTCCCATTAAATCACAATTAATAATGCTAAGATACGAGGCTGGATGAATTGCAATATAGCTCGCTGACAGTTTTATTTAAGTTGTTAACGGAGCTGTAAAATGGGTTAGTCCTAGCTTTTAAGGAGTGCCTCTTCTATCCTAATTCAATAGATTAGGCAGTGAGTTTCTGTGTTTCTGGAGGCTGTGGGTGATGCACATACTGGTGAGGCAGACATTCTGAATAATGTAATACTTGGAAGAATTTAATTGCCTGATTAAATGGCTGTAATAAAAAATCATGTGTCATAATACAAGCAGAAGTTGAGAAATTATCTTCCCACTGAGTACAGAACTGGTAAAACTGCTGCCAGAGCAAGGAGTCCAACATTTTTATCCCCAGTTCATGGAAGTTTTACATTCAGAAATAATGCAGGCACTGGAAAACAAGTCTTATAATCGAGGTTTATGCAGCTCAGTTGGTTTTGCTCATTAACAAAGAGAATGAGTATTAACTTCTTGTAGTTAATCACACAGGGGAATTATATCCCAGAGGAGCAGAAGTATTGGGGTTTTAATCCAAGGAATATAAACTGAAATTAGGCAAATGCAACCTGGAATAAGGTCACAGCCCTATGAATGAAGGTAATTAATATTAGAGCAATTTGGAAAGGGTGGTAGGTGAGGTTTCTTCAGTACCACCTCTAAGAACAGTCTGAATTTTCTGAGAACTGAAGGTAAACTTGGCTTCTATGAGGAATTCTGTATCTTCTGTTACTGTTGTGGAGATTAGACATTCTGGAGGACTTCTTTTTGTTGATCCACAGCCTTAGCCCTATAATACTGAACTACTTCATTTAGATATATTCTCTGTAAACACTCTCTCATACTTTAGAACAGGAAAATAAACAAAACCTGACAAAAGAGAAAAAAATATTTCTCCTAAAATCAGCTTCTGTGAATTATTCTAGACATCCCCTTCCTTTAAAATAACAGCTTCTGTATTGCTCTTATTCTTACAGTACTTTCAAGTCAATTAAGATAATGGTTAAAGTAAAATCTCATGTTTCAGAACTTCAGCTAGTGATACTCTAAAGGTCAGGAAGTGCTTTTTCCTCTGCCTGGCTACCTATTTTATTTGGTTTTGACCCTCTTTCCTCTGAATATGAAAGTGGTGTGCTGGGTCCACTTTGTAATATCTGACAGACAAGGGGAATATTTGTATCTGAGATGATGGCAATTACAGCCCTATCCCCCATGCACAGACATAGGAGCATCAATTACAAAATAGCATTTTAAAATAAAACATCTGTAGTTTTGGTAAGCTGCAAAATACTTTGCTCTTAACTGTGGAAATTTAAAAGCTGATTGACAAACAGGTCAGGCATCAATGCATAGAGGGTAGAGGGGACAGCAGGGAGAGTAACCTTGTCAGCAGCCACAGGCAAAGCAGACTCTGCTCATCAGACAACCTTCGATTCCTTGCTGGTGTGTTTTGCTCCCAGGATCTGGGTCAACTGATTGCCAGACTTGGGGTGAAGGAGGAATAATCTATTAACACTCCAGGCTGACTGTATTTTTCTTCAGGGAAATAAAAAAAATTTTCTGTTTCCATTCTTCATCAGAGGAAAAAAATCTATAGTAACAGCCAAACTTGTTGGAATTATCCCCAAAGAATTTTTCTTTTCTTCATGAGTCTTGGAGATAGTGGGTTTGTGCTTGTTATTAACTAGCTAATTTTGCTATTAAAATATTACTAAATAATGGTCAATCAGAATGAGATATCTTTTATAACAGAAAAGTCAATGACATTGTAAATTATTCACTATATGTTCAGAATATGTCACATGGTACAAGTTTTTAAAACATCAACAACAGTATTTTGAGAGATTCATCATTATTATGCTAGGAAATACAAGCTGGTGTACAAAGAATTGGGTTTGTACTGTAGAAAAATATTTTCCTGTGGTCTTTCAAATGCTTTTTTGAAAGAAAATGCCCAATTTCCTGCTTTCTCCATCTTTTAAGTGTATATTACAAGCATCTACTCTGCCTTACTGTTCTTTCTGAAAGGAAATTAGAGTTATCTCTGAACGGTTACATTATTCAAACAATTTTATCTAGTGTTAAATTTCCTATTTGATTCCAATTTTACTTTGAAATTACTTGTTCAAAGCCAAGGATATTAATTATTCTCTTGTAAATTTGTTTTTCAGAATCAAGTACTAGAGGTATCTTTGGGACCTGCAGTGGGCATCAGCTAGCATTCATTACAGTTGTTGGGAATAAATTTAAAGATTTTAAATCTGGCCCAAACGTTTGAATGACTCATAAAATTCTGTAACAATACTCTTCACAGGCCAAACACTATACTAGACATATTTAATCAATCCTTGATTACTTAATGGAATTCAGAGTCATTTTTTTCCCTACTGTGTTGGGAATGATAACTCCTTAATTATGTACTTATCCAATCCACTGCATTTTAAACAACTTCATAATTAAGCATCTTCCTGATATTCAACAGGTGCTCTAGTAAGGAATATTTTCATCAAACCTATAATTAAATACTTTTAAATATGTATCCATATAAATAATTTGAATGAAGGGCCTCACAAAGACCCTGAAAGAAGAGATGTCTACTCCACACAACTACTGCTTAAAGTCCAAATTCATTAAAGATATTATGTACCAGTGATGTTCTGTCTGAAAATATAAACCAAGGAGGAAGGCAGCCGTGCACAGGTGGAAGGGTGTGAACTTTCTCTCATGCCGTAGTAGCACTATAGGTGCCTTATGACTGGAATTTGTGATGAAGAGGAGGAAGAAGGGAGAGATCAGGATTAGTAATTAACTTGGAAGTATTACTGTAATGAACTAAGGATGTAACTAAGGCTGAGGTGCTCAATGCCTACTTTGCCTCAGTCTTTAGCAGTGGAACTGGCTGTTCCCTGGACACCCAGCCTCATGAGCTGGGAGATGGGGAGGGGAAGCAGACTGATGTCAGCACAGTTGAAGAGGAGGTGGTCAGAGACCTGCTACAGCACTTGGATGCACACAAGTCTGTGGGACCAGATGGGTTACACCCAAGGGTGCTGAGGGAGTTGGTAGATGTGCTCGCCGAGCCACTTTCTATGACTTACCTGAAATCATGGCTAACTGGGGAGGTCCCATTGGACTGGAGGGTGGCAAATGTGACACCCATCTACAAGAAAGGCAGAAAGGACGATCCAGGAAACTATAGACCTGTCAGTCTGACCTCGGTGTCAGGGAAGGTCATGGAGCAGGTCATCTCGAGTGCCATTAAAAGTCATATAATGGACAACCAGGGGATCAGGCCCAGTCAGCATGGATTTATGAAAGGCAGATCCTGCTCGACAAACCTGAGCTCCTTCTCCAACACTGCGACCTGCTTATTGGATGAGGGAAAGGCTGTGGATGTTGTCTACCTTGACTTCAGTAAGGCCTTTGACACCATTTCCCACAGCATTCTCCTGGCAAAACTGGCTGCTCGAGGCTTGGAGGAGCACACACTTTGCTGGGTAAAAAACTGGCTGGATGGCCAGGCCCAAAGAGTTGTGGTGAACAGAGTTAAATCCAGTTGGCCACCGGTCACAAGTGGTGTCCCCCAGGGCTCGGTTTTGAGGCCACTCCTGTTTAACATCTCTATTGATGATCTAGATTAGGGGATCGAGTGTACCCTCAGTAAGTTTGCAGATGACACCAAGTTGGGTGGGAGTGTTGATCTGCTCGAGGGTAGGGAGGATGCAGAGAGACCGGGACAGGCTGGAGCGATGAACTAAGGCCAACTGTGTGAGGTTCAATAAGGCCAAATGCCGGGTGCTGCACTTGGGCCACAACAACCCCCAGCAGCGCTACAGGCTTGGGGAGGAGTGGCTGGAGAGCTGCCAGTCAGAGAGGGACCTGGGGGTGTTGATTGGCAGCCGGCTGAACATGAGCCAGCAGTGTGCCCAGGTGGCCAAGAAGGCCAATGGCATCCTGGCTTGTATCAGAAATAGCGTGGCCAGCAGGGACAGGGAAGGGATCTTACCCCTGTACTCGGCACTGGTGAGGCCGCACCTCAATTACTGTGTTTTGGGCCCCTCACTACAAAAAGGACATTGAATTACTCAAGCATGTCCAAAGAAGAGTAACGAAGCTGGTGAAGGGTCTGGAGCACATGTCGTAGAGGAGCGGCTGAGGGAACTGGGGTTGTTTAGTCTGGAGAAGAGGAGGCTGAGGGGAGACCTCATCGCCCTCTACAGCTACCTGAAAGGAGGTTGCAGAGAGCTGGGGATGAGTCTCTTTAACGAAGTAATAAGTGATAGGACAAGAGGGAATGGCCTCAAGTTGTGCCAGGGAAGGTTTCGACTAGATATTAGGAAGTATTTCTTTACAGAACGTGTTGTTAGGTATTGAAATGGGCTGCCCAGGGAGGTGGTGAGTCCCCATCCCTGGAGGTATTTAAGAGTCGGGCTGACATAGCGCTGAGGGATATGGTGTAGTTGGGAACTGTCAATGTTAGGTTAATGGTTGGACTAGATGATTTTCAAGGTCTTTTCCAACCTAGACAAATCTGTGATTCTGTGATTCTGTGAAACTGAGGGGAGGATATAATGGACACATACACACTCCTGTCACTGATCTTAGGAAAATAAATGTAGAAACATATAGCTCAGATCTTACAGAAAACCATGCAGTTGTGTATACATATATGCCTGTTTTCATTTTTAATAGTGATCTTTAATTATTAGTTTTCCACTTTCTCCTCATTTAATGTTTGACATTGAGAGTGCACTTTATTTCTTTTAGGGCATAATTAGTAGTAAATTACTTTAACAGAAAAGCAGAAATCAAATGTATTTCATAAACTGTAAAAAGTGTGTACTAAGTGACTGTCTTCTGCCAGAAGAAAAATCAGGATGAAAATTATTTGTGAAGAGATTTTATGTTTATCTATGGTTATTGGAGAAAAAGTGAATTTTAAAACTCATTTAGAAGTTAAAGTTCTGAGAAAAGGACATGCTGAGGACCAAAGCTACCACTGACTTGAAATGAACCTCAGCACTTATGTTAATTAAGCCTGCAGGAGTTTCAGCATCACCCTCTGATGCCTTCTGTTTAATTCCCTTCAATAGGAGATAAGTGCCTAGATACCCTGAGGACCTGGGTCTCAGCAATTCGTACAATCAGACCCTGTTTCTAATCTTTGAAGCTTATGAGGGCTGTATCACAGTGACATTTGTGCATATAAGTTTCTACTGATATCAGTAGACAGTTGGGAACTTAACTGTAAATGGACTACAGAATAGATGTATATGTCTAACTAGGCCAGTTACACTGGACTCCTATGAAGAGAAGTTGGGCCCTTCCAGTGCGTCTCTCTTGAAAGTTCACATCAAAAATTGTTGAGTGTATCACACTCTGAGTTCACCTGGAGTTGGGTGAGATAGTTTCCTTGTAGCATGCTGCTTAACTTGCTTTAGTGGTTAGGACTGTTCAGCAGGAGCAACTATAGAAAGAATTGAATACTTTGAGGTACTTTTTTCACTTAGTTTTGTGGAGATTTTTTCCATCATGTTCTCTCAGTAAAGACAGGGCTTTCGTGCCTGTGTCTTTTGTTTGACATAATTTTTTTATTGCCTTTTTTATTGTTATTTTGTCTTCCAAAGAGCAACATTTACCTCACACTTTCACCATTCACCAGAGGAAAAGATAGGGTTAAAACTGAAAACCACATTGTGAAAGGAGGAAAGTTGTGATATTGGACTTGCTAGTTTGAAGAGTGAATATATTTTTCTTTCCTTGCTATGTTTATTCAAGCAGTGATCTCAGCATATCATTCACTGCCACAGATCATTATGCCTCTTTCTCAACAGTACGCACGTATTCTTTATGTATAGATACGCACAAAAGAAGTAGAGGGAAGAAACGGAGATAAGTGAATTTATTTTCAGTTTTTCATTATGCCAGTGCTCTTTCCCTCAGCTTGAACAGCTGACAATCTACGGTGAATGACAGAAGTAGAAGCATATTCTGCATTACTGAAATCCACATGAAAAAGTACCCTAAACAACATGTACTTTGACAGCCTAGTCACCTGGAAGACTTGCAGGACACAGTGATAAAATTTGCAGGTATCACAAAGTTCCAACAAAGCAACAAATGTATTCCCTCTTTCAATACTTGTGTTCTGTAAACTCTTAAAGTCACTATTTTTACTAATAATTTTAATTCATATGGTCCAGTTTGTGATTATCTCCTACTTTTGTCCTCATTCATTATATTTTTTTAATTTTTAGAAAAAGTATTTTAATCTGTTTCTAGACTTCTGGCATATTTCCATATACTTGTGTTTGATTTTCAGCTGTTGTAATATTTTGGTTTTAGCTGCAGTAAAATCTCAGTATTTCTCAGCTTTATCTAGGCTTACAAAAACTGGATTTCATATTCTACTGTACTGAGAGGGCTTGTAAACATGGTCCTTCTACACATCTCTTCTAGGGTGGTACCTTGATAGTGTAGTCTCTGGACCTCTGATGACCAGCAGACAACTTCTGATGTTCTGTGAGAGACTATCTGGAAAAGAAAAAGTCTCTTGCCAGTAGGTTTGTGCTGTGATCTTTCCAGGGGCTGAAGTGAGGCTGATCTGAATCCTCATTGTCTTTCTTGAAAATGGGCATAATCCAGTATTTCTTATTGTGAGGGGTTTCCCTTGATCACAGTGATTTATTCTGTTTGGGGTGGTCTTTAAACAATCTTACATGAATGTCATCCAACCTTGGGGATATAAGTGCATACAGCTTCTCTAGGGACCCTCTAAATTTCTGTTAGTTGTCACTAGATCATTATCTCCATTCAGCAGGTCTACAATTCCTTTAAATACAAAGACAAAATTTCAAATACGCATGACAGCTAGAGCAGTGATGCAAAACAGAGAAATGTGATAGATATTTAATCCACTTAATCTCTTATCAATATATTGAACTTTGAAAAGGATTTATCAGAATATTTGATGTTTATTTCTTCTTACTCAGCGTTAACGTTTGGTGATGTCTGAGAAGATTTGAGGCACGCTACGTTTTACACAGAAAGTAAAGTTCACTTTCTGAGTGGAACAGACAGTTTAGGGGGGGGAAAAATCTTGAAACCTATGTCTTCCAACTCTGAGGGAAGACATATTATAGTTCTGATGGTATACAAGGGAATGAAAAATATAATCCATGAAGTCGGACTTTTCTTTTTCAGACATACCAATGGTAAACATCTGAAAAGACGAATCTTAAGATGTATATGTAAAGAATATAAATCATGACGTTGAGTACTATGGACAACAGATTTGAAATATTGATGCATTTAGGATTATATGGTTAATTAGTTTGAGAAGAAATATATAAAATGCTCTTCTATTCTGAAGAGAGTATCATGCCCACTCAGTTCTCATTTTCTTTCCTTGGTGGGAATCTCAAAGTTTTAGTTTCCAAGAAGGTTTTACTTATTACTCTTTTTCAAAAAGTTTGAACAGTGTCTGTTACTTCTGGATCAAAACAGCCCAAAGAGGACATGTTTCCATGTCATGATATCTAAAAATGAAGAATCCTTTACAGAAGGATATCTTCTGGCAGATAATTGACTTGTTTTTCAACATTTATAGCTTCTGTGCTATTCTGAGGTACATCCTAGATATCTTGAAGGTAAGGATCATAGGGAAGAAGTTCTTCTACGATAGCAGAATTCCCAACTTTTTTGCCAATCATAGACAAAGAAAGTGACTTTTATAACCACTTTGATAACCATAGTTTCTGCATTTTCTGGTGACAGTGACAAATCTGGGACACTCCTAGCTTAAAATGTGAAGTGACTGGAGAAAATTAGGTTTCTCCAGTGCTGGTAGCATTGGCTCCACTTCAAGCATTCCCTTCTCCTCATCAGGATTTAAAGGATCCTACCTGGTTTTACTTCAAATTTTTGCCTTTAGCTGCTTGCTCCCATTAGTCGAGTATAAAAATACTGGTGATCTTTCATTTCTCCTTGTGACAGGGAAAATTCCAGAATAGAGAAAAGCAGATTGTTTGTGTTGACAAAACTAATGTTACAATATCAGACTTAGAACTGACAAAGCTAATAAAACCTGTCTGTTCTTCTGGTTCTGCCCTATAGTCTGTCTTTATGTTCTTCCACTAACACTGAGTTTGGAGTATATGCAGTGAGTGATGCTAAACACTTATTTCCAGCACAATCTATACTCATTATCTTTCTGGAGCCTGTGACAGACCAATGTCTGGCAGTTGGCAAGGTAGCATCACAATTAGAATTAAATTAACCAAATGGGAAATGCTGTCCTAGACAGCTATCGGCAAAAGACAGGATTGGTGAAAAGGAAAGGAGAGAGGAAATGAATATAAACAATATAAAAAATATAATGGAGATAAGCTGGCTGAATTTCTAGAATGAAGGCTTCATGGTCTTTTAACAGGACTTGCTAAATATCACCACCAGGAAAATAATTAAGTTTATCTAATGGGAGTGCAAATAGTCAGGTTGTAAAAACAAATAAGAACTAATTGCAAGTGACTGTAACTAATTTTTTTTTGATTTTGTGAGAATTAAGATCAAATGTCTTTAAGAGGTATTCCAGTGGTACCAACCACACAAAAAAAAAAAAAAATGGATTTTGCTATTACCTAAATCCTAGAAGAGGTCATCTGAGTGAATGTCTGGAACAGCTTGTTACAGTCGACTTTTCTCTGGGGCTGGTTCTGAAGAAGTCAGAACAGAACACCACCTTTCTCAGTGTAGGCAGTATGGAAATTATTTTCCTCTTGTTCAGGAATACACTACTGATTTAGCCTAATGGTAGTCACCTTGCAACGTACCCCATTAATGAAACCACTTCAAAATCATCATCATGGTTTCCAGGATGATTATTTGCCCTTTAATTATGTGACCTGTTACTGATGTAGTTTATTGGCATTACGCATCCCACTGTGGTTACCCAAAAGGCTGCCCAATTTATTAATGGTGTTAATGGGAAAATGATTCCTAAATAATTACAAAATACTCTTAACTATCTTATCATAGCACTGTTTACGGTGGCATTTACCCTAAGAGGTGAAGAAAATTCTATGCTGTTCTTTGTTAATGGTGTAGCTAGAAAGTAGATCTATCACTTTTGGTTTTTAAATGAGAGTGACAATGTTCATATATTTTGAGTCTTTTGCACCATCTGTTCTGCTTGACCTTCATTTATTAAAGTTCATCAAGAACCTCTCTGGAGAATATTGCTATTTCTACAGTGTGCCACGAGATGTCAGTGTTTCAGAATATTACTTTTGTCACAATCTGCTATTAAAGACTACATTCTGTGCTCTGCACCGTTTCAAGTTCAATGACTGGCAGTCTTTTTTGATATTTTGAGACCAATAATGTAAACTGATTATATCACACTTAACTAGAAATAGAAAAGAAAAAAAACAACAAACCCCAAACCTCTAAGTGTCCCTCTGGAACCACATTTTTATTTCTTCCCACAAAAATGGCATCTTGAGCAAACCTTTGTGTTCTTGGATGTAGTGGGTACTTAGTCACTGCTTTTTTTGGTTGAAATCTCCCTTTGTGAATTACAGACAGCACTGCAGCTCCTGGGTTTAGTGTGACCCAGTAGCTAAGTCAAGCCCAGGTCTGATGATGCACAGCTTGAGCAAAAACAGACTCATAATCTGGAGTTTTATAGCTGGGGAATTCACTTCCTCAGGTTGAAAACCCATAGTAACTAGTACCACAATGTTGCAATTGTCTGAATGGAAAAGTTTTGTGTCAGTGGAGTGGGGGGAAAAAAGGGCAGTGGATGAAAATTTGGCAATATAATCTTGCCAAGATCTTGCCTAAAATTCAAATACATATATTTTTCAGTAAAATGGCATGAAGAATTTTTCCCTGAGGCTTTAGTAACCTCTGCCTACAGCTCTAAACCAGTTTCTTAAAGGTGAAAAATACACTATGAAATGTTCCAGTTTGAGAGTAATTTTTCAGGTAGGTATACTCTTAATAGGTAGATAAAGCTGTCACACAAGCTGCAGTAAAGGATCAGGAACATTGGCTTTAAGATATGTTCTTATTAGACCAGAGGCAGAATTTTTTTCAAAGGGAATATAAAATTCTTATTGTCCTCTAGCAACTGGAGTGCATAAAACAAATGAGTGTATATGGCATATGATATACACGGAATGCATCATACAGTATTTATGTAAAAAATAATGAAAAAAATGACAGTATTGTCAAACAAGAGTCTAACATGAGCCTGATAAACCAAAGACATTAAAAGGAATTTACATTTCATCTTCTGGAAATAAAAGAACTAAATATATTCAGTTATAGCAGGCTCCAGTGTCACTAAGGCAAAGACACACTGGCTTTTTAATAGAGGTTTGGTTTGTTTTTTTTTTAATGTCCAGTGTTTGGTATATAATCTCTCCTGTTGTCAAAAAGGCCAAAACCATTTAAAAAAAAAAAAATTGTTGTCTTTCTGGTAATGATGACTCTAAGTCATGAGTCTAGTGTCATGTTTTTTACACGATTCTGTCTTATGAAAACTACCACTGTCTTCTGCAGAAGTGTTCTCATTTGCCATTCTCCCTTACCACTTTGCTTCCTCAGCACAGATTTTAAAAGGCTCCTATAAGAGGACAGTACCTGCCCAAAGTGCACAGTTACTCACCCAATTATTGGCCCACAGCAAATAGGGTGCATTCCCCTGCTGTTCCTCTTGGACCAGGATCTCACCTGCATTGTCTGCAGTCATCTCCCGGCCTCTGAGTAATTTCTCTTTCTTCCTTCTGAAACGGGAACTCCATTGTGAGTACACAAGGAAGAAAAGGGAATAATGAAAAACAAAGTGAATAATTAAACTATAACTTCTTCTATGTGTACATACTTTAATTCCAAAATATCTGCTTATGTATCTGTCACTTCAAGTAACTGTTGCAGGAAAAAATGTTTAAAATTACTATACAGATATGTTTCTTTATCTATAAAATTCACTAACGAGGATTTCCTGAGAGGTAACAGAATTTGTCTATATTTCACTCTCACAGAAAAGGAAACCATAAGTGGTTCAGCAGACTCTGAAGCACCCAAAAACATTGTGGTGATTGATAATCAACTAGGTTTATCTGCAGAAGAGTGCTCCAGCTCAGACAGGAAAATACAACTAATTCATCTAGTCTGCTGCTTACTGTGATCTGCTGATGATCTAACATGCAAAAGAAAATCAGGCTGAGATAGCCATTGTCATTTGGATTTGCATCAAATATCTTAAATAACCATTATTAAAAAAACCTTTGATGTGAATAAGTTTGTTTTCTGGATCAAGTTTCCTACTTCCACTGCTCACTAACAGCTGGGGGTTTTCATGCTCAATGTTTTCTGTCATAATAGTCAATACAACTTAGTATGAAATTGTAATGTCATAGATGGCTGTACAATTTGACTGTTCCAGTCAGCAACAAGAAACTATTGCATTTGAAGAAAAACATGATTTTAACAAAGGCACTGCTAATATTTCAATAACAGGAGAGAATAAGAAAGCAAGTATTTTTAACATACACCACTGACTTACAGATACATGAAGGCATATACAGATATATGTATATAACTTTATATCACCCTGTATTTCCTACATTAGGCAGGTTCTCACAATGATTTTGGATAATTTACATCAGGTGCCTCTTGATTTGCTAGGGATTTGCTTTCTATAGAAGAAAAAATCTTGAAATACCTGAAAATAGAATTACTTTTTTTTTTTTCCTTTTTTTCTTTTTCTTTATTTTTTTCTTTTTATCGTGTATTAATATGATTTGGCTTCCTGTGGCAGAGAAGGGTTATTCTTCAAACGTACAATTTAGTGTTGAGCCCTAAGCAATAGGTATTCAGTGAACTACTTCAGCCCTAAAGCTCAGACGGAAAAGTTATTTGGGTTTGAAACACTCGGACATTGTTGGCATCCTTTTTAAGAGCACCATCTACAGTAAGAGCCCTTGTTTGACCTCTGTGGTAGCTGCGAGAAATCAGTATGTCATAGTTGCGTGTTCTGAGGTTACAAAGTGTCAGTGGTGTGCACTGGGTCCTCACCTCAGACACAGCATACATGTATTAGGAAGTTTTGCATAATGGCCCTTGACCTGAAGTGCTGTACTCCAATGTGCTATTTTGAAAATATTTTCCAACAAACAAACAACACTCTTCACCTGGAGACATTAGGCTGTAGATGTGTCTGCTAAGTAGAGTAGCTGAGAAATTGTCTGTGACTTCCAAATTAAGTTGCAGCCCCATCACCGTTCTGGTGTTAACACTGAATATTTGTGATATCAAAGCTTGATGGCTCCTTCTCATGGGTACCTTCACTGCTCACTGAACCTCAGCACTTAGTTTGTGACCCTGACTTGCATTCAACTTAATGATAGTCTACAGAAGCAGCACAGACTCAAAAGCAGGACAGAAAACATTTTTTTTTTTCACCTTATCCCTACACTGGATATTTTATACTTTCCATTTACCTCCTACACTTATCTGTACGGAGGCAAAACTGTGACCATTTTCTGTGCAGGAATTCAAAGTTTGTCCTATCCTGCCACTACTGTGGTCTCATTACTACAGTAATGTCCAAGCTATAAATATATATATAAAACTGGAGTTTGCAATCTCGTGGTATTTCAATAACTTTCTTCCCCGAAAGCTTTGGTAATTGTCCCATAGCATCCATTCCTGATATCAAGCGTGTTGCAGATCTGTACCTTTATCTTTGTTTTTGAGACAGACATTCACAAATGTCCTCTTCTGTGAAGTACCAGGAGTATCAGGGCTTCCTGCTTCAAGCCATTTCAGGTCGTACCTTGCCACTCTGACTAGGTGATTCAAATCAGCACCAGGTCACCAGCCCTGCCTCCAAATCCTGAATGAGAACAGTTAGCTAGCTCCCCATGTTGGCTGAAAATATTAAAAAAAATTAAATACACCCTAGACAATGGCCAGTATCCCTGAACTTTTTTTGCCTCTCATTTTCTTAAGAGATAATCTACCTATATCTTTTGGTGTTGCCAGGCAAAGCATCATCAATTTAGTTTCCCCTGCTCTTGCACTATGAAGTGTGGGGAACACTGCAAGAAACCTTTCTTCTTGTTTTGTCCATAGGGTGGATGAGTGTTGGAAGTAGAGGCATTCCCTAACGGCATATTTTGACATGTCTAAAGTTGTAATCTGCCTTACAGAGCTGTAGAAACATGTTCTCTGTACCGTTCTGAGTGTTTTGCTTGTTGGGTAAACACAGAAGGTTGGAATGACTATAACCATGCTTTCATAAATATTAGGTTATTTTTATGACTAATATGTTTGTAAGTTCAAAATGAGTCATAAATACACTTAACCAAAGAATGTGTAACAGTTTTGTATTTGTAATAAGCAAATAATTAGAGATACTGATAAACATTTTCTTAATGGTATAGACTTGCTATTTGTTATTGGTTATCAGATCCAAGAGCCCTGGTACACAAAAAAAATAATATTTTTGGCCACTTTAGTGTCTCTAACTTATTTCTTATTCTTCTTCCAAAGACTCTTTGTAAAAGTCCTAGGTCGTGTTGATATCTTCAGTTCCTTGTTTCAGAACAACATACTGGCCCTACTGGGGAAAAAAATATTGTTGCCTACCTATTTTTACTGCCCTAATTTAAGTTTAGGTTTAGCTGTAAAAAAACAGATGTTTTGGCCTTTGCCTGAAACTATATGACTTCCTTGCCTGTGTGTTCCCTTGGCTGGGGCAATGGGAAGGGCAGAATACAGTGTTTTTATTGCCTGTCATCATGGTCCTTAATGAAAAGTTGACTGTGTCATGAGGGATAGCTATGCAGAGAGCTTGACCACTGAGTCCTTTGTGGGCAGGAGGGAGAGAATACTTTGGGGAAAGAATTTGTGGCTGAGATCACGAGCCATAAAATACAGAAAAAAATGAAAACAATATAACTTATCTCAAAAATGGAAATAAAATTTTCTCATTAAAATAAAAAAAGCAAGTGGAAAATATTGGGGGGGGGGGGGGGGGGGGAATGAGAGAACCCATAGAGCTTAAACAGATTCTTTCTTGTGTGTGTTTGAGCATGTTTGTAGATTCCTCTAGCCACTACTGTTACATTACCATAACCTGGAGAACAAATAATTATCATGCTATAGATTGAACACTATTTTATCATTAAAATAGCAGTATTCCAAAGTTTTTCCTACTGTGTCTGTATGGACCGAAATCCAAAGGTTTATTTTTCATGGATAAAAGGAGCAAGTGACTGCTTTAGTTTTAGGCCTACAGTTCAGGAGGGTACTTACTTATGGCCCAGGAGTTTTGTAGATATTTTTATCACTGAATTTGAGAATGATAATGAATCCAATCCTCAAAAGAGAGGATTTGAGAATGCTAGTGAAAATCGATATTAAGAAATGCATATAATGCAAGTCCAGTACTCCCAGATATATAATAGTTTTAAGCAATAAATTAAATCTGGTAGCTTTCAGCAAGCTTGCAAACTATTCTTGTTACTAGATTTCATCAGAGGTGCCATACAACATCTTTCATTACAAATAAGTTTAAGAATCTACTATCCTACTATCCTTTCCATTACAAACTCTGTAAAGTTTTAAAACTCAGCTATAAAATTTCAGAAATAGACAACCTGGCTCACAAGGTCACAGGTAGTAGGCATCTTTTTTTCGATGTTTTCAGGAAAAATCATTGTTGTGCTTTTAATTTAAAAGTACCAGGGTTGGTCTTGCTGCTGTTGAAATCTATTTTTAATTCTGGCACAGAGCTACATCTTAGGGTGATGTGGGATGAAAATGCTGCCATGAGAAAGAAAAGACACAGAAAATCCATTCTTTTGAAAAAGGAGCTCATATTCCCAGCCTATTACTGTAGCTAGTGTTTTTGTTGCTGCTGTAGTTAATTGAGGCCAATAATGTGAGAATTATGTAATACTGGAGGGAGCTGTAGCTCTAAATACTTATGACAAGTATTTGATATTTTAAATTGGATCCTTTGCATACAAAGTAAGAATTGTACTAATTTTTGGTTTTGCAGCTACTTATGACTATGTTTCTGATCAGCATAGCTTATCTGTATCACTATTTATTGAGTGTGAGCTTCATAATATACCTGGAAGATATAAGGTGAGAATCTAGCAGATGTCAGTTTTACCATTGACTTCAACACATGTTCATCATCTGAGAAGAGTATAACTTGAAAAGACAAAGTAACTCAACAGTGGGTGTTTTGGCATCCACAGACAACGGGTTTCTTCATTTGTGTTGGTGAAGCTGCCTCCTGAAGCAAGGAAGCTTCTCGACTGGAGCTACATCCTAGTCAGGAGACTGTGCATAACTGATGCACATCTATCCTCTTTACTTATCCATTCAGATGTTCCCCCAGAACCCCCAAACTACGTTACAGACCTTTTTTTTTATAACCTTGTAATAGTGCTTTACCATTTTACTGCAGTAATTCCTAGAAGACTCCAACATTCTTTGCTTCCACAAAAGAATAAAGGTACACCACAGGCTGCGGGAGACTGTGGTGTATTATTCATGTAGACTAGGATGGAGGGAGGTGGTGCAGACAGCAGTCATGTCAGATAGCATTATTAAACACTTAAGAGAGTTGAGCTTTGAAGCCAGCTTTGAAAGAGTTTGTTGTTGATAAGGGATTAAGGAAGGGACAACATGAAGCTCAGATGTTGTATCTGCCTCAATGCCAGTGTACTTAACTCTAGCAAATAATTGCACGATGTCTTACAATCCATATGTTTTACCATGACAAGCTGTGATCACATACGTTTTGTTTAATCTTTTTAAATAGCTGTCAGTCAGAAAACTAAACTAATTTGGATTAGTAAATAAGCTTTCTAAAGTCATGTTGAGGATTACTGTCAGGAGGCTTTTTCATTTCTTTCAATAAGGCAAGCAGACATGTCCTGTTTGGATGGTGGACCCACATACAAAAGACAATTGCCCCTGTATTGTATTTTACAGTAGTAATCATCTTCCCCTGTAATGCAAATTTCTAGGCCTCAGTCTGCGAAGAAATCATGGCGCAAAACTATTAAAGCTTCTATATCAAAAGTTTGCTACACTTTTAGCTTTGCTATATTTATTTACCTTTCCAATTAAATGTTTTAAGGGGAGGTGGTGTTGGATTTTTGTCTTGTTTTGAAGCTGGTTTGCATTACATCTCTGTTTCCATATTTACTGCACGATTTCTCTGCTAGGACACTTAATTAAAGATATTATTTTAAACCCTGACTTCTATTTCATAAATCCAGATTCAATAAAGGTGAATGAATATTAGTTTTATTTTATATTAAAGTCAGTCTAACATTTTGGTCCAAATTCATGCATAGAAAAACAATATTAACAATTTTTACTATTTGCTCTATTAAAATTTTTTTGCAGATTATTATTTCTAGAATTTCTACTCCTAAGGTGAAAAAAATGGTATAGAAGAATTGTGCTCCTCGTGGAAGCTGTTAGAAGGTCACATAAATGCAGTATGAATTATTGGCACCATATAAGCATGGCTGTGAATTTGTTTTGTGTCATCTGCTCTGGTAACTGCCCTGTGCATGATTCAGATCTGTCAGAAATGCACGGTAGCATATTCCTTCATGACAGAAATGCAAACATCTTCAAATTATCTTCAATTTATTCTGGGATAAGAGACACACAGGCAAAAGAAAAATGGTTAAATTCGAACTTACACTGCTCTGTGTAGTGTATTCTAAGTAAAGTTGGTGTAAAATTTATTAACAACAAAATAAGCATCTTCAGTAGAATGGAGTGCTCACACCTCATCAATTTACCATTACTATGACTAAAGCACCAGGGAAATTAAAAGACTAGTTAATTATTTTTTTCAGGACTGAAGAGGTGGCATTGGAGGGGAGTAATCTTTACTTTTTTTCTATAAATTGATTTTTAACATAACTCAAAAAATTGACTTTTCACCTCCCAAAAGCTATATCTATCCTCCCCTGAAAACAACTGAGTAAGAGAGTAACAGCAGAAAGTGATAATGAAACAACAATAAGACTGTACATGAACTGCCAGAAATAAAGTTCATGCAATATTGAGATATCTTGGTTTAAGTATTTCAATGTCCATAAATGTAAGAAAAGAAATGAAATGTCAGTAAATCCTTGTTTATGCTGACTGACAGCTCAAAACCAGCTTTATCTCCAATTTCTCCTCTGTTCATGTGAATACATTGTGATCACGATATATATATATATGCATATTATTTTTAGGAATCTGGGATATGCAGTAGTAGAAAATTTCAGCCAAGCTTTTGCATTAATCTTGTCTATTGTAATATTGTCACGTCCCGCTCAGACGAGGGAGACAGGTGACTCAGATTCGCAAATCCCCAATGGAGCAGACAACAAGTCTCCAAGTCCAAACATTTATTAACTACCCACAATGTACTAATTAAACACACGATAATTGGTTAAGTATATAGCAAGTTGTGGCAAGCAATACAATATGCCTTGCATTTCTTAATGGAAAAAGGAAAAGAAGGAGATAGAGGGAATGGGGAAATACAGATCACCAGTCTGGGTTTCTGCGCTGATCCTGTCAGCAAGGGTTCCAGGACTCATTCGTCTTTTTTGCTTGCATCCGTCTTCGCTTCACTGCACTCTCCAGGCCCCACCCTTTCCTTCACCCCGCTTGATTTATACCCACTTCCCTTGGGTCCATCCCCTAGGTCGACCCACATACCTACGTATCCCATGTATGGGGAGGGGTAAGGTGTTTCATGGGATGATGTCATTAGCATGATCATGTTAGCCTTCGTTAGCATATTAAGGGGTGTTAACTTTAATATGCATTTCATGGATAATGAAGCAAAGGTCATTCACCAGACAGATGGCCCTTGAAATTTGGCCAGGTGCACCAGAGCAGAGCCGTCCTGTCTCCACAGGGCTCCCTCCTCCAGCTGCATCTTGTGTTATTCGGGCAGCTTTATCAGCTTCGACCTCCACAGAATGCACCCTGTGACTCATAGTTTTGTCTTGCGAGTGTTTGAGGCATTTCTTCGATCAGCCTCAACTTTTGCTTTCTCAGGCTGTTTTTCTTAGTTTCTTGTAGTCCTGGTTTCTTGTCTCTCACAAATACAAAAATAAAATATTATGTAGTATGTAACAGAAAACAATGTTTTGCACTAATCAACCAAATAAAAACCCCCAAAGTAAAGGCTTCTGCGTATATGCTTCTACCCTGGGAAAAGAATCAAAGAAGGAAAATGTGAATATTGTTACCACACTATAAGGAAGTCTCTCAGACATGATGCAGTGACAGAATATACTCAAGAATTTCCATGTTGAGCACATATTCAAAAACTTTTTGAAAAGTCATTTTGTCAAGCCCATGAGTTAGTGGAGGCAGTAAGAAATGTAAGGATAACCAGCACTTTAAAGAAAGTGTGTATCTTTGATCTTTTACAAAAATAGACAGGTTGTGGGTAAATGGTTAAAAGGGTTTTAGGTCAAGCTAAAGGAGACCTATATGTAAATCCTTTTTTTTCCACAGATTTTCTGCCTGACCCTCAAAAGTAACTTAATCTTTATGTAAATCCATATCCTATCATTCTCCAGTGGGTTGTCTCTTTTGTTTGACCAGACCCTCTGTTCACCAGGGCAAGAGCTACATCTCAGGATGTAGAGGATGGCACCAAAAGGCACCTCTCAAGGCTGTTTTGGAATTGTGACAACAAATGTCAGACTGACTTTGCTATCACCGTATACTATCTAAAAGTAGTTAAACACTTTATGTAAAATTTTCCAACCACATTTGGCAGGAAATATCTTCTCATTGCTCAGCTAACACTGGTGTTGATGGTCATGTCTGTTTGGGAAAGTCTTGGGAAAATTTTCTGTTAACCACTTAACCATATTGTTTCTCTAGAGACTTCAGTCTAACTATGGACATTACCTGATAGTTGTTTTCAATTCTATTTTTATGTCTATTTGTAGATAATTTTTTCTTTGGGTGACTAGCTGCAAGATTTTTTACTACAGAAGAAAAATACCTAATGAAGTTAGATATTAAATATTTACAAATGGTATATGAAGTTCTTTTTCTCTGGGTAAAAGGGTCAAAGACCAGCAAAGAGTGTTTTTACTTACTTTGTCCACCAAACAGATATTCTTTCATGTCTTCTTTACTGATATTTCACCAGTGTTGAAATACTACTGTTCAGTGGTGGCACATGAGAAAGGGACATTCTTATACCACAGAGGAGACTATTAGCCACCTATCTTAAAATAGCATTATATTCTTCCAAGTTTCAGTGAGATTTAATACAAATCATAACAGTATTATGAATATTAACCAAATAAATGAAAACAGCAACAAGTAAAACAAATGTGGTTTCTCTATAACATTGCAGAAGTATTTCTGCTCTTGAATAATATTTTCAGTTTAGGATTTATTTTAAAACTGGCCATGCCATGTTTTCATTACTGTTGTTTCTCTATGATTGCTTTTTTTTTTCATGGGTTATACGGAATAAATTCACATCAGAAATATCTGTGCTCTTGGTTTATTTTTTTCTATCAATTATTAATTTGTTGACTGTCATAGTCCATCCAGCAATGTGAGTGTTGATATGCACATGCCAAAAAAATCTTGAGTAATGCCTCAGCTCCTCAAGCAAACTAAAATTGTTATAAACTTTAACCTCATTTCATTTGAAATTAATTTAATTCATCCTCCTAATTTAAAGACACAGCTGAGAATTTTGTTAAGAGATTCCGAAGTCCCTGGCTACCTTAAGAGTTTCTTCTCATGAATTTAGATGGAAGAGCTATTGAAGAGTGTTGTGAAATTTCCTTAGCTCTGTTCAGGTGCCAATACACAGGACAAGATTTGTCTCAAGTAAGGATAATGGTTCTCTTGGGAGAGGAAATGGCTGGTCCCTGGTTTTGACATGATTCATGTCAGATAGAGCTATTAGAAAGACAACACTAAAGCTTTCATTTGAAGTGAGAAAGAGATCTACTGCCCTTGAGAAAATGCTATGCTATACTCCTTCTATTCCAATGTCTTTCTCTCTTTATGTATACATGTATATAAAAAACATCTAATAGTATTCAGACACTTAATCAAGTAAGAACCTCTAACTGAGCTACATAGTCTCTCTCTTTTGGTGCTACCTGATATGGCATGTGTGTTCCTGTCCCCAGCACCTGTTTGTGTCCAGCACCTTCATTCTCCAGCAAGGTCTGTCCCTGACCCAATCAATTTACAAAAGCTGACATGATTATCATTTGCAGTAAATACCCATATGCACTCCTTTAACACCATATACCAGCTTGTGATACAAGTGAACATGTGATGCAGGGATTAAAACCTGAGTCAAATCATCATACTGTTGCTAGCATCTAAGAGCATGCACACAACTTCAGTGCTTCATCTGGTGTTCAGTAACATTTTTGGTAACAGTGAAATGGCTCTATATCTCTTATTTTGCATGACATATGTATATATGAAAGATTCAGACTTTGTGAAACACAGTTTGGCTTTTGTGGGATGGTGGGAACATGCAGCTTACTCTTTAGTAGCCTGTAGAGGTATTTGTTTTGATTGGTTTATATGTGACAGAGGAGATAATTATTTTTAACCCTGACTCATCATATGATTAAGGCTGCCAGGGAATAAATATCAGCCATCCTGCCTGCAACTCAGGTCTACCATACCTCAATCACAAATACAGAATCATAACTGGAATGGGTAATTTTGTCTTATGTTTAAGATCACCTACACTTCTCAGCTATCTGTATTTTGTGTTAATATGCTACCTATTTTCATGACATGGCACAATGGGTGTTCCATAAAATTTAAGGTAAGTGAGGTTTCAGATTTTTGATGCAAATTTAGCATATTCTACAGAGGTAGGATGCACTTTAGAAAATAATACAATTTTTAAAAATTGCCATTTGAATGTTGCTTTCATGGAAAAATCTTTAAGCAGTTCAGACTTTTCATTTTACATAATTCACTTCGACAAAAAAAGCTTTTCCTTTATCTTTAGTCTATTCAGCTGGCTCAAAATAAATGTCTACAGGAAGCTGCCAGATTGTCACAACATTACTTTTATATTTTTGTAATTCCAAACTATTACTATGTTTAATGTACATAGGAATAAAGACTGAAAGGAACTCCAGATATCATCTAGCCCATTCTCCCGCATGCGAAAGCTTTTATGTCATAATATTTTTCATAAAGTTCTCAAGCTTCATATAAAATTAGCTTGGTTTTGTCCCCAAAGTTTCTCACAGAAAGGTTTCCAGAACCTCATTTCTCTGATAGTTCAGCCTAAGTGTATTCATGGCCACTGAATATGCATTTGCTCTTCTGCCAGCATTGTTCTTCATCCTGAATAGCTTTTCTCCCTCTCTGCAATTTGCCCATACTAATGTATTTATAGAAAACAATTATATATCCTCTGAGTCTTTCTTTCACTGGGCTGAATCATTATGCCTCTGAGCTCTCATAATCTCTCCTGATAAAATAGGCTCTCTTGGCCACAAGTTATTACATAAATTTATTTGCATTTTTTCCACATTCTAGAAAATCCTGTAAGAGTATGAAGTTGGGGGGCTTGGGGGTATTTAGTGTACGACTGTATCTGTATTTTATCATTGGCTCATATATTGTGATCTTTCTACTTAGTCATTTTCAGTTGGTGACAGACAGATTATTACAGAAAATCTTTTGATTAGTCCCTTCTGAGTAGTCACTTATATCACACAACACTCAAACTAAAAAATACCTTAATGTTCTTGACTTCCAATCCTTTTTGTGTGGTATCCCTTTTCCCTCACTGTAGTGATGCTTGCAACACTGGGGCCATGGACTCCACCCTAGTATCTCCTTTTCTTATTTTACACCTTGACAAAGGTTTGCAAAAGGACAAGATGCTTTGCTTAGCTGTGCTGCTACATCTGGCAGCTCCAATGCGCTATGTTGAAAGGTGTTAGCTGGGAGCATGGAATTTGACAACTGAACCTTGTCCTCATATCCTCAAATCCCAGTATGATCTCCAGCCACCTCTGACTAGACTACACCTCTTAGCCTCAAACTTTGTCTTCTAGAGATGGTATCCAATAAAACCTTGTGTAAAAATAGCATCCCTCATGTGCCTACATATAAGGGTACCCGAATCTAAAAAGGCTTCTAGATGCAACTATCTTTCTATCTTTTCAGGTTAATTCATGAATTGTCTCAGTTATCTTTTCACCTTCCCTTCCTCTCCTCTAACTTCAAAGCAAAATACAAAATCTGTACCTTCTGAATGCAGACTCCCTTACATACTTTGCTGAACTTTCTGGGAATGTGGTTTGTAAATGATGTTAAGTCTTTTGCTAGGTTCTCAGTGATAAGCCATCTGTCAGTTATGAAGAAGGAGGCTTCCTTGTTGTCATATACACATACAAAAATCTCCTATTTATGTCATACTGCATTAAATAGACCCTGCAAACTTCAGCCAAAACACAGACCAGCCAACTGTGATCAAACAAATCACCAAAACGCATGACAAACAACATTCAGCTAGCCAAATGACGGGGTCTGCCAAAGATGCATCATCCATTGGTGGTACCTTAAATTAATTGCTTCATCTTTAGAATAATTACATTTTACTTCCCAATATGGGGATATAATTTCAATTGCCATTGAAATGGGTACTATTTAAACAAATAAAAAGTGTTAAGGAAGACATAAAGGTGTACTATATTGTTACATCACTTGGTCCAATACCTTAGAGACTATTTATTTGCATTTATGAAAAAGAAAAATTGTTGGCAATTAGATAATTTTGATGAAATCTTGCAAAATTCTGCTTCTGAACATATTAGGAAGTGATCAGTTATTTTTTCTGGTCAGATTTTTATCGAAATGTTTTTGTTTCTATAGTCTATGTCAGATCATCATACCAATGCCTCTTTTTCTGTTGCTTTTTCTCAGCTCTCTGATGATCTCCGGCATACAGCTCCACACAGATTAGCTCACATCATTCAGTCCAGTCCTTGGACATCTGACAGTTCCCAAGTTGTGGCTTTCTGTCATTTTAGCTATCATTAAACCAAGAGGCATTTCACACTTTCCTTGTTTAGCCTGAGTAAAGATCAATATATATTTTCACCAAATGCATATAGATTGTAGATCACCAGAAAAATTTAATGGAAGCTATACAGTATCTAGCCCACCAGCGTTGTACTGAATATTTATATTGACAGGGCTGCTAGATAACTTAAGGCTCTCCTTTTCTGCTATATTTGCTCATCAACAAACATATTTAAAAAAATGTTGCCCGGGGAGGGGAACCTCAATCTGTCCCACTCCTACCAGCTTGATGCCAGTACCAGAAATAAATGCCCAGAGGCTGGAGAAGGATCACAGGTCAGCAGGAGAGCACCTGAGGAGCAGCACAAAGGAATTCCAGCCACTTCAGCCAGTAAGTCACTTTCATTGGGGGCCCAACTTTAATGCCTCTGTGCAAACACACATAGCACGGGGAATAAACAGGAGGAGCTAGATCTTATTGGCATCACAGAAACGTGGTGGGATGGGTCCTATGACTGAAGTGCTGCAATGGAAGGATACAGGCTCTTTAGGAATGACAAGCCAGGGGAGCAAGGAGTGGGTGTTATCCTCTGTGTCAATGATCAGCTGGAGTGCGTGGAGCTCTACCTGGGGATGGATGAGGAACCAACCGAGAGCTTAGGGGTCAGGATCAAAGGGAGGGCAGGAACAGGTGACGTTATAGTGGGGGTCTACTACAGGCCACCCAACCAGGAAGATGGAACAGATGATGTCATCTATAGACAGATAGGAGCAGCCTCACGTTTACAAGCCCTGGTCCTCATGGGGGACTTCAGCCACCCCAGTATCTGTTGGAGGGTCAACACAGCGGGGCAGAAGCAATCCAGGAGATTCCTGGAACACATTGATCATAACTTCCTTCTCCAAGTGATAGAGGAATCAAGGAGGAGAGGTGCTATGCTGGACCTTGGTCTCACCAACAAGGAGGGGCTGGTGGGGAGTGTGAAGCTCAAGGGCAGCTTTGGCTGCAGTGACCATGAAATGGTGGCGTTCAAGATCTTTAGGGCTGCGAGAATGGCACACAACAAGCTCGCTACCCTGGACTTCAGGAGAGCAGACTTTGGCCTCTTCAGGGATCTGCTTGGTAGAATAGCAAGGGATAAAGCCCTGGAGGGAAGAAAGGCCCAAGAAAGCTGGTTAATAATCAGGGATCACCTTCTTCAAGATCAGAAATGATTTATCCAAACAAAGAGTAAGTAAGGTGAAAATGCCAGGAAGCCTGCATGGATGAAAAAGGAGTTCCTGGACAAGTTCAGACACTAAAAGGAAGCCTACAGAGAGCGGAAGCAAAGACAGATAACCTCTAAGGAATACAGAGAAACTGTCTGAGCAGCCAGGGAACAGGTTAGAAAGGCCAAAACACTGATAGAATTAAATCTGTCCGAGGACATCAAGGGCAACAAGAAAAGCTTCTGTAGGTACATTGGTGATAAAAGGAAGACCAAAGAAAATGTGGGCCCTCTCTGGAAGGAAAGGGGAGACTTGGGATATGGAGAAGACTGAGGTACTCAACAACTTTTTGGCTCAGTCTTCACCAGCAAGTTCTCCACCCATATGGCCCACATTGCAGAAAGCAAAGGCAGGGACTGGGACAATGAAGAGCTGCCCACTGTAGGAGAAGATCAGGTTCAACACCCTCCAAAGAACCTGAAGGTGCACAAGTCCATGAGACCTGATGAAATGCATCCGCAGGTCCTGACGGAACTGGTGGATGAAGTGGCTAAGCCACTATCCATCATATTTGGGAAGTCATGGCAGTCCAGTGAAGTTCCCACTGACTGGAAAAGGGGAAACATAACTCCCATTTTTAAAAAGAGAAAAAAATGAACATCCAGGGAACTACAGGACACTCAGTCTCACCTCTGTGCCCAGAAAGGTCATGGAGCTTCCTCCTGGAAACTATGTTAGGAAATGTGGAAAATAAGGAGGAGATTGGTGACAGCCAACATGACTTCACTAAGGGCAAATCATGCCTGACAAATTTGGTGGCCTTCTATGATGGGGATACAACATCAGTGGATATGGGGAGAGCAACTGATGTCATCTACCTGGGCTTGTGCAAAGCATTTGACATTGTCCTGCACAACATCCTTGTCTCTAAATTAGAGAGACATGGATTTGAAGGCTGGACCACTTAGCGGATAAGGAATTGGTTGGATCATCACACTCAGAGTTGCAGTGGACAGTATCATACACATTGTTTTTAATATCTGGTTGTTGAAGATATTGTTAACTATAACTATGTAAATAAATGGTTCTCAAAATAAAATTTGGAAGAAGTAATCATTTTGCATCAGTCAAAATTAATTTGGTTTGATTTTCATGAAAACAGTGTTTTAGCTGGAAAAAACCCATGCAATTTATATGTTCATATTTCTTTCAGTATGTTTTTTAACTTTTTTTAATTATTTACACATCTTCATTCACTTTTCTTCTTGTATGACCTTATGAATCAAGTCTGATTTAGTTAACCACAGTCTACATGCATGGACTTACAGAATATGATCTTCACCAAATATGTGTTCTTGTTATAAAGGCATAAGTCTAGAGATTTTTTAGTTAGTAGATCTGTTTACTAACAAAAGGTGACAGAAGGAAGTACTTCCCACTGAGGCCACTCAGTTCAAATTGTCCAAGTGACAAAATGTCCCACTGGCAAATACCCCCTCTCCCCCTCTTTTTAAAAAATTGCTTGAGCTTGAAATCCAGGTTTTACACTGGGTCCATGTGATGTACACCATGTTTTTATCTCAGATTTTTCACCGATAAAACTATAACTTATTTTCCTGAGCATAGGAAAGCAATTACATTTGTAATATTGTTAATCTCCATCTCTGTGGTTAATCACCTATCTCTAAAATAAGTGAAAACTGGAAATAATTGAAGACTCTGTTCTGTCTAGGAGCTTAACTTTCAGAACCACATAGAAACTCTTCTCAGAGTGAGAAAGAACTGGGAGACAGCCTGATGCTGACCAAAGGAACTGGAAAGAGGAATAAGTATAGACTTAGAAATAAAGTCAAATGCAACCAGACCCGTCAAAGGTGGACTTTGACAAAATCTGGTGTTATTCTTTGTTAAAAGAATAATTTTTTATACAGAAAAATACATAGGACTTGTTAGTGCTGTCATGTGACGAAACATTATCTTCCAGGCATGAGAACTGTAAAGAGAAATGAGAATAGCTTGTAGTGACAATATGGCAAAAAAATTAGCAGAATCTTTGTACATTTTGGGAGATATATATTCTATAATATTTTCATTAATGTCTGTGGTAGAAAAAACCACATTTCATAGTGAATCATATTAATGGCACAAATGTGGTCTCCTCAATACTAAGAAGAGTTGGATTGCATATGCTTCTTCTTATGCTATAGGAACATAATGCATAATATTAATAACAAAGTAATCAGTAATCAATATGAAATACAAAGGAATGATTTTCAATAACAAGACTTTTTGATATAGACTTGGAGCTCACTGTATGTAACAGCTGAATAGGAATTAGGCTTGCTTGATTAACTACTTATTAACTTACTTAACAGTTGGCTGTGAATAGCACATGGCTGTGAAAAGAGCAATTGTTTTAAGTCAGGCAATATATATCCAGAAAAGGAAAAGAAAAATTCTGTTTATGGAATGTTGACAAAATTCCATCTGAAAGAAACTTATTTTAATCAGGTGTCATCACCCAGTCTTCAAGAATGATTAAGGCTTAAACAGATACAGAAGAGGATATCTAATTACTGAAACTGATGGACTTATTTTTAGATGCATGAAGAGCATAGCTTCTCTTGTATGGTCCAGTGAGATGATGACTAGGGCAGGATATAGTTCTTTGTTATGAAGAAAAAGTGGGATTTATGCTCCTATCCACCACAATCACCATCAGGTTTTAGTACTGAGATCTCTGGTGGCAGATGAGGTCTGCAAGAGAAGGCTTTATCCTGGTATTTTGCCTTCACATAAAAATCATTCAGAGACATTACAGCCTCTGCATTTACTGCACTCTGGTACTAGTAATTTCATTGGTTCTGTATTCATGTAAGTAACTGCATTAATGAGTTGTACTGCTCATAACTGGACTTCAATTTTGCACCATACAAATCCTCTTTACCTTTCAAGATTTATTGATTTTATCTTTTAGTTGATACTTTGCTCTCATGAGACGATGAATATTATCTGAAATGCAGGTGGTAGACTTTGTGCTGAGCTTCTGTATATATCAGCTACTTCAAGTTGGGAAATCTTTGTTGGACAGTGAGATGAAGCTTTCGGGAATGTGATGGAGAGGTACTGCTATATCTACATTCTCTCCCTCAAGTACTATGCATTTTTGTGATCTTAAAAAACTATGTTTTTTATGGGAGAACTGCCATTCTGAAATTACTTAGGGTTGCCAGGTGCAGCTGACGTGCCAAAGCTTCTAAAACTAGTTAATTATGAGGATGTTATTTCACCCTTGACTAAAATAGTTGATGTTTGTGGCCTTCAGTGCAAGCAAGTTAACACCTTGCTCTCATGACTGGGCTGCTTTTAATTGCATTTTCAGACTTCATAGCAGAGTGAGTTATGTCCGGTATCAGCGCATTCTCAAAAAGATGTTACAGTCCTCCAGTCTAAATGCCCATAATCTCTTTTTATGCAAACAGCACAAGCATTGACAAAGATCACTTGCTGCCATGGTGATAGGATGATTCCCCCCTCCCTCCCCACCCCTGCAGTTTATAAACATGGTACTTCTGCTTCTTGCAATCTAGATGTTTTAAATCATCACCATCAAAAAAGTAAGGAATTGTTATTACCATATTTGGTAAAAGTCATATTTATTTGCCATCTAAAAATATTCTAGGATAACCTGAAACTTAAATTAATGACAGATTTAAGAAGTTGTTTTTATTAAAAACTAAAGGTAAGAACAAAAGAGAAAGATGTTAGGTTGAAAGAAATGAAACTCTCAAAGCAGTCATGAGTCTAGAGGACTATAGATTTGATTAATGAAACTTTTTAAGATACATTCAAAGGAAATCTGATAAATAAAGTAAGCATTTTGATTTATACTAGAAAAACAAAATGTTTTAAAAATCATCTGAGTATTTCTCTAAATGTAAACAATTAGATCCTTCCTTTCAGACTCTGTGCTACATATTTACCCAAAAGTACAGCAACAAGTGGGAAATTTTTTTCATGTCTTTTGTTGATTTATGTTGATTCCAAGGAGTGTAATGCAAACAGAGATGAAGCTTAAAATATGATTTTTTCTTAGAGTATGATTGAGTCTTCATTTTGAGGAAACATATTGCTAACTTCAGAGATGTAGCAGTTAACCAGCAGACATATTTTTTGCACCATTCAAGGAAACACTTTAACAAATACTCCACTTACAGCCATTCTTGACATACATTCGTCCTGAATCACCTGTAGCAGTCAGAGTACATAAGGAACTAACAAACTACCTACAGCTGATAATTTAGATGTTAGCACATTAGCTTACACTGAACAGAATTATACAATTGTCTCTGTGAAGCTCTTCATTCGAAGACTGTGTTGGTCAAATGCAGGATTATAAAAAACAATTTTAAATAGTCTTATTTTCTTCAGATTCAACATTGCTGTGTATTTTCACTTTTTATTATTCAGTTTCATGCATACCTATCTATTCTTGGTTTACCTTCCTAGGTTTTGATTCAGCCAAGAATGATGCTTACAATTATTCTCTATGAACGGATCTATTTAATTTATTGGAATTGCTCAGTATATGCATCCGAACAAGTGCACATCCCTTTCGATTATTGTTCTGAATATTAAGTATTATAAAAAGATTTTCATTATCCATTGACACTTTCCACAGTTTCTGAACTTCTGAACTGAAGGCTGGGCGCTCTTTAAGAAGGAAGTGTTAATGGCTCAGGAGCAGGCAGTCCCCAGGTGCTGTAAGAGAAGCCAGCAACAACGAAGACCACCTTGTCTGAACAGGGAGGTTTGACTGGAACTCAGGGAGAAAAGGAAAGTTTACAGCCTTTGGAAGAAGGGACTAGCCACTCACAGTGATTACGAAGAGGCTGTGAGGCTGTGCAGGGCAGAAATCAGGAGGTCTAAAGCCCAGCTGGAAATTACCCTGGCTTCAGCAATCAAGGATAACAAGAAATGTTTCTATAAGTATGTCAGTAACAAAAGAAAGACCAGGGAGAGTATCCATCCCCAGCTAGATACAGGAGGAAACATGGTAACAAGTGATAAGGGGAAGGCTGAGGTCCTTAATGCCTTCTTTGCCTCAGTCTTTAATAACAAGACTGGTTGTACTGAGGGAATTCAGCCTCCTCAGCCAGAGGACAGAGACTTGGACAATGACCCCCCCGCAATCCAGGAGACAGTCAGTGACCTACTGCATCACACAAGTCTATTGCACCAGCCGGGATACACCCGAGGGTGCTGAAGGAGCTGGCTGGGGTCCTTGCCAAGCCGCTTTCCATCATTTACCAGCAGTCCTGGCTGACCGGGGAGGTTCCGACAGATTGGAAACTTACCAATGTGACGCCCATCTATAAGAAGGGTCGGAGGGATGATCCAGGAAATTACAGGCCTATCAGCTTGACTTCAGTGCCCGGGAAGCTGATGGAGCAGCTCATCCTGAGTACCATCACACAACACATGCGGGACAACCAGATGATCAGGCCCAGTCAGCATGGGTTTATGAAAGGCAGGTCCTGCTCGACAAACCTGAGCTCCTTCTCCAACACTGTGACCTGCTTATTGGATGAGGAAAAGGCAGTGGATGTTGTCTACCTTGACTTCAGTAAGGCCTTTGACACCGTTTCCCACAGCATTCTCCTGGCAAAACTGGCTGCTTGAGGCTTGGATGATCGCACGCTTTGCTGGGTAAAAAACTGGCTGGATGGCCGGGCCCAAAGAGTTGTGGTGAACGGAGTTAAATCCAGTTGGCGGCCGGTCACGAGTGGTGTCCCCCAGGGCTCGGTTTTGAGGCCACTCCTGTTTAACATCTTTATTGATGATCTAGATGAGGGGATCGAGTGCACCCTCAGTAAGTTTGCAGATGACACCCAGTTGGGTGGGAGTGTTGATCTGCTCGAGGGTAGGGAGGCTCTGCAGAGAGACCTGGACAGGCTGGAGCAATGGGCTAAGGCCAACTGTGTGAGGTTCAATAAGGCCAAATGCCGGGTGCTGCACTTGGGCCACAACAACCCCCAGCAGCGCTACAGGCTTGGGGAGGAGTGGCTGGAGAGCTGCCAGTCAGAGAGGGACCTGGGGGTGTTGATTGACAACCAGCTGAACATAAGCCAGCAGTGTGCCCAGGTGGCCAAGAAGGCCAATTGGCATCCTGGCTTGTATCAGAAATAGTGTGGCCAGCAGGGACAGGGAAGTGATCTTATCCCTGTACTCGGCACTGGTGGGGCCGCATCTCGATTCCTGTGTTCAGTTTTGGGCCCCTCACTACAAAAAGGACATTGAATGACTCGAGCGTGTCCAGAGAAGGGCAATGAAGCTGGTGCAGGGTCTGGAGCACATGTCGTACGAGAAGCGGCTGAGGGAACTGGGGTTGTTTAGTCTGGAGAAGAGGAGGCTGAGGGGACAACTCATTGCCCTCTGCAGCTACCTGAAAGGAGGTTGCAGAGAGCTGGGGATGAGTCTCTTTAACCAAGTAATGAGCGATAAGACAAAAGGTAATGGCCTCAAGTTGTGCCAGGGAAGGTTTAGACTAGATATTAGGAAGCATTTTTTTGCAGAACGAGTTGTTAGGCGTTGGAATGGGCTGCCCAGGGAGGTGGTAGAGTCCCCATCCCTGGAGGTGTTCAAGAGGCGGGTTGACATAGCGCTGAGATATGGTGTAGTTGGGAACGGTCAGTGATAGGTTAACGGTTGGACTAGATGATCTTCAAGGTCCTTTCCAACCTAGATGATTCTGTGAACAACAAAATATTTTATTCTGATGATTTTTTTTTCCCTGGAGCTGTGTAAGACAAGGTCAAAGACAAGGTCTCTAATGTCATGTCACGTCCCGCTCAGACGAGGGAGACAAGTGTCTCAGATTCACAAATCCCCAATGGAGCGGACAACAAGTCTCAAAGTCCAAACATTTATTAACTACCCACAATGTACTAATTGAACACACGATAATTAGCTAAGTATATAGCAAGTAGTGGCAAGCAATACAATATGCCTTGCATTTCTTAATGGGAAAGGGAAAAGAGGGAGATTGAGGGAATGGGGAAATACAGATCACCAGTCTGGGTTTCTGCGCTGATCCTGCCAGCGAGGGTTCCAGGAGGCACAGGAGGCATCCATCTTTTTCGTTGGCATCCGTCTTCTTCGCTTCACTGCACTCTCCAGGCCCCCCCCTTTCCTTCACCCCGCTTGATTTATACACACTTCCCTTGGGTCTATCCCCTAGGGCGACCCACACACCTACGTATCCCATGTATGGGGAAGGGTAAGGTGTTTCATGGGATGATGTCATTAGCATGATCATGTTAGCCTTCGTTAGCATATTAAGGGGTGTTAACTTTAATATGCATTTCATGGATAATGAAGCAAAGGTCATTCACCAGACAGATGGCCCTTGAAATTTGGCCAGGTGCACCAGAGCAGAGCCGTCCTGTCTCCACAGGGCTCCCTCCTCCAGCTGCATCTTGTGTTATTCGGGCAGCTTTATCAGCTTCGATCTCCACAGAATGCACCCTGTGACTCAGTTTTGTCTTGCGAGTGTTTGAGGCATTTCTTCGATCAGCCTCAACTTTTGTTTTCTCAGGCTGTTTTTCTTAGTTTCTCGCAGGCCTGGTTTCTCGTCTCTCACACGCCAAAGCAGCCTTCTGAGGCAAACTTTACAGCAGTATTTCTTAATAAGAAATATTAATATATCTTGACAAAACGATCCTTATTATTCCATATCCTGACTGTAGTGTTCTTTATTCTGTAGTCCAATGTGTGTCATGAACACTTTCCTCAAGCACTCAGTAGGTTCTCAATTTCTCCCACAGGACAAGAACTCTTTCCATTTTCCCATGGTTCACTGCTTTTCAAATTCTTTATTCTTTTCAAGGCTACTTTTGACTCTCTGGTGGTTTTGGGGTTCTTTTGGTCTAATTTTGGCTACAAGGTACCAGGTGTTATCCTTTAAGTAAGTGTTTTCCAAGATTACAAGACTACTTCCTCTTCTCTATCGGTCACATATTTTCATATAATTTCTTTTTCTACAGTTTATTTAAAATTACATCTCCTGATCTGCTTTATATACATATGGAATGCTGTATTCTTTATCTTCTTTTGAAATAGCACATAATTCTTACTACCAAAGATAACTAAAAACCATTAAATAAAGCAGTCATGACCTACTCTGTCAGCCAATGGTCTCTTAAACAAGATATGAGTTAGGAACCACATTTGCTTAGTGCATGTTCAGTAGGGGTAGGTTAATTCAGCCCAAGTATAATCTTAATTAACCTGTGAAAGTGGTCCCCCACCACTGACAACTGATGGAACCTAGGGAGAGTAGGAACCTAATACAGCCTCCTTACCAAAGTGAATAAATTAATTGCAATGAATTTGGACAACCAGTGCATTAGAAACTGTTATTGTGAGAAATTAAACTTCCTGCTGATTGTCTCTCTTTTCATTTACAGATTTCTAAGGAGGCATTTCACTACATCTAGTCAAGTCATCATAGATTTTTTCAAGTTAATTCCAGATTAGGGTTTTGATTAATTTGTTCTTCCATTCTTGTGTTTATTTTCCACTTTCCTCTGGGACTACTCAGTTTCAAGAAGTCATTGCAGTCCTGAGGTGCTGAAAAGAAATTTATTTGGGTTGTAATAATTCCACAATAACAGAACATGCCTTTTACAACACCTTTCTTCCAGCCTATTTGGCCTAGAAAGCTGTAAATGTGAAATAGTTACATCTCTGCAGAACTAAGGTATGCATCAAGCCTATGATTTCAGTTATCAAAAGAAGTATTTACCAGCTGGGGTTTTTTTTAAACCCTAATCCAGACCATGATCATATTGTGACATGTCACTATGTTGCAGGAATGCCACATCTAGAACAAAGTGAAGAAAGAAAAATGAAGACTTATGTCAAATGATTAACGAACTCTACTGAAACTAATACTTGTTTGAAGAAGTAATCAACACTTCAAAGAGACTGGCAGAATTCTTGTAGTAACAGCTTTGCAAGAATGAAATTATTCTCAACAGTGTCTACAGACTATTAAAACAAATGTGTTTTCTTTCATGATAAAACCAGTATGTCATCCTGCTGTACACCTTCTGTTTTACAGCTGTATCTCAATCTCAGTTTATGTCCTAGAAATACATGTATCTCAGTCACACAATAAATATATATGGGGGAGGGAAGGGCAAACAATTGAGAAGCATATTGCAATAAATATTTTGTAAGTATGATTTGTCTACTACTGTGAATGAGTTTAACAGAATTCATAAATAGATCCAGGGGGAAGAAAGGAAAAAAAAAAAAGAATTAATAAGCAACTTCACCAGCTTATATCTTAGTTAATTGGGTTTGTGGGAGCATGGAGAAGCAAAGTGGATTTTAAATTGCACTGTGACTGAATGTTTATATGTAGAGGTCATTTGTTTTGCACATTTGAAGTATTAGTTAATGGAAATAGATGAGTCACAGAGAATAATGGTATATCCTAGTTCCTGTATAGAGAAACTGCTTTTCAGTCACTAGAGAACAATACAACAAAATCATCCCTCTCCCCTCTCCTCTCTCCCTTTCATGCCTTGTAGAGATTATATTAGTTGACTTTTATTTCACCTAGGTTATGGCCTTAGAAATCTTAAAACATCCATATACTTTATAGGATTAGTTGTCCAGGGTTTTTATGACAGTTTTCATTCTGAGGATATTCTCCCTTTTCAAGAACCCATCTTTTATTAAAATTATGATTCATACTTTGCTATTACATTTGAACATTGTTGGAAGTGTGGGAAAAGCAAAACAGCGAAAAATCTGAAAAACACACATTTCCTTAACACATGGTGCTCAGAACAAACACAGGATGGGATGGAGATCCAGTGATTTGTGTTGCCATGGCACCAAGGAGGAATGCGAAGCGAGGTGGAGGCTGCACGGTCCCCTTCTTCCACTTTTCTCAAGGAACATTTGACATGACTATGCAGATGTATCTCCTGCTCTTCCCTTTCTCTCAAGGACTCTTTTGCAGTATTCTGCAGACCTTATCTCTCATTCTTTCTCTTTTCCCACAAAAACAGCGCACACCTTGCACCAAGGAATGTGCTGTGTCGTTACTCAAGAAACAATGGCTTGATCACAGTCCCACCCCTCACACATACATACTTAGATAAATACTACCCCAAGTTTGTATCTAACTCGGAGGGATGATAATCTGATACCAAATTGGGGGGACAGATTGATGGGTTTGTGCTCCTCGCCGCCCCCCCCCCCCCCCCCCCCCCAAGAAGGGACGCTTTTTGGTAAGATTTGGGCCCTCAGCTATGCCGAGTGATTACCTGGGAATTAAGTGCATGTCATTGCAATCGGGTTTTTTTGTGTGTAGTGCTATATAGCCAATTTGAAGTTTGTGCATTTATCATAGGCAATCTCAAAGAATCTGTAGATGTTGCATAAGAATAAACCGTACTATTCATGAACCTGACTGCTTCTCTTGAATGCAACCAGACCTACAGCATATGGGCTGTTCGTGCATCTGGTGTCAGGCCTACAGTTACAGCTATAATTGGCATACTTATTAAGAGATAAGTCCAGCCCCCC
The DNA here is from genome assembly GCF_031877795.1 of Strix aluco. Classification (NCBI taxonomy): domain Eukaryota; kingdom Metazoa; phylum Chordata; class Aves; order Strigiformes; family Strigidae; genus Strix; species Strix aluco. The sequence goes on from NC_133931.1 coordinate 44,763,960, forward strand.
CTAGCTGCTCTAATCTCTGAAGACCTGCTAGAACGCAAGGGGATTAATCTCTTACCAAATTAATTCATTGCCTTAAATGCAGCAAATGTAGTTAATACATGTGTTTGGAAGTTCTACCGGGGATCTTAGTATGGGCAGATTCTTCTAAGTATTAGTGGTATATGAACCTCACAAAGAGAAAAGTCTTGTTAAAAATGAATGTAAAGATAAGTAATACAAATTAACTTGAACAGAGCCTGGAAAACTTTAAGTATGTAATGAAAATAACTCTGCTAAAGTTATTCTCTGTAGGTAACAATGACTGGGGACTGCAGTATACAAAAAGTCAGCAGAATGAAAAAAAACCTAATTTTCTTGGTCTGAATAACAAGGGAAAAGAAAATTCCATCTAATATAAAGTGAATGTCAAGGCATTTGTATAGGAGGGAGAAGGGGATGAACTTGTTATTGTGCTATTTAAAGCATGACCTTTGCTTCTATATTTCAGTTGTTAATGTAGGTGACAAAGTAGTTTACTAGCACAAACTCCAAATCACAGAAAAAAAATTCTTCTGAGACTAACAACATATTTTACCTTGAAAGTCTGTTATGCATTTCCTCAGTCCTCCATTATCAATTTGCTACACAGTGAAAGGAAAGAATAATAACTTCTCTTCATTCATAGAAATAATGAATATTGTTATATTTACAAGTACTGAATCCACTGTTAGTCTCAGTTTAGTGGCTAAAGGTTTACATTTAAGTTATAATTAAATAAAATGTCCTTGCTTCCTCTAATCACTATTTGGTAAAATAAAGAATCTTGTGAAATGAGTTAAAGGGAAATCTCTTACAGTGTCTACAAACACAAGACCAGCATGACTAGTAAAAGAAAAAAAAAAGTTTAAGTTTTCAATCATCGATATTTTATTTAAACACATTCATATTCATTACCTATTGACATATGCACATATATAATTTAGTATGACAAAAATGCCTGAAAGAGCACAGTGATGTTGTCATGAATGTTTTCCTAAATGAATGAATTAGCTCAATGTCTAATTTTGAGAGATCAGTGGTACACCTTTTACATATCACATAAAGGACCAAATACCTTATTATTTTTGTGTATATAGAAATTTTATATCACTGACTTTTTCCATTAGTCTTCCATAATCATAAAGTCCTAAAAATTATATATTTAGGGTGTTTAAGGAACTTTATTCTGATTCAGTATAAAAATTATGCTAGAATATTGTTTCTGTGTTTTTACTTTTATTTTTTACATTATGGGTTACTGTGGTAGGGGGCTTTTTGGAAGAAGAATTGAATGTTAAAGCCATATTCGATACTGTATTTTAAATTCTACCTGGAATTTTTGAAAGTGTTCTCCCTTCAAAGTGATTGTCATGCTTTCTAATCTCTCTATTTTATAATGCCCTGCAACTCTTAATTATTGAACAGATTTAGGTAAAAAAAGACCCCATTGTTATGCAAAAATATTTTCTTAGTAATACCTGAAATCCTTAAGGGGGGTGGAAAAATGTATGTTCATATAATAGAATCTTTAAATCAAAGTAAATCTGTCCTTAATCCTGAAATGAATTCCCATTCCATTTGAGGATAACTTTTTCCTGGAGCTATTGTTCTTTTACCCAAAGGTATGTTAAGGCAGTTAACACCAGTCTTTCACCTTGAAGTTCTTTTTCTTAAGGCATCCTTTTTAGTATAGTCATGACAGAAGCAATTACTTTCACAGAATTCATTGTCAGTGTTGCAGGAATACACTGTGTGTTGAGAAAGATCTTTGAGTAATTAATGTAATGCAAGTTATCTCTAAAGCTCAGATACACTCCATAAACCTAAACACTGTTAGCTGCTATGTCCATACTAAATCTTAGTATAGCATGTCCTCTATAAAAATTTCACAGTATTCAATAATAAAATTGACCACAAGAAAATTATGGGTGTTAATGCTTTTAGAGTCCTCCTAATTGCAGGTAATCCAACCTAGCCCAAAGTGGTTAAATCTCAAAGGAAGAGCAGGAAATTATGTATTCTAAAACCTGATTAGAGACAGATTTTAATTATCTAAGTGCATCAATTTCTTTGTTTTCTTTTAAGTACATAATTTAGAGAACTGCCAGAAGAAAGCTAGAAAATAGAAAAAGCAAGTGTGTTCCATTTTGTGTACGACATTTGATTGGAATATTATCTATCAGCTAGTTTGTAATGATGATTATAAATTAATAGAGGTTTATGTCTGCTCTGGATGTGATTCATCATCTTTTATTACTTGACTTTAATCAGTCTAAAAATCTCTATTCTAGCAACAAATTTGCCAGTAATACGATACATTAATTGCACTTCACTGAATCAAAGCCATGTATTTCACTCTGGAGTGACAGATTTTAACAATAAGTTTAATCAAAGAAGCTCAGGTGCACACAATATGTAGTGTGAAATAATTCTGGTCTATCTCACAGAAAACAGATGACATGGTATACAAATAGATCTACTAGATGGTTTAATGACAATTTTATTCTGGAATTCCTAAAAGCATGAACATTCAAGAGAAACTCATACTAGGCCAAATCTTAATGAATGTACATTGTAAAGGACTGTTGATTAAGACCACTGGATTAATTGTGTAAGGTTGTTTCCATGCTCCAGAGATGGACATAATGCCTAAGGCAGAACAGCCACCTTTATTAATGGTGCCTATTTTATTATTAAAGACAGTATGAACAAAGGCAATTAATAAACAATGGTTCATTGGAGAGCTTCCAAGAGAAATTAAGCTTTTTAGTATTTATAATATAGTATCAGAGACTGTAGTATTGTCTTCCATCTAAAATTGTGCTGAAACTGAACTTCTTCTCTCAGCATATGACAGATAACTAAAAGAGTTTAAAGAAGCTCAGTTTACAGAAGATATTCCTCAGTGATTTCTGCAATATGCAATCTTTTCAAGTTAGACAGAAAGGAAAGATGTAGGAAGTGTAGAATAATCCCAGAATGAGAACACTTAGGAAATGATGTCCAGAAATCAGAGATATAGATTCCATAAAGAAGTTGTCTTGTTCTAATCACAAGGTACTGGAATTAAAAAAAAAAAAAAAAAAGGCTGTTTTATAAATTTTGTTGCTATTGACCATGTTGCCATATATACAAGCACCTTAACTCCTGACTGATGGCAGCGTGTTAGACATTAAATGTGTCGAATTTGTGCTTCTATGCAATAAAACGGGCTGGATATTTGCATCATGACACCCCTCCCCCCAAAAAACCCAACCTAAAATAAAACCAACCAACCCAGAAACAACAACAACAAGGACCACAGTTTGTGGTCAAGTCTGAATGCAGTCATCTCCTGCACGCAGCTTTATTTCTGTCACAGTGCTCAGGATCTCATCCCATGTGCGACAACAGTATCTGACATGAACAACAGCAATAACAATGAAGACTACACAGACTACTGACCTTGGTGATGACTAACAGTGCAAACAAGAGAAGGTACTGTTAAGAATTTTTGATGTCTTGGAAATGTGTACCTTGTGATAGCTACTTTTGTTCTTAACACTGATTTCTGCAGTTACTACATGTTTGATTTCTTCTAACAATGTCATCTGAACAAGGACGATAGAGATTTGTATGTTAAGTGAACTTTGTTGCTATTTGCTTCTTCTAACCTCACTGAGAACATGCTTTGTTCTCTGTCATTCACTGACTCAGTTTTTGCTTGGGATTTTTGAACCTTCAGCTCATGACCATGGAGTCTGTTAGTTACTAGTTAACAGTGCTGAATGTGCTACTGTTTTTTCATTGCGAAAGTTTCACATTTAGAGGTTTAAAGGTGGACAATGACTCTTTTCTTCTATCCTCTTTATTTTCTAACATTTTTTAAAATCCACTGTTATCAATAGGAATTTAATTTATGTTTCAGATGAGTGCAGCTGTTACCTTCCCTCACAAAGATCTTTCAGCCATCAGAATAATAATTTAAAAATTAAACAATTATGAAATAATCTCTTAAAAACTATTCACAAACACTTGCTTAACATTTGGGATTACTGCTCAATATGGTTTACCCATCCTTCAGCAGGCCTCTGCTTTTGTTTCATGAATTTACCCCCTCATGATAATCTGGGGTTTAATTCTAATTCCCTGCCCTCTACCATATTACTTCTTACTTTTTCTTCCTGTCAGTGACTACTGTATATGTATCTTTTTGGTCTTCTTAGACCATTTTCGTAGAAATTAATGTTGCTTACGACATGTTGTTAACATGTTAGAAATGAAAATAGAGAAATGTAATGTTCTTTGACTTTTTTCCCTAGAGCTTTCATTGACAAGGGGTCAGCCAAACGTACATCTTCCTTGAGATCTCTGACAGTCAAGTTCTCTTTAGCTACTTCTGTTTTTAAGGTTTCTACAGAAGATGCATTAAGTCTAAATGAGTGGAAAGGATGTCTCAGCATCTAAGATACTCATCTAACACTATGGAATCCTGGGTAAGCTAATTATGTGTCTTAATTTTCCAACTTTCCAACTTTAAAGTGTGAAATAATATTTTCTACTCTTATGAGTATACTGTAAGGAGAAATTTTATATATTTATTATTATTAATTATTAAAGTATAATGATGAAGTGAGTCACATTATGCCATCAGAAGGTTGCCATCTCGTCTCTTCTTTTTCATCAGATTCACATGAAAACTCCAGTTCTTTTCTGTTGCCTGAATGAAAAAACGGTTAAAATATAACATATTCACTGAATTTCACTTCATATCTGTGTGTATGAAGTATACAAAAGACAGATCTGACAAAGATAAATTTATTTTATTGACCTGGTCTTTGTTCTTCATCAGGAAAAGTGTGAGGAGAAACCACTGTGCATAAGTGGTGTAAATTACAGGTGGTTGATAACCAGGTCACCAGAAGAACACCAGAAAACCAGAAGAACCTGGGATTATTCTTTGGGTTTGTTGGTTTGTTTGTTTGTTTATTTTTGGAAGAACATGCTTTATTTTAGTACATATCAGAGACTTTAGAGACTTTATACAGTCACAGGTGTAAGTATATTCTTTTAAAAACTATTCTCTAAGCTACAGATGATGTATAGACTAGCTAACATCTGACTCTTCATTTCTGAGAGTGAGCTGAAAAATAACAACCACAAAACGTTGCATTTTTCTGTCTCTAAAACCATTTATCTATAGTTTAATCCTGAAGAAACTTGTCTGCAGCAGACTTACAACTATGTTGTCTGACTTCAGTAGTGGACATTTTACTAAGCTTAGCATATTTTTAATAGCATAAAGCACATCTTCAGATTGCTGGTCATGCTCTGTGTAAAACCATCTACCTCAAGGCTTTTCCTAAACTAGAGTTACAGAACTCAGAGAAATATTTCACAACATACTTCATTAAAAATAGGTTATTTTCTTTCTGACAGAGGAATATTTTCTTAAACTGAAGATATTTATGAAAGATTTGCTTATGGTATAGGCTTTCTCAACTGTCTGTTTTGCAACAGGTCACTGAGGAGGGACCTTACGACATAGGAGTACCCTAATTTTATCCCAAGAGGTTCTATTCAAATTTTACCACAACAAAGCTGATTAAAAAATTACTTGGATTTTATTTGATTTGGGGCCAGAACTTTTCAGCAGCTTGACAAAAAAATAAATGAGCATAAATATTTTAAGGAAAATCTGATGTCCCTGTCAAAGCTGTTAGGTACAGGGGGACCAACTAAGGGATAAGAGATTTTCCACAAGTCACGAGTAGCCCAGTGCATCAGGAGCTTCTGCCCCTTTAAATCAAGAAGAAAGGATGAATTTCTTCCAGGAGTCTCTGATGATACTGTGTGGCCAATACCATGGTTATATGAACTCATCCCAAATGCTGAAGTACCACATAACAAAACCAGATATTTTCTGGAGAGAGAAAGAGGGGGAAAAAAACCCCACACATGCAAGAAGGCTGGGGTAAGTTTCTTTCTTTTTTGGTTTGTCATCTGAACCTATCTAATTTTTTCTGTGTCAGAATGAACCATCCTTTACTGCCAGAGAGCAGGCGTTACTTAACCTAGCCCACCTGAGTGCAGTGCATGCAGGAGTGCTTACAGTCTGTTCTTGCTGATCACTAATGGGGGCAGGTTGCTGCATTGCACAGAATTTATCCTTAACTTTGTCATGAGTCATTGTAGCCCATACAACTTCAGCTCAATATCATTTTCTGCATGCCTTACAAAACAGAATGTATTTAATTAGTGACCCCACACTTTAATGAATTGAGTGAAAGAATAGGTGTAGCATGCCTATAAGCTGCACACGAATTTCATAACTTCCCAGTGCTGGACTTTGCACTAAAAGATCATACTTTTTTTTTTTTTTTTTTTTTTTATTATACAGCTTATTATAAACATTTTGTATTTGCTTTTTGAGGCAAAATCTATGAAAGGTGCAAAATGCTGGGAGTAAGCTAGTAAGAAAATGATTTTCTGATTTAGAAAGAACATCAAGATCATGCCTTATAAAAAAGGACTTTCATTAAAAAACATAGGAACAAAACAACAGGGTTTATACAATCATCTGGTGTGACAGCTAATGTTCTGAAGCAAGTTCATTTTATTCCTCTAAAACCAATTTTTTTTATGCTGTTTGAAACCCTCAACAAAAAAATCCAGTGGGAAATCCTGTTCTTCCGTTCCTTTCTTAAGGCAAGTCCATCCATTTTGTCATTTTTTTTCCCCAAAGTCTGCCTTTCTTCTGCCCAATATTAATTCCATAAGGAATCAACTAGATATCAGAACTGACATTTTGATTTCATTTGTTCAGGATTATAACAAGCATTGAAACTTTAACATATTGATAACCAAACTGGTAGGGACTATTTGACCAGCAACAGGATTCTGCCAGCCTTTTATTCAATTGAAGTACCTGAATTTTTTTTGTTCAACTGAATGTCCTCTTCAGGCTTTTCTTCTTTTTGCATTTCAACAGAGGCAGCAAACAGTCCACCCTTTCCCCTGTAATATACTTCCCAAATAGCTAAAGTCAATTCCATGTTTTCTCAGTCTCTGTTGTCTTTAGTCTTGCAAAGCCCAATACCTTCAATCTTGTAATGTGTTTTAGCTGTCCTAATTATATAAATATGTGATAAATACATACTAAAACTAGGGATTTTGAGTAGTATAGTAGTTTATATATCTGTAGTTATGCATTTTAGTCCTATAGTAATTCAATATAGGTCACAATTTTTATTATTTTTTTAAATTTTAGCAAAATCACTTCATTGAATTTGTTAAATGTATTTAATTTATATATGTTGCATAATTTTGGGGGATGGATCTCAGGTGGATGTTCCACATAGACAGCATCTGTTTCTTAAGTACATAGAAATGTTTCTTTACAGTAGCCCTCACTGGGTATTTTGGAAGCTATTCCTGTGTTCACAAAGGTGATCACATGGCATCTTAGGCTGTGCACAAAAACCAGTATGTGGCTTAAATAATGAGGAAATTATAAGATCCTTTACAAGACAATCGCCATTTTTCCTATTTTCCAACATGTAACAACTAAATATCTTTGTTTTGCTAGTATTAAATTTAAGGTCCCTTCCAAACCAAACCATTCTATGATTCTGTGATATACAAGCACAGCAGATGCATAAATGCAAAGTTAATTTTGGTGTGGGCTCAGCTATTAGTTTTGTACTCCATGCTGACAATAACTCTGTTTTCTTGCCATGAATTTAATAAATATGTTTTGCATGTGCTCTGGTCCCATGCTGAGAACTTACAGTAATAAATATATTAAATATACAGACCCTAAACTTTTTGTACATTACTGGGATCTTTTTTATCTTGTGAAGCAGTCATTTTATTGCTCCTTGCAAATAACAACCGTTTCATCCTGTTTCAGTTTAAAAACTGCTACACAGAGATGATCTTACTCTAGTCTGTCTTGCCTTTATGTTTTTTCTGCAGCACAGTAACAGAGTGAAGCAGGCTTAATTGCTTACCTGACACCATTTATAGCCAATTTCTTAACAAGAGTGAGGAGGGGTATTGGAGAAAAATCACTTCTGTATGCTTTAGCACAGGTCAGTTATTTAAAACAAATTACCAGCACATGTTCCTTCCAAAATTTTTATTCAATTTTCCTCCTTTAGGGTACAATTTCATGAATAGTTTAGCCAATTCAAATGTGGGTTGCAAGTAATAGAAAAAGATAGTTCCACTCTTTCTCCTGTAACACAGGCACTTCTTCACTTGTTTCACATCACAGTGATTTTTTTTTTTTTCAAAACTCTATACCTCAAGCCCTTTCCTCAACTTAACTATTTAAGTAACCAAGTGTTTAATAAAACAGAGTTGTACTTACATCTAACCTGTTCCTGTGGAATAACTTCATGTGTACTGACTTTTTATTACTCCCTGTCTTTCCAATTTTCATCAGCTTTTCCTTAGACTCTAACCTTTAGAATTCCTTTGTCATTAAACCTAGAGCATCCAGCATAAATGCTTATTTTGATTTTAGGAAAAGGCTGATTTCCATTAAAACAGTCTTGAATTTTAGTGACAAAGGAACAGCTTTCAGCTTTTGAAAATCTGCTGAATTTCTGGTGTTTCTCTTTTTTAACCTCAGAGCAGCAGTTTTTGCTTACAGTAATCAAAATTTTACAGTCATATTATGCAATCCTACCTTGTCTTTAACACTGTATTTTTAGACTTGTAACTGCTCCTGTTACACTTCAGTCTTCTCCTTTTAACAAGTATCTCAAAACTCTACAAATTTTTTTCAGTGTTCCTACTGTCTTTCTCCTCTACCAAAGAATGACCAAATCAGTCTTGGTCACTTTGGGGATTTTTGCATTATCCCTGTTTTAAAGCTTCCATTTCTGACCTATGGCCACATGAAGCCCCTGTTTTGTCTAACTATCTCATCATTATTTAATAAGATAATATTATCTGTCCACACTCTTGTGGTGGTTACAGTGGGCTATCCTCAGGGTTTTCCAGTTTGGGCACTCTGCTAATGATGACTGAACAGGAACAGGAATTTAATATCTTTGTTGTCATCTATGTCCTTCAAATTATATTGTCTCTTCAAGACACACTAATACTCTGACTTTCATTTCTATTTTCTTTTTTAAAATTTTTTACTTGGCTGAATGACAATTGCTTTGGTCTTCTTTTCTGGATGTTATCTGGTCTTTCTACTTGTTTTTAAAAATGTCTTATCTGAGAATGCAATTCACTATATACAATTTCCTTTTTGTCCTTATTCTGTCTTGCTTTCTTTCTTAATATCAGCCTCTGCAAAACAGAATTTATTGCTTTTCCTTTTCTTAATTTTTACTGAAACGTATTGCTTTTAATCTTTTTCCACCAGTGAGTCTTGCATTGCTAAGACACCCTTGGGGAGGGAGATTCTTTGGTTAGCATTCCTCCAGGGAACCATTGTTCCTCAAACAATTCAGTCTAATGGAATGTTCACTCCAACTCCTTCATGACCTAGTAGAGAAAGAAATCTGCAAAAGGGAGCATTCTCAGCACCCCTCTCCAAATCATGTTACTGAAATCTTGTCTTTTCATTGCAGGTGCTTCCCTCCTATCAGCCAAGGTTTGCTGAACTCTAGCTGGCACTCATCTTGGTACCAGAAGTATTACTTGTGGGGTTTTTATTCATATAGTCTGATAAGCAACAAAATGCTGGTATACAGCTGGCTAAACAAAAACCAGAACATCCTATCCAGATAGCATCTTGAATTCAGACTATTAGCCACAACCTGCCTTGTATTCAATACATTCACACATTATAGCACACATTTGCTAGCTGGCTACAGGTCTTACGTACATATGTATACACAGTAATCATTGTGCTACAGTAATGTGTATTTGTTCATTCTTGTCTTTGTGAGAAACAGTTCCAGATTGTACATATTATCAGTATGGTTGCAAGTGTAGTCTAGTTAGATTGCCAAAGTGTGCCTTACTTTTAGCCTGGCAACATCAGCATTGTTTAGTGTTATTCAGCTCAAGTACAGTACCTTGGTACATGTTCCATGCAAACATCTTACAGTTTCTGTGGTGATTGTTCTGTATATTTCTTTTTGATATGTTGTGTCCAAAACAAGACCTGTATTCAAGCTCAGATTTTCATTTTGTATTCTGTTGAAGTCTTTACAAATATAAGAAAACTTAACCAACTTTATCAATTTCAAAGGTAAAACTGAAGGTTTGGAATTTGTGTTTATAACTGGTGCATTTGTAATTTGGAGAGATGTAAGGGAATCTGAGATGAGCACTTAATATATCTTTTGTCTGGACACTTCAATAAATGTCCAAAGGGCTGTTGTGATAATTATTTCTTTTAAAGATTAAAAGGTTCTATAAAAATTACAGTAAAACTCAACCTATTGCTAGAATGGTGTATCTTGTCTTTGAATGTGCCTTCTTTCTAAAGAAGGAAACATTGAAATATAATGTTTTTAAAATTTGTTCATGAGCATAAAATTATGGACATTAAAAAATTAATTTACACCAAGACCTGATTTGTGTACTATATTCCTACCAAAAATCTTGACAGAATTTATGTAGCAAAATATTCAATTGCAAGATTCAAGATATATCTAACATAATTTTGAGTGTATCAAGTAGGAGTTAGAAGAGAAGAAAAGCTTGTCTTCAATATGGTATATGCCACTGAAATGACTGATAACTCAGACAATTTGAAAAAAGTTTTAATTCAAACACTTCTGTCACAAAGGAAAGCATAATTTTCTAAAAATTTTATTTCAGGGAGGAATTTCAGGAAATTTTATTATAGTAAGGAAGATATTATTGAATTACTGGAGATTATTTTAAATTAGCTCAGGCAAATAATTTTTTGCATGCGTGGGAGACTGTGGGTTATGAGGTAAACTGCAACATGATCAGCTCAAGTATTTGGTTTATGGGATAGGAATGGAAAGCAGCAATCATACTTCAGATTAGCAATAGGTGGATATTTTCTTTATGAGTTGTATTACTAAATGTATACTCAATAAAAAAAATTAGAAAAAGTATTTTCTAAAGTAAATTAGGAACAAGCTTTTCTTTTTGCTAATGTGACTGGAAAGCAGAAATGTAGACTTTAAAATACTTTTTCTCAAGAAAGTGTTAAAGATAAAATTATTAATACTGCAAAAAGAAGTATCATTGTGTTTAATAGGTCTAAATTTAGCTAATATTTTGAAAGATAATAGAATAATATTAATCTTTGTCAGTAAAATGCAGTGAAAGAATGTATAATAATGTAGAGTTGGGACAGGAACAGTGTAATGCATGGAAAGGGAATTTCTTTTTATTTTTAATGAATAGTCAGCGTGGGGGGAGATCCACAGTAAAATTGACTTCACTGGTAAAAAAATCTGTATTCTTTGTTTCCAAGCCTCCTCTCTATGTTTAGTTTTGCTCACAATGCCATTGCACAACAACGATACTCTGCAATCCCTTGGGACTGTCTGCCACCTGTGTCTTGTTACTGATTCTCCATAACGTTTCTAAAATAAGTTCTCTTTTTCTCTTGCAAAGTTAAAATCATATTTTTTGTCTTCACACCATCAAAACTATAGAGGTAATTTTTCAGCCTAAGAAAAGGATATTCAGTTGAGTTCTCTCAAGAAAAAAATTGTCACGTCACCTCTGATTACCTGCTAAGGTATTCATAAGTGCTATCATTCATTCATAGTCATTCAGAAGCAGAGTAAGATTCAAGTATGGAGTATTATTTCTATTTCTCTTGCTGGGTAGGTCATTCTTTTGAAGCCACACCTGAAGTTACATAAGTATAGCTGACATGTTTTAGATTCACATTCTGTCTTAATCTGCATTACTGTGAAATGTAGAAGGATCTCTTCAGAAACAGACTGTATAGCACAAACACAGCTTCTTCAACAAGATTAGGGCAAACCTAAGTAAGACAAGATGGACTGAGAGAATCTGAGATCTTGACTTAAAGGGAGTTTATGAATTAAATTATATATCTAGTGGAGAAAAATAGAGAATTCTGTTTTCATTTTCTTCCTCTTCTAGTATCATATCAATAAGGAATATAAAGCCTTCAATTTCATGCAAATAAAATCCCAGGTATTCAGCTGGTATAAATTTCTGCAGCTCCCTTAACTGTGAGTCTTTGCAGTAACACCCTTTTTTTCTTAGATGCTTTTCAACAATTTCAAACTGTTAGTAGACACTGAGAAGTTCCTGGTCTCAGGACAGAAAGGCAGCAAATGGGAATTATTCTGGATTGTGTCTATATAAACTAAGGAAAATCACTGTGAAATTCTGGGGTATTATGCTGATCTGCTCCATCCTGGTTCTGGTGGATGTGGGATATCCTCTTCCGGAGTCTGATGTAGGAACCCAACAGCTTGGTCTCTGCAGACTATCCCAAGGGCAGGATGAGAGCTTGTAGAAGAGCAGATTGCACTTCCCCTGAACTATGAGAAAAGCTGGATCAATTCTGTTTTCCCTAGTCCAGATGTGTACTCCAGCCATGTAACTAATTGCAGTGACATGAGAGTAGATATGTGTAAGGCTGCTTGGCTAAGTCCTGATTTTGAAATAAAAGAAATTCTTACCTTTAGTTTCTATCAGTTGACTCTTAAGACAGAGTTTCCCACTGCCCTGCTAGGATCCCAATTCCTGACATCTTAAGATGGTATAAGTCACTTTTTGAAGTCACCTACCATTTTCATTTGCCCCAAAGGACAGTTATGCAATGTTAAAGTTACCAATCTATTGAAGATTGCCAAAGTTCTGTGCATTTTTTTTTCCTGAAACATCATGAGCTTTCTTGAGCAGCTAATTTAGCACCTGAGAGTCTGCTCTTTTTTTTATTGTTATTTCTTTCATACCAGAAAGACTCTGCATGCCACAAGTCATTATGCCTTCAAGACAAAGATTTTGTTCGAATAGCACAAAATGTTTTAATATTAATCTTTGTCTTGTCCTTGTTTAGAGTTAAGGAAAGTACTCAGCTATTTTTCCAAAGAACAAAAGAGGAAGGAAAAATGGGTGCACTAAAATAATTAACACTAGCTCAAAACATTTGAATATGTTAGAACTGGTAGAAGCCACATTTGACAAAAATAAGTATTTACATGCTGATTTATTCTGAGTTCAGTGGAGAACTGTCCATCAGAGTGACACTTTTTTTTGTGTAGTAAAATAAAAAATACCACAATGAAAGGAAATTTAAGTGAAATTAGTTTGATAATAGACACCAAAAGTTTGTTAGAGAAAAGGTGAATATTACCAGTCTGCTTTGACAACTGTGGGGATTTGGAAGGAGTCCCTGTGAGAAAATGGATGTGTGAGCAATCCTGCATATGAGCAAGACTGGTAAAGCCTCAGCGTCGGCAAGGATGTGATGAGATGACCCGGAAAGAATGAGGAAGAACCCAGGAAGTTAAACAACTTCAGGGTGTGGGTTTGGGCGGAGAAGGAAGTTTGTACAATGTCGATGTGGCAGCTTCCATCCAATCAGAAGAAAGCTTAAGGCGCATGTGCAAAGCTAACTGTCCAATCAGAAAGAATTATACCATGTGATTATATCATGTGATTTTCAGCTGCATTATAAAAGGCTTGCTCCACCATAATAAAATTGGCATCGCTTAATCACACTGGTAGTCTGCACTGCTCATATCTCCCGCATATGGCCTCCGAACAGGGACTCCTTCCGAATCCCCACAGAAAACCAGTTTTAGAAAAGGTAACTTGATTCTTCATCTTGTGGCATGTCATTTACTCTTTTACTCCTGGGCTACTTGACAAAGGAATGACAGCAAGGTAGTAAAGTAATCTAGGAGTTTAAAAGCTACTCAGAGCAGTATCGTCAAATTTAGCTATGAAAAACCCATTAACATATAATAAAAACAAAATTTTTGATCATCTTTTGGTTTTTAGAACTTTTATTTCTTCATAACCATGAAGAAACATGTTGGGATGGAGATGTTATTTACCTAAGACTTTCTGTCTCAGAGGAATAGCAATCTCAATGCTTTTTCTTAGTTTATTCAAAAAATGACAAGCCTATGGGATTTAGGATTCAAATTGCACCAAGTTATAGGTTCATTTAAGCTTGACATTTCAAGGGTCAAAAGTGAATTTTAGCTGAAATCAGCTGAAACACAGGAAAGATTTCCAAAGCACAAAGTAGCCCTAAGCAGATTACCTCTTCACCACTGTGGCCTGGATGTCATCTCCTCCAGACACCAGAGCTACACCATCCTCTCATCTCACGGTCATTTGTTCTGGGGTTTGGGGGTTTCTTCTCCACTTGTTTGTTTGGGGTTTTTTTGCCCCATCATCACAATTTTCCTCTTTAAGGACATAAACACAGGTGCAAAGCCGTTGTATCAATCACTGTACATCAAGTACTCCCCATTCAACATTGGGAGAACGTGGGATTTCCACAGCAGAGGTGAACAGAACAAAATCCTAGTAAACCAAAAGATGACACCGAGTGGTTTTAATGTTTCTGTGATTAGTGCTTTGCTGTGTATGAGAGATCAGAGCTCCAGGGTAATATCAGGCACTTACACTTATGGCCAGTAGTTTTATTCTAGCAGTTGAACTGATCTCCTGACTGTCACTGACCAGTTCCAGTCTACTGATCTTTCCACTTTTTTTTTGTTTGTTTCTTTCTACTGAGCTAATTTACAAGGCAAAACAGCTTTGTGCTGTCAGTTTGTTTGTTCCTCTTTCCCATTTTCACTGGAATTTGCCTATTCACTGAGCATTAAAAAAGCACCTGGAGATACAAGTCAACAAAATGAATTTATATAGATTTTTAGGAAACAAAATATACATATCAATAGCCTTTAAACCTGAAACTTAGACTAATGGTTTTCTCATGGATAAGGAAATAACTAAAATAACGAGACTTACTCAGCTAAATATGGGGATGTCTAACGATGCATCCAATCTCTACCTCCAGGCTGCATTGATTTAACGTGTCTTCCTTCCCTAATAAACGAGCATAACAACAAATGCTTGTGATTCCAGAACACTGTGACACTTTGTGCCTCTTCAACACTCTACTCAGATCATTGCAGTCTCTCTGTTGTTTAAAGGGAAAGCAGTGCAAAAGCTTGTTGATTAGTGTACGTCAGCCATCAATAGCTTTTCAATGTGCATGGTTTACAGTTGCAGTTTGCTGTGTTTAAATGTCATCTGCATTCTGCAATTGAATGAATGCCTGCACACACAGAAAAAAGTGAGAATGGAGTATATATGCCAGGAGCTTCTGTCATAGTGGTTTGTTTTTGGTTTTTTTTTTTTTTTCACTCTGTGTGAATTATTGACCTCTGAGGACCTATCCTGTAAGTGGTAAGTTTGTATTTACAAAATATTTAAGTGCAGTTTCCCAACAACGCATTTACAATTTCCTTCCTTCTCAAATATTAGACAAAGTACTTCCTAAGATTCTTCTGGAGCAAAGCAGTTTTTAATAGTACTGATTGTATCCAACAATCTAACAGCAGTTAATTTTCCTCAACAGTCACGTGTCTATATACAGTCACATATAAATCAAGATAATTGTTTTCTTGTGATTTATCACAGAAATAAGTTGAAAAACAAGATATTGGAGAAAAAGCGAGTAGATTTTTAGAAGCTCTGCCATCTGGTCTATTATAAAATGAATCTAATTATCTGGAAAATGTGTGTCTGTAAGCAAAATATATGCATATATGAACAGATACATTCAAAACTGAAGTCTACTTATAAGCAACTGTGGCCAGTGCATGTTAATTATTCAATTTTACTACATGTGGAACTCTATAATATGATAGCAAAGGCAACAACAACCAGAAAAGCTCTTTTCTATTTCTTACTATCTTTGTTCTCAGTTTTTAAACCAATAGACTATTTTCTTAATATCATGGGGCACACAGTTCAAAAGGGAACAGGGGAGAGTTGCCTACTAGGTAATGAGCATAAGGGACAGCCTTCTTTACAAAAGAAAACTGAAAGATTTTGGAAGAGCAAACCTCAGAAAGATAGAACTATTCCCTGTGAATATTATAGGGAGTAAATATTAGAGAATTAATATTTAAGCAAAATCTAACACTGGCACCAGAACTGATGAGTATAAACTGAGCAGATATTAATTCAGCAGAGAATACCTATCCTAGAGAAGAGTAAGCTTCTTGAACAGTTTTCTAAAAAGAGCAGTGGGGACAAAAATATAATTTGTTTTAAACTGAAGCTTGATGCACTTATGGGGAAGGATCATATGACAGTTTCCTTTTATAGCAAGAGTTTGGAGCTGATGACTTAGCAAATCCCTTCCACTCTTCTGTTGTTTGTCATGATATTTTTATGCTGTGATTTTCAACACTTTACAGATTGCCATCTGAGCCACTTCATAAATCTGCCTTTACAGCAACTGAATTGATTTTTGCCACTATAGCAAAGTAAGCCTGAAAATCCAGAATTTATTTCACAACAAACCTTTGAAAAATGTATTGTAACTGTTAGCTTTACTGGTTTTCTTTCTTTTTAAAAATGAAAAACAGGCTGCTAATAATTTATTTTTAGTGTATTATATGTCTACATTAATTACACTCAACTGTGTCTATAGCCCTGGGAATTAATCTAACAATTATATTACACTTTACAGCCATTTCCTAGGTAACTAGAAGAGGCACATACATGCAGTGCAGCCATTAGAAACTTTTTCTTTTCCCTCCTGAATTCTCTTTTATTTTTCAGCTCTTCCAAATGCACTAAAACATCCATGCAACATTGCCATTACTTTTTGTAATGGTAGACAGATGTGAAATGCATTAATGAGCTGTGGGAGAGCAAAAGAACAAGGGAGACTGTAATGTTTCTATTAGGAACCATGAAAGGTGAAAGGGATGGAGACCAATCTGGAGGAGAAAACAGCAGCTATGAAAAACAGTCAAAACTTGAATTCTTGTTTGAATTCACTTTGATTTGCAGGAGAAAGAACAGTTAGCAAAAGGTATTATTTTATTTATTTAATATGTTAATATGTTCAAATCTTACTTTACATGGAGAGCTGGGCTCCTGAAGAGAAAACAATTTTAATTTACATATGAAAAAGCAGGCCAGTCAGAAACTTAGTGTAAAACAAAGGACAAGAACTACAGTGGCAAGGCTACAGACTGACTCAGAGCACATTTTGTTGATTTACTGTGGTTTTGCTCTTGAAAAACATGTGTGTTTATCCATGGATTCCATTGATTTGTTTCTTTTTAGAAATGTGGAAAAAAATGGACTTGTGGATTATTTGGAAAAAGTCATTGATGTTCAGGGCAGTTGAGAGTTTAGGTCAACCTCAGTGGTATCTATTTACAATTCATGTGATTTTGGTTGTTGTTAATACTTGTGCATCATCACATTATTTGATTCAATAAATCATGGGTTTAGATGTTTACTAGAATTTGTTTTCTTTTGTTTTCTTCATCAGAGCAGTCTCTCTGTTTCTAAATGGCATTCATTTACCTAAGTTTACCTAAGGCATTTACCTAAGGCATTCATTTTCTAAGTTTTCATGTCATGCATGGGTATTGCTTTCATTTCAAGGTGCACGTGACTTTAATTTTCTGTGGTTTGTTATTGTGTCACTTGTCTACTAAGTTTTGGCTGCAGTGAATTTTTCTTAAGAGTTTCTTTGGTGTCAATGCATGTGTACAATTTATTTTAGGAATCTTTTCTACTTTTGATAATATTCACTTACAATTTATCTTGAAAGTTTTCTGTGTTGAAATACTCTCTATCTTCTGAAAGTATGTATTCAGCAGAAAGTAGAAAAAGAGACGAATTCTGAGACAGCATCAGAATTTTTTTTCCCAGGCAGATAGAATGGTTTGTATATCAATGTTTACAAACACAGAAAAACAAAGGGTATTAGGAAAATGGATGTAAAATAGCTTGCACTATAGATATATGTAGCAGTACATGAGTATGTACATATATACTTCCATAAATACATACTTACATATATTTGTGTTGCTTCAAGGTACAGTTACTATTGATGTTATAACCTTCAATCCCTGTTACATGCATGTGTCTTCCTTTTTTAGCTTCCACACAAAGTATAAAAATTCTTGTTTCTTTTTACCTCTGAAAAGGACTTTCTTCCTGGGAAAAAATAGGTAATAATCCCAGTACTCTGTAAATGGTCAGTCTTTCAGTTTTGTTCCTCTACTTAAGAATGCTGTTGGGATGACAAGACCTTCAACAGTAAGAGAACAGAGGGATGGCCTACTTACTAGGGGGACAGACGGAAGAGGGTGAGTGTAGCTTCATTATTTTGCCAAGCTGGAGCAATTTCAGGGCACAGGAGTTGGGCATATCTGGGACAGCAGCAGGGCACCACTTGTTCAAGTTGGTTTCCTACTGTTTGGTAGTGAAGAAGCCCAGAGGTTAGAAGAAATTTCTGTGTATCTACTAAGAGGTCTTTTTGTGTTCTGGAGTTGGCTATTACAGCTATTTGGGCTGGCAGCTTTTACTGCTGGCAGCAATAAGATGCAGATGTTCACGCTGGATGTTAGCACTGATGATCATGGTCTGTTTTCCTTCTGTACATGTGCTGAAATTAGAAGTAAATTGCAGAAAAATAGCACATAATGTGTTTAAAGGGCAGTTTATATACATTTTTAATTATTATTTATTGTTATTTATGTTTAAATATACAAACAAAATACCTCTTGTGGGACTATGAAGATCTTCATTGGGGTTCTGTATAGATACAGAGGCATCACATTTTATCTTCTCTTTGTCCTTTTTAGAGAATGACAATGGGTTCTTGGCTTGAGATCCCTCACTGCCGTCCAGGTGGCAGTGCTGCACCATATTTAGCAGTTCCATAAAGTCTGCAGATTCATGTTTACAAACTTCAACGAAATGTCAGAATGCAACACCATCAATGCACAGCATTTGAAGAGGAGGCAGCCAAAATTCCAGTCCTTCTTCACTAGGTACGTGATGATGGGAGGCTTTCACCGTTACTTCTCTTAGTGTCAACAGCAATGAAGTCACATGAGATGTGGGAGAAGAACGTGCTAAGCAAGATAACAGTTTCCTGCCTCACACAAACCAATAATAGTTTAGTGGAGAGAGGACAAAACAGTTTGTTTTGAGCTGCTTCACTACTCTGCAGGAAATTACTCCAATGAAAATTGCTTCTTTATGGTAAAACTAAAACTCCCTATCATTTTTCAGTAAGCAGGAGAGAAGAAAATGCAACAGGTGAAACTAGGTAGAGAGAACTATGAAAAGAACTGTCTTCATATGCAGCACTCACATTTCTTCTTAGGGAATTGTTTTTATGGAAGAGCACAAAGTGAAAAGATGTGTTCAGCAGAATTAGACTCACACAAAACTGAGTATGATTATCATGTAATCAGAATGGTTTGGGATGGAAGAACTTTTAAAGATCATCTAGCCCACTCCCCCTGCCATAGGCAGACACATCTTTCACTGGGTCAGGTTGCTCAAAGCCCCATCCAACCTGACCTTGAACATTTCCATGGAGGGTGCATCCACAACTCCTCTGAGCAATCTGTTCCAGTTTCTCACCACCCTCATCGTAAAAAATGTCTTCCTCATGTCCAATCTAAACCTACCTTCTTTTAGTTTAAAACCAGTGCCCCTAGTCCTGTCACTAGTGGCTTTGGTAAAAGGGGCACTCTGTTCTGATGTTTCTTATAAGCCCCCTTCAAGTATTGAAAGGCCACAGTAAGGTCTCCCTGGAGCCATCTCTTCTTCAGGCTGAACAGCCCCAACTATCTCATCCTTTCTTCATAGGAGAGTTGTTCCAGCCCTCTGATAATTTTTGTGGCCCAATTCTGGACCTGCTCTACCAGATCCATGTCCTTCTTATGCTGGGGGCCCCAGAGCTGAACACAGTACTCCAGGTGGGGTCTCACAAGATCAGTGTAGAGGCGACAAATCACCTGCCTTGACCTGCTCTCCAGGTTTGATTGATGAGACCAAATGAACTGTTGCTGTTTTCTGAATTCTTGGCTATAATGAGACAAATACATTGAAAAATCTGGGAAGGGGGTATTCAAGAAGATATTCTCTTGGGGAATAAGAAGCAGGACAGATGTACAACCCTTGCATGGAATTCCTGTCAGTTCAGTGACATTTTTCTTATGAGATCCTTACAGGATGGACAGCTGCTCTGTTATTAATTGAAGTGTGTGAGTTTCCAGTTTTGAATATAAGACTAACCCAGTACTCTCTTCTCTTCTGTGTGCAGGCAGTGCATAATGATACACTATATTTCTGTGCTGACTTCACTTTCCTCATAGTCCAAATTCTAGTGTAGTTTGAGTTTAATATTTTTATCTCATCTACAATGCAACATTCTTGTTAAAACTAAACCTGAGAGGATACCATTGTGATGATATTAACCTATTTCTAAAAAGATGAGGACTTGCCAATATTTTTCACAGTGAGTATCTTTTCATATAGTGAAGCTGGCAGCTATCGGCCTTTGTTATAGCACACATTTTCTGAAGTTTGGTTTGCTCCTTCATGTCAGGTTACTGGTGTCATGAGATGATTTTCAGGAACTTCTCAAATAATTCAATTGTTATTTAGTTTTGGCATTTAAAGTGATTCTGTTGACCACCAGACTATCTATGTCTGGCTTTGGAATCTCAGTTTCTTGTGTGAGCCAGTCTTTTCTGTCAAAGAATTGAGGAGACATAGGCTTGATTCAAAGCCTGTGAATATTTTTTTTTATGGGCTTTGAAGCATGTCATAAATCTCCTGCATGTCATAAAGCTATTATCTACCCTTTGAATTAGTAAGGTTTTAAAGTGGGACAGTCCTTTAACAGACCACTGAAATATTAATTCACACACTAAGGAATATACCTTCTTTGTACCACACTATTTTGAGGAGAACTGGCAACAAATGATTATTTCGTTTCTCTGTCATATACTACTTGATTGTAGAGCCAACGCAACCATCTACTGCCATCAGTATTAAACTCTGAATAACTTCTTTCCATTATGAAATTTACATTGTTTCTTACTTGATTCCTTATTTTCAACTTACTTCTTCAACATGGTGATTGTGAGATAACAGGCATCATTCAAACAACTTGGGCAAAAAAAGGTCACCAGATATAATATACATAATCACCTAACTACTGGAGTTTGAAATATCTGGAATCATAAAGAAGTGGTACAAAAAATAACATATAAAGAAGAATTATTGAAAACACACTGTGCCTAACTATCACCAACTCCAACCACATATTGAAAAACTAGCACATTCACAAATTAGGGTCAGATTGAATTAAGAACTGCAGCCAGTTTTGTTGAACAAGACTTTCAATGAAAAAAAGGCAGAGGTAAGGAAGACTTTAGTGGAGGATTCTTCAGGATTCTATTCTAGGGTGCAGAAATTGGATGAAAGTTTAGTGTGTTCAGTAGTGACATTACAATTTATATTATTGCCAGTTGGAGAGCCAATGTTTTTAATTTTGGATTGTTTATATTTGGCTTGAATAGGCATTTAAAAATTGCTGATAAATACTGTGAAATATTAAATAAAATACAGAAAAAATAAAATAAAATGTGGCAATATTAGAATGATTTGACATGATGAGATAAAAATATAAACTGGTTGTGTGTTTATTATGTTGGGGAGTTATTTCCCTGATATTAAACAGAAAAGAAAAAAAACCAAACCAATAGCTAGCTCTGAACATATGTTAGTGGCACAGAAGTGCATTTCATTATTGCATTTTACATATGATAGGCTAACTAGTAAGACATCTTTTCTGATCACAATAAACCTGAAGAAGATATCCAACAAACTGTAGATCATGTCATATTTCAGGTAGCATGTTTTCATGCCTCATGCTCTGTGACTGTTACTTTGACTAGTGTTGACAAGTGACTAACTACCAGACTGACACTGGAGAGGTTTATATATGCAGAAATGGAAAAAAAAAAAAAAAAAAAAAAAAAAAAGACCAAACCAAAGAACCAACAACTTGATCTGAAAAGTTTCTACCTACCAGAAAAGGAGTTCTTGTAAGACTTGCTAAGGACAAAAAGCACCAGCTTTGATCCCTTTCAATCCTAGGTCATCAAGTCTGGTGCTTGTTTTTTGTTTGATTTAAAGAATTTGAGTGTTATTTTCTGCCTTGTTTGCAAGACTGAAATGATTTCAACAGTCGAATTGACTCAATTAGTTACCACATGATAACCTAGAACACAGATTATACCATCTGCTTGTCTGTAACTTGTGCAGATTGCTACACAGTAGTGTTAGTGATATAATTCTGGGTAATTCATCTCCCAAATCAAAGCAGCTCAAGTTACATGCATTTATCATGGGACTAAAGGTCATACCTAAGTGTAACTGTAAACTATCACCTCAGGGTGGCTCATTTTTTCAACCATACCATTGTCTTGCCAAGTCCCATTTATAAATGGGACTTTCACCTTGCAATCACATAGCAGTATTATGAATAAAGACTGTTTCTTTATAATTTTTTTCAATATAAAAATATTAAGATTAGTTACATTTGATGAACTTCTAAAATGTTTTTGTTGAAATTACTTTTTTTCTTTATTATGTTTTGAGGCAAAAAATCCAGTGTGCTGAACAGGTGGCAAACACATTGAAGCCAGCCATGACATTGGAAGTATTTTACAGAATATTATATCACTCATTTCTCTTCTAGTCAATATATCCTGAATCCCCCAACCCCAAGGAAATCCCCAAAGCAGACTATTCCTTCTACTGGGATTAAAGTGCCAGACATCCCACTCAGTGTGCTAAAAAGATAAACAGGAAAATAAGACCATCTTGGGAGATAGGATGTTGCTTATTGTAACTAAGATGACACTTCTTACAGGAATCGTTTAGTAGTAGACAGGGTTTGTAATGGAAGAAAAACTAAGAAAAATATATCTTATGAATTAAATTCAAGACATAAGGTCAAATTCCTATTGGTAAAGAGTTGCTGTTGTGAGATTTTAAGGAATGATACTTTATGAATAGTCTTTTGTAATGGATTTCTTTTTGTTTCTCAGTATTAGCCTTGTGGCCACAAAAAGGAGATACTGTAGCCTGAAGACAAATTCTAGAGTGATCTGAGATTAATAATTTTCTCTTATATGTAATGTTTCATTCCTCTTAAATTTGCGCTCTGCTGCTTTAGGTATCGGCAAGCTTCTTGCAAAGCTATTATTTCTTCACTGTTGATGATCAGACTTTGCCCAGAGCAGCTTGAATAGTAACCTAGGAAAAAATCAAACTAAAACCTCAACAAATCACTGTTCTCCCATTATGTTTTACCTTCCTTAAATACACTCCAGCAAGTATAGACTTTGTGTCTGAAAATTCTGTAAACAAAAGTGGCTGATGCCATGTGCCTAAACACTACTGTTTGAATTTTACTCAGCCCTGTTAATAATGTGTTGAAATCAACAGATTGTTCCCATATTAAAAAAAAAAAAAAAAATCTTCAAAAGAAACATTAAGAAAGAGCCAAATTGATTCTTGTTGTGTTTTAAATATGTAAATAAAAAATAAAACCAAAAAAGACTAAAGAATAGCACCCAGAAAAGATTGGAGCTGGGCCTCAGTTCTCAGCTACAATGTGAAGGAGTGTGCAAGATGCAACTGTACAACAAGATGCAGCCCCAGAAAGGGATATGCAAGAAGTGCAAACCACAGAGTTGTATCAGCCTGGGGTTATGCCCCAGCTAGTGGATCCACAGAGTATCAGGGACAAAAAACCTGAGTTCAGCTTTACATTGGCAAGGCTGTGTTGTTTTTACAACCTGACCAAAGAGCTCTTCAGTAATCTGCCACGGTACATTGGACAACTTGATCATCAAGAGACACCTATCCTTGGTATCTCTCCACCATTTATGTGAACACATACTTATCTGTTACTAAAAAAAGAGAAGGCAGAATGGGGAAGTAATAATCTCTCCAGACTGCTAGGAACTTCAGGGAAGAAGCACATAGTAGTGTGTTGTTGCAAATAGTAATAAATTTAAATAAAAATAAGGAAGAATAATTTAAAAAATAAGTTTGATGATAAATTCTTATGTTATGGTTAACAAATTTTCTATTAAGATAGTTAAAAGTTGTGTGAAAATACCAGTATTTATTAAGCTGTTTGTCACCAAAAGTGTGTTTCAGTAAATGAGATATTGGTATATTTTTTGAGAATAATTTTGATAAAATGAGAAAAATTAAAAATAGTTCCAGTGCTTCAAAAGGAAAATAACAAAGTCTTTCTGAAATTTTCCACTTGCAGAAAAGACAATGACATTTCTGAAGCTACAATAGTTATCCCATAAGGTCAACTCATCTTTTATGAGATTACCAAATTAGATATTATATTTACTGATATCATTAATATTAAAAGCAACAGAATTCACATAAAATCAAATCAGTTGGATAAGCAAGATTTTATTTTTCAGCAATTTTTGTCAGACTTCATTGTCTGGTTAATGTCACAGAGTTTTCTGAATAGTTTAAATCTACTAAAATCTTAGGTATGGCTTCTTTTCCATTCTTGTTAATTCCCCAAATGTCATGTCATTTGCAGTATGGTGAGTCAGGTTGTGCCATTCATATAGGGATTAAAGCTCAGTTTGTGGTAAATATTTTAACCAAATCATATTTTGGCAGGCAAGTTGATCATTGCATTGCCTGCTCTTATTGCCCATGGGAGATCAAGGAGTGCATCTGAGTTCACAGGTTCAGGGAATGCCTCAACCTCATCCCAGCTCCATCTCAAGGAATTTGTCCAAGTATATGCCAGGATATTTGCTGTCACCCACAGCATGTCTAGGTTTCTACAAAGAAGAAACCAGCTGGTACATAATCTGGACATTTAAGGGCACTGGTCACAAAGCTCACCTCTAAGCCATTTATATGAAATCATGGAAAAATCACTATGTTATGCTCCTTATGAGAAATTTTATAAAAGACAAATAATCGTACTTCCCTAAATTCACTGTCAAAATCTGGTAGAACTAAATTTAGTTAAAGTTAACATAAAAACTTTTGAAAATTATTCCAATAGTCCCTTCCCATCACTAATTCATTGTAAAATCTAATATTGCTTCACATTTCCTTCTGACCAATCTTCTAAGTAACTTCTTAGAATTGATTTCCTGTATCTTAGAAAAGGAGGTAAACTATAGAAACTTACAAAAATCCTCCAAAATAGTGATGACTTTTTTAACTAGTCAGAAATTCAGATATATTGTTGATTAATTAAATAAAAAAATCTGAGTTATGTATTTTTCAGGATAAAATGTTTTCACTGGTATCCATCTGCTGCCTTTCTATCTCACTATTATTTTTGCACTATGTCTATCCTGTTGACACTAAGTTGTTATTCTCTATTTCTCTCATGTTCAAAATAAAATGTGTTTATTTAAATACACTACTGTGAGAAAAGCTGTGGAAATTATTATTTTTTATCACTGACTTTACCAACGCATCAAAAATGCTTTCTCTCACTATTACCAGTTCTGTATTTCAGTGTCTTCTGTGGAATTATATATGATAGGAACAAAATGCCTTTAACATGGTAGTTGTCCCTGTAAATTCAGCTAAGTTATGGCAACTGAAAAATCTTCCTGAGTAAAAGCTTATCTATGACATAAGCTATTATATTAAAACAGTCTAGGCAGAAAATAATCTATACTTACAGAATTGGGCAAAAATACATTGTTTTTAAACTTTGCACTATGCAGCTGAGAAAATTAAAAGTGATCTGCGAGCACGATTTACTTTATTACAGTTTTAAATAATTGCCAGTCTACTTCAACTTTACTGTCAACAGTGGGAATTTTTGTCTATCATGAAAAAAGTTTGATCATTAAAGTTGGAGCTTGTCTCTGATGGTATTTCTTTTCCTGACTGTTGTTGTCATTCATGTTAGAAATAACTACTGTAGAGCTAAATATTTGGTGTTCAAAAAATACACCTGGTGTTTTAAAAATGGAGGGAAAGTATTATTGACAAGTGTCATCTTTAAACTTATGAAAAAATAGGCCACATTTATGTCCCTTTTTTCATACTGAAATCAATCAGATGCTTAGAAAAGTGAGGCATAGTTAGCGTAATATTATTGGACTGTGGACCTTTATAACAGAATCTGACCACAGGTTTTATGACAGTTAGCTTTTTCAAGAAGTGCAGTCTCTCCGCAAATTATGTGAGAAAAATTTGGAGTTCTCTCAAATTAATCTGCCATTTGATTTATTACAGGATAATTTAGTGTATGTTTGTATCAGCAGAGCAATTGGCTCCATGATGGTTATTTTCAGAACTGAAAATGCAGGGGAATGCAATGAAACTCTGACGTGCAGAGTTTATTGGCATGGACACAGCATCCCATAAACTGTATTCTTTCCCAATGCGATCTGGCACATTCCCCAGAGCTGCACTGTTTTATAAGCATTTACCAAATCGTGTCAGCTGTAGTTTGGATAGTTCTGCATCACTGTTCGATATCAAGATCATTTGACTAAATTATATGTAGACTCTTTATCAGTCTTCATTATGAATATAAAATATCCAACTGTTGTTGAGGTAAGATAACGTGTTGAAGGAAAATTTTCCAAAATAGAAACCCTGTCATAAAAATGACAAGAGAACCAGAAGATGATGATATCATGAAGGCCAATGGGACAACAAGAGGTTGAGATGAAGTTTTATTCCTTTGATATTATTTGTTGGTCTGATCATTTATACCAGTAAGGCTTGGTAGTATATTCTGGGAAAGTGAATCCTGATGGAATATGAATATGAAGAAAGCAGATTCAGTTCTCAAACAAGTGAATTTCTGCACCTGATCTATTTCTGATAAAGACTAAGCAAGGAAAAGTTTGAAATCTAGTTCACTCGAGGCAAAGACTCTCAAGAGCTTTGAAGTGAAGGCACGCAGTACAACAGAGTTTATAAAAGGATATTTAAAGATTTGGCAGAAAGTAAATCACAGCAATTTCTACTGATTCTCAGAATACTTGCACTATTTTTTACATGAATAAAGGTTCTCCTTAAAAACATGGCAAAACCTGACAAATACTGATTTTTAATCTTGTTCACAGCAGGATTTTCAAAGAAAAATCTATGAAATGCATCATATAACAGTAATAGAATTGCTTACATTTTCAGCAACGCATGCAGACTACTACTGCAAATAGAAGCATATGAACCAAAACCACAATCCAGATATGGCAATTTTATGTCTATTCCACTGTTGTATTTAAATAGTGGTGGAACATTTGTAGGCTCACACTTACAAACTAGTTACCATAGCTCACCAAGTTCTCATGCACCTGTTTGTACACACTGTAATTTATAGTGTATGCATGGGAATGCAATGTAACTGAACAATTTTTCACTTCTGGATAAGATGAATTCATGATTTGTTCTTCTTTCCTGTGGGTGCTTCCAAAAATTCTCTTTTTTTTTTTTTTGACTAACCTCACTTGGTAATCTGTACACAAAATAAACAGAAGTAACCAGTAAGAAAAGCTTCATAAACTGACAAACAACAAATTTAATACTGACAGCTGATCCCAGCATCCTTCTGGCACATCCTTTGTAGTAAGACCTGGTCCTCTGCAGCAAGCAAACAGCAATAGTTTTATATATATGAATGGGGAGCGAAGAAAAAGAAAAAAGAAAACAACAAACCCTCTCCCAAAACAAAGAAGTAAACAGAAACCCTAAACCCACAATAATATCCTATTTGCACAGTTTAATTACTCAGAAAATTATGTCTCTGCTGTTGAAATTCTTCATGTATGAGCATTTGAATGAGCAAAACAATCCTTCTTGAAATTATTCTTAAAGTAGGATACAAAGAAGAAATAGGATTTCACCTGTGACTTGCCAAAAATATTAATAGATAACTTCCCTCTCTAGTCATCATATTCTAATTGGAATGGTCATTATCTCATTTTTACTTCTCTTCATTCTCATCAAGTGGAGATGAAATCAAAGCACAAGTACTGGAACAGCACCAGCTGTTATCATGATACTTTTACTGCACAAAGAAATCAAAGGTGCAGTAGGCTCATCATATATCCAGACCAGTTATTTAAAGTGATGATGCTTTGTTCTCATGTAATCAGGAACAATTCCACCCAATCAGATTGCACCAATCGTTATAAAATCAGAAACAAGTTTCAGAACATCCTCATACCTCCTTAATTTTAGAAGGATTTCAGCTGTGATCAAAGATAAAGATTCAGTCTTCAGAAAGCTCTGAAATGGAAAAATATCTTTCTATTCCAAAAGCACTGTTTTGTTCTAAGCTACGTGTCTTTTATTGTTATATTAATGTCAGCATTGCAATCACACATTAATGTTAGTTTTTTCTGTTTAATGCTTTCAACATTTTTAATAATTTTTACAGAGTTCGTATTTCATGCAGACTGAAAGATCTGAATTTGGACTATCTCAGCTTACCCTAGGGAATCTAATATGATATTACCCCTTTAAAATAGTATGTAGTAGTTCCATACAAATTAATATACTCTGTAGAAGTAAGTAAATTGATTTGAATGCAGGCATTTGCCCTGAAATATTAATTATGAGCAGATGCACATGAAGACACTCTGCTCAGCTAAGATAAGGTGCCTGCAAGTATTATTGTCAATATAATGAATATAACAAACAAAAGCAGTTTCCCAGACCCATTCAGAAAATGAAATCAGTAACACAAACAAATTAATGGAGGTTATTAGGAGAGAAATCTTTTTAAAGAACCCAGAGTGAAGGAATTATTCCCCATTTTAAGAAAACATAGACATTTTGACATGTGAGACTCCTCTATCTTGTCTTAACAGATTTATCACAGGTAGCTGGGCTTTTGTTCACCTTTCTAAGCACTGTGCTAATGCAACTGTGATGACAACATTGAAAGATTTTAATGGAGGCAAAGAACCTCATTAGTCTCTGATAAGCTTGGCATCAGTTAAGACTTACCACATTTAAAAATACTAAACTGCAAAGATGCAGAAGTACTGGCAGAACTGAACCAGGCATGCAGTACATATTCTGTCGATGTTTGTCCATGACCTGGGGAATTGACATCTTTAAATATGTGAATTGGGAAGGACAGAATTCATAGAATTTACCTTTAATTTTTTTCTTTGAAAAGCTAGAGCGACAATCCAGTCTATAGAATCCCTAGCACATATTTGTAACAGTATGCATAAGAAAGAGATTGGGAACATTCACTAAGTAATGCCAACTTGTCACCAAATGGAGGAAGAAGAGATTTAGATTTCACTGACGTAACCATTTATTTAACACTCTCTGAGATGCAGGAGATGGTTCCTGGTACACTGAAGAGATTCACTGAAGGGAAGCAACCTACATTCTGATGAAGAGGGTAGCTTCCTATTTAGGAGGAAATATAAAAATTTGCAGTGAAATAGGAAACCAATTTAAAAACTTTAGAAAAGTCTTAAGAGAGTTAGGCTATAAAAGCAAAATTGTCTCATCGAGAGCATAAGACATACACAAGATCCACAACTCCAACTGCTGCAATTTCAAGATGACAGTAAAACAGCTCAGTGAAGGAAAGTTCTTTCTGTGAGTAATTTAAGTAACTACTTTTTTTTTTTTTTCATTTCTTTGCTTTTTAATTGCTTTTGGTTTTTAATAATAATTGCTGGTATTTTCATTTTTATCTATTTTTGTTTTAAGATAAGCAAATAAATGCTTATATTGAAATTTGATATATCTATAAAAAATGGTCTTGAGAAATTTTAGCAACAGTTTACCCACTTGAGTACATGTATCTGCAGTACTGTATGTATACATGGATGTATATATATGTATATATATTCAGCACTGTATATAAAACTAACAAAGTGGATTCTTATTTAAAGAACCTGTACATAGACAAATGACACAAAGTGCTGAATAGTAGGGAGGCAGGGAATTTTACAGTGACAGAGGGTGTCAATACCAGGCTGCGCAACATGCAGTAATGTATTGGACCACATGCTTGAACTGTAAGGGCCATGTCATAGGGAGAGGAAGTAATAATTTGTGCTTTATCCTTTTATTTTTTATTCATATATCCTCTTAGTAGCTTTTCTTTGAAACTGCAGAGCTGTAAATCTTTAGAGCTTAATTATAACTTTTCATGGCATCACTAGGCAGTGCTGTGCCATTGAAGGCTGCCATAGATATTGAAAAAGATCACTTCACTGCCATCTCAGACCTTGGTCTTGACAATCCCCCTGACTACCCACTTAGTTTCCACTATGTCTGTTTGAATAGGCTCTCACTTCAGCACTTTCAGAGTTTCACTTTTCAGGCTGCCTCATCCAAACCTGGTTGTATTTCAGACCATTCTGGACAAGATCCCAGGCTTTGCTGTGGAGTCCTGTCCCTTCTGTCACTGCCTTCAAAGTAAAAGCAAAAGGTAAGCTCCAGCAGCAGAGCTGCAGATGTTTCTTCTGAATACTCTGACAGAGTGAGTCTGAGTTTCACTGAACCCCTTTTCTCACTAACAATAGTTAACTTCCCTAACTCTCAAAAAATATGACATGCTTGCTCAGGAAACCTGGCTAAATTATTACACTTGACTGGAGGAAGGTTTTGTTTCTTCCTAGGAATCAAGCACACCTCTTCTAGAATGTAAATATAATAAACTCAGATAACACCATGATACCATTATGTTTGCACGGAGACTACTAGAAAAGAGTGTTACTTGTATTGAATTAGGACTGTGGTCACTAGAATGTATTAATATAATTCAACAATGCAATTATTAGTTTTTCATTAGTATCTCTCTGTTTGGACACTCATGTTTAAATTATTGGAGTTCTGTATGTTGAAAATTATCAACAGTTGAATACTATTAGAAGTGCTCTACAGAAATATATAACCCTTAAACAAACTATAGGAGAAAGATTACTGCATGAATGAAAAGAACAATATTTTTAAAATAATTTATAAAATATATTAATTCTTATTTTACTGTTAAAATTAATTTTACATTGCTTTTATCTGAAGAGCCTGTTCTGAAAATTTCTCACGTGACTAAATACTACACTGCAGTTCCTATTCAAAAATATCCACATTCTAATTCTGATTTTTAAAGTAAGCAAACTTTCCAATTGTTTTCAAAAAAGTCTATGATGCAATGGTACATTCCTCATGTAGGCTTTATTGATCAAAATATTTACTCATTAAACACATGAAGCATACAGAAATTAATTCTGTTGAAAACACTTGAATATGATTCCTAAAAGCCTGGGTAGCTATATTAAAATGGCTGCTAGGTCTCAAAGTGTTCACTTTAGTTGCAGGTAGATGAATTAGGAGATATACAGAAATGAGAAAAAAACACCTCCTAAAAGTATATATACATATGTAATCTATACACCATTTTGGCTATTGCTGAGGAAATTGTTAACTTGCTGGAAGACTGCATGAAGATTATGAGACTGTTTCCTGACTTTGATTAACACATTATGAAACTAATTTACAAACACTGTTGATTTGTGAAGTGCCTTTGTGTATCCATTTTACCAAAACTACGTTCAATGCATATTCATCAGAAAATGGCTTTTTAAAGCCACTAAAGCTCAGAGAGAGGCATTTAATCTTAAATTATATGATCAGAGCAAAAAGTTAGTTTACTAAACAGATGGCCATGGATGGGAGAATCAGCCTGTTGGCTGGGAATGAATATTCCTCAAATAAGAAAAAAAAAGAGCAGAGGTACCAAAGGGTAGAAGAGATGTTTAAAAACTTGGGGCTGGAAAACGTGGGAAAAGAAGACTATCAGAGGAAGGCCTGTTTCTTTTTAGGTGTGAGACCAAAAAGTACAAGTAGTGTTAATAAAACATGTGATTCAAAACACAGGCACAAGAAGATCCCTCTTGTCCCTCAGACTCCTATAGGTAATGAGGAAATGAGAGACACAAAATGTTACTATTTTTGTCCCATTCTTTATGCTGCTTGCTAAGAATGATAACATTTTTGAAACCCATACACAGGTTGCCTGTATTTCTCACCACTGGACATTCTTTAAACCTCCCAAGAGAAAGAATCTGGAGTCAAGAGTGTCCACCTGGATAAGCTTCTTCTGCTGGCCAAAAAGCTGCAGAAATAGTGGATAATTAACTTAATTAACACAGAATAATTAAATTTGGAAATGGAATAACCTACAGGTGCTGGGAATCGAATTAAACATCCTAAAATCTGGCACTATGTTGAGAGAACCTGTCTTTTCTAACTCTTTAACCTTTATTTAAAGGGCTGTGATGCCTTAAACATAGATCAGCTCTAAAGGACAACTTTATGCCTTTTATCAGGTGAAATAGATTAGAAATAGTTTAAGAAGTTTTGTTGACCTCAACTGCATGTAACGTCTTGATAATTCCTAGGTGAGTAAAGTTCACTAATAAATTTCATTTTGAGACTCATCTTTTTTTCTGAACCTCTCTATTACCAATGGTCAAGCTGCAACATGATGTGCAGACTTAAAGCAGCACTTTAATATTTGGCATCAACAAATAATATGGTTAGATATTTTAATTGGTTACAAGACAATGAGCAACCAAGACACAGTGTAATAAAGCATTCTAAGCTTTTTAAGAAATGTCAACGATACTCACTGAAGGTCAGAACCAAAAGACTTAATGACATCATTTGTGTGTTAAAGTAAAGGATAATTGGGTTTTAAGTCTGTAAGGTACTATTAGCCATGTGACCACTGTCACTAATAATCTTTCTCTTATTGTCTGTTAAATTGGCACTACATCGCTATGTGATCTATTCATACATATTTCATATAAAAATATGAAAATAGAATGAGACAGTTCATGAGTGGTCATGAACTTTTAATTCATGAACTGTCAGGAATAAATGTGTGGTTTTAACAACCAGATAAATGCTCATTAATATTTTCTGAAGAGTGTCCGAACATTCACTTGTTTGTGATTTATTGAATGTATACTCAAAAAAATAATAGTCCACCATTATGAATGAGAGAATGTTTTCTTTTGGCAAAAACCCAAAACAAAGCAAAATATGAGTGAAGTTTTGTTTTGCTTTGCTTTGGTTTGCTTTTTAATGTAGGTTGTTCTGGCTGTGCTGGAATGCCACCTGCAACTAAAATTGAAAAATGTACCACACCTATTCTAAAGGGTTTTCTAACGTGGGGTTATTTACTTCCTATAGAGGCAGAAAAAAACCCATATAAATTTGGCAGGATATAGACATTCCAGAGCAATAGCTCTGATTTCTCCACAAACCTTCAGAAGACCTTTTCAGAAAAGCAGTTGTTAAATTGCTGTAAAATGGTGAAATGCACAGAGAGAATAAGTTTATTACAAAAAACTTGAAAAACCTTTTTTATTTTGTGTTCAGTTCTGGTTATGGTATTGCAGCATATTTAGGGAAGAAGAAAATGACCACTTATACTACGTTTGTGGGTATAAAGTGGAATGCACTTATTTGTATCTTTATGCACACACAACTTCAATAAATGTACAGGGAAGAAAAAAGAATGAAGATAGAAATACTTCTAATCTCCTAAAATTTGCAACATGATTTCAAGCTGTTGTCTTGCTGATTGAAATGTTATCTGAAGCTGTTTCAGACATTGTTGAAGCTGTGATCTGTTAATAGTCTTTGAATTCTAATTATTTAGGAGTAAATGCTCTGGATTTTCATGCATTTTAACACAACATTCATTTTTCAGAGTTCTTCTGCACCCTCTTTTTGTATTTATATACCTACTAAATATTCTGGCCGTGGTTTATCTTGAAGTATTTCTTTTCCTTTAAAGAAGAATTGCATTTGTACCATCAAATTATACTTTAGCTGATTTATTTTTGTCCACCTACTACTTCTGATCAGACAATTGTATACTTGAAACTGATGTGCAGATGTTCTATGGATAATGGATTTGCAACAGCTTTTACAATAAACAGTGTTTCAGTCCATACGTACTGAGACCCTTGGAGAAGACATTGTACTCGGGGAGTTAGTGACCTGGGCAAGCCATGTCTGCTCTATTGGGCCTGAAAAGCTCATGTGTTGGCATAAGCAGCTGCTGTAACGGAATATGCTGGAGTAGCTTGTTGCAGCCTGTACTGCACGCTGCTGAATGTTATGACAGAGATAGCATTCCAGTCTGTTAAGAGAAGATACATAGTTTTTGTTTTTACACAAGATAAAAGGGACCACAGTATGGGAGGCAGGCTGAACCTCTGCAAAGACAGGATCTGTGCAGCATGCTGTGGGAAAATCCACCTTGGGTCTGACTGATCCTGCACAAAATCTGGGTCCCCAGGATCTGCAGGGACTTAAAATCTACTCCCTGTCTATATTCCTCTTTTTATTCTATCTTTATTTGTTGTCAGGCCTTTCCTATTGAGATCCAAGAGAGCCCTGCCCCACATCCCCCTCCCCTTTTCCTATACACCCTTGTAGAACACCACGTGCCTGATGGGAAAATGCAGTCATAACCATTTTCTGCAAACTACAAGCCAGAACATTATGCAGCAGTTTCTGGTTTAAAATTATCCCAAAGGGAGTACAAATAAGTTAGCTCTCTCATTGATGTCATGTTCAATTATTGTTCTCAAACAGTAATTGAGAGGTTGAGAGGAAATTCTCAACTGACTTTAAATGATAAAATTAAGAAAAAAAACACCCCAAAAACCTTAAAAACCAGATAGATAAAACCCCAAAACCCTGCAGTAAGGAACTATTGCTGTTTTAGTTCAACCTACTTTTTTTTTATCTTTTCAGGTTTTTTTTTCCTCTTCTTTTGTTTATCTTGCTCTTCTCTTTCCTTTATTTGTAGCAGCAGGAAATGAAAGTGAGCTTATTTCATTCTAATACATTATTAGCTACCTAAGGGATGATTAAAAAACACAAAGGAAACACATTTGGTCATATTTTGTAGCCATAATGAGCAGAGTTTGAGTTGAAATTTGAATGGAAAATCTTGAGGGACTTTATTAAGTTTATTCAGAGTTCTTTCAATGAAGTGTGTAAGTAGAAATACTTAGGGAATACGACATGTACAATTTTTTGATTTATTGTTTTTGTCTTTGATTTTGTGAAATCTCTTGGGGTTTTATACAAATCTCTAAAGTACTTCAAGAATGTAAGTAGTCAAGTATTAGAACTTAGGGCAAAGGTGCTGGATATCAATGAAGGTCTAAATAATTTTTTTCTTCACCAAGACTTCCTCGATCTAACCTGGAAGCTAGATCTGATTTCAGTTTTTATACAATAATTGCATTAGAATACATATTTCTTTTCCCTTAGAGAAAAGTGTAAAGCAGAAAATAACCTGCTTTTCAGATAACAGAACACAAAAACTTAGTTAAAAGTAATGAAGATTGAAAGGATGTTAACTCTGTTATGTCATCCCATCTAACATTTCAAAACTTTCCATGCAGAAAGCCTCACAAAAATATTAGAAAAGGGACTGTCATGAGGGGGACGAGGGGGAAGGAATATATGTTATATAGAAACATGTTCTAATGTATATGCGTATAAAAACTAAGGGGTTTCAGGGACCTTGCCAGATGTGTGCACACTCTCTGCTTCCTCCTACCTCAGTAAGTTTTCAAATTATTCCTTTCGACAGAGAATTTCAGTTGAATGAATTGAGATGACCTACATGAGAATTTCACAGAATTTCACAAAAAAGAGGAGTGAACTGCCATAAACACCTTTATAAAAAAGGTAATTATATAAAAGGAATAATTCCTCTTTCATTTGAGAAATTACTTATCTATTTCATGCAATATAAAACAGGATTAATGGTTGACATCCTAATAAAGATAAGCATCTCTTCCATGCTGGAACTGTATGAAATTTTTCTTTGAAGGTGGATACCTTAACGCCACTCCTCAACTCTTTGCCGGTTTACCTAGCTGCTTTATCCAGTAAGCTGATTTAAACAAATACAATGGAAACTGAAAATTAATTGAAGAAGAAACCACAATTATTTGTATAATTATTAGGCCTTCAGAATAGGTTGGAAACTGTAGCTCTATACAATTTTCAGACTGTCTAATGTTTAGATCTTGCTTCACAATTAATATTTTTTTTCCAATTCTGTTTATATCAAAGAACTTAAAGATATTGAGATGCATTAGTTATAATACAGGATAGCAAACTTTCAAATAAAGGTATTTCGATGATGATTCTGCTGTAGAATTTTCTTACATTTAATTTTTGTGTTTATCTTTTTCTGTATTTATCAAATATCAAAGGCTTTTTTAATTTTCTATATTCAGATTGCCTATCCGTGCTCACCCTGCTCAAATGCATACATGTATCATATGTTTATTTTGTTTGTCTGTCTATGGGAGGATGGAGAGAAATAGGAAGGATGAGAAAGTGACATGTTTATCTTTTCTTAATTTCCTTTTTTCATCTCTTTCTACATAAGTGCTGAAAAGGGTGATTAACATTAATTATTGAACAGAATTGAAAAGAATCTAAACTTCAGGTTCTGAAAATGTTTCAGCTGAGGAAGACTGTATAGTTCAGATAAAGCTCAGATGCAATACCCTGGAATAAGGAAAGACTATTGATAAGATATTCCTACACATTTAAGTCTTGTTTCCCAAATTTTTGGACAGCATTGTTTTCCAGTACAAATGTTACAGAGATTAGAGTAAGGTCTTAAAAAAAAAAAAGCAATGATGTAAAGTTCCTTTTGGTAAGCACCTAGTGCCTCAGTTGGAAAATGACAACCATCTACTTTGAGTGACCACATTAACATTTATAGGTCCTCCATTTTTGGTGATTTAAGTTAATTTTATCTTGTGACAGACTAGAACTGCTCAGCCAGTCACTTGGTGTTTCTCAGCTGGAAGCCTTTACTCATAGGCTGAGGGGCAATACGGATGGACTTCCTACAGTTCCTGAATGTTGTCTGAAATTTTCTGACAGTCTCTGGTATACTCTATCTATATCTACATGGTAATATTGCTGTGTTCAGCAATTATGAAGTGGCCATGCAAAAATAGAAATACCCTAAAAATCCATTTATGCTATACCCAAGCTCTGAATTACCCTGACCTCAAGCATTTTCTGTATGCATTTTCAAACATATAAATTTCAGTTTCAGAAAGTGCTGAGCTAATAGAGCTATACACCTAAATTTAATCTCAAATTAACAATGACATTTACTTGAGACTTTGAAATATATTTATAAAAATAAAAAAAATTTGCCTACTAAAATTCTTCCTAAGGCCTTGCTAGTCCTATCCTGCTGCTCAGAATATAAAATAAAATTTCACAGATCATTGGCAGGAGGAGAGAGTTACATCTAAAGAGCTTTACACATTTGAGAGCTAGGTCTGCATACACAATGTAAACAAAAGTGTTGACTTCTTCAAGCCTACGTCCTTGTTCCAATGATCAGGAAGTGGAGCTGACTAAACAGTCCTACATGGGGTTAGAATATACTGATATACCATCAGAAAAACTCTTCTAGCTTATGTGGAGGGTTTGACAATTCTTGAATAATAATGATTCTTGTTATCTAATGCTGGAATTAGTCACATTCTACTGTAGGGAATTGATAAAGATATTTCCCTCTTTTTGAGAAAAGGAGAACTCCAATAATGATCTAAGTAAGCAAAGAAGCCTACATTTCCCTGACCCAGAAAACACACAGAGGTAAAGTTTATTTCAGTCTATCTTATTCAGCTATTAAACTTTTCTGCTCTATTTCTTACCTATATTATACTCATTTTTTTGTGAGGCCTCTATTTATGTTATCTGTAAACTTGTATGTTACTATATAATTCTGTTACATGTCACCATCTCCCAACTGAAATTTGAACCCTAAATTAGTTTCTTGTAGAACCCTCAGAAGTCTATTCCTTAGCATAGGAACTGTAGCCACCAATCTTTACATCTTCAGAAATTTGAGTCTTTGGAGATACTCCTTCAGTGATCTTGCTATCAGGACTAAAATCTCATGCATATATTTGAGGCATGATTGCTTTGGACTGTGTTACGTGCTCTATATCATTAATAAAAAAAAAAAAAACCAACTTTTTTTAACCTTCCTTTTAAGGAGATCATATTCCAGCCTCTGAAGTAAATTTTTTATTTATTCTGTAGGTTAAATCTCAGTAATACTGAATTCAATGTCAAAGCACACATCAGTTTTACTGGGGCCATAATTTTATCCTGACTAATTCACACCATCTAGACTATCTGAAAAATTTATCATTATCAGAATCCTGCTTTCTCACATCCTTTTTCTTTTCTAAAAACTTCCTTTCTAGATATAATAATATGAACAGAGTATAGAAAATGTATTCCCATTAATAAATAATTACTACATTTTTTTTGTCACTGATTTTACAACTTAAAATGTTGTAAAATAAAAATTCCTGGTTTCCTTTTTTTCTTGTTATGTAAGGTTCAACAGTGTGGATCCACATTCCAAAGTAAATAATTTCCATTTGACAAATTGTACTTTTCTGTAAATTGTTTACTGATGTACATCAAGGCATATATTGAAACATCATAAAAATGAAACAGTTGTTTCACAAGTTTGTTGTCAATACTGAATGGACTACACTGGGCTGGTGATGTATAGCAATAACTTAAATTGGGAAAACCAGTGATCATTGAAAGGATATTAACATTGGAGACATATAAGATTTAGGAGAATAGTATGAAAAAAAATTAAAGTGGATAATGGGAGCAGTGGTCGAACATTGCTAAGATTCTTGTTGATTTAGACATGATGAACTAATACATACTTATGTTTATGCATTGTTAACCAGTTTGCAGCCATTCAAAAGGCATCACAGTTATCTTTATATTATATAACTGTAATATTTTTCTTATTATTTCATTTCTTTGTACTTAAAATTATAGATGCTGTTGTTTCTGGCCTGTAGTACACTGACTGTGAACTGAGGTGAACAGCAGTTTCGCATGGTTCTGGGAAACTGCATTTGTTTATCACTTAAAACTTTGGCTGTGCAGTGAAGCACCTACCGGTTTTCAGTTGTATATATTGTAATAGGCATTTGAAGCCTAAACTATACGTCAAAATGGAACAATTCTTTAAATCCAGAGAATTAAAACACGTCTTTGAGCTCTAAGAAAGGAAAGCAGTTGTTGAGCATAGGACTTCTCATGAAGGTCCAGACAAGTAGTCCTTCCTGCTAGGCTGGAAGCTGGTAGGAGCAGATTATACTGTCTGAACAGGAGACCCAATTAGACCCCACAGAAGCCCTGTTTTGGGGACTCAAATTTAACAGTTTTCAAGAGCCAGAAAAAGGCTGAAGAGAAAAGTCATGATGCTCCATGTTTTCCTTCAGCAGAGACAGAGTAAAGAAGGTCACGGTGGAAGAACCTAAAGCAATTCTGTTAGGTGTCTGTGAGTCATCTGTCTGGGGAGATCTGTCTTGCCTGTCCAGGTCAGCAGAGGCTGAAGGAGAAAGCAGTGGACCAGGGAATGTCTGAAAGTGTCACACTTCTCAGTCCAGGAAACCAAGGGGGGCTGTTGGATGCATAATTTCTAAGGGGGGCAAAAGTTGGCAGGTTTATCAGTTGCTGGAAGGTCCAACATTAGGAAAGAGAATAAGTGCTGAGCATAGTACTCTTCACAGAATCACAGAATCAACTAGGTTGGAAAGGACCTTGAAGATCATCTAGTCCAACCATTAACCTAACACTGCCAGTTCCCATCTACACCATATCTCTCAGCGTTGTGTCGACCCTACTCTTAAACACCTCCAGGGATGGGGACTCTACCACCTCCCTGGGCAGCCAATTCCACTGCCTAATAACCCGTTCTGTAAAGAAATACTTCCTGACATCCAGTCTAAACCTTCCCTGGCACAACTTGAGGCCATTCCCTCTTGTCCTATCACTTGTTACTTTGTTAAAGAGACTCATCCCCAGCTCTCTGCAACCTCCTTTCAGGTAGTTGTAGAGGGCGATGAGGTCTCCCCTCAGCCTCCTCTTCTCCAGACTAAACAACCCCAGTTCCCTCAGCTGTTCCTCGTACGACCTGTGCTCCAGACCCTTCACCAGCTTCATTGCCCTTCTCTGGACACGCTCGAGTGATTCAGTGTCCTTCTTGTAGTGAGGGGCCCAAAACTGAACACAGTAATCGAGGTGCGGCCCCACCAGTGCCGAGTACAGGGGTAAGATCCCTTCCCTGTCCCTGCTGGCCACGCTGTTTCTGATACAGGCCAGGATGCCATTGGCCTTCTTGGCCACCTGGGCACACTGCTGGCTCATGTTCAGCCGGCTGTCAATCAACACCCCCAGGTCCCTCTCTGACTGGCAGCTCTCCAGCCACTCCCCAAGCCTGTAGCGCTGCTGGGGGTTGTTGTGGCCCAAGTGCAGCACCCGGCATTTGGCCTTATTGAAACTCCTACAGTTGGCCTTAGCCCATCGCTCCAGCCTGTCCAGATCTCTCTGCAGAGCCTCCCTACCCTTGGGCAGATCAACACTCCCACCCAACTTGGTGTCTTCTGCAGTTGCATATGACACAATATATAATATTTGGAAGTGATATTGTTTAAGATTCGCAATATCCAGGTATATCTTTTGTTCATACCAGTAGATTCCAGGAGTGAGAATGCTCCATGTAAAATGGCATGGTTTTGTCTCCACACATTAACTTATAGTCATCAGAATCTCACATGATGTCAGTTTGATGGCAGGACATGACAATAGATAGAGCTTAAGACATACAGGACAGTGTATCTAACTCAAAATACTGTTTATAGCATGGGTTGAATCTATTTTGTCAACAGTTCCTCCAAAGAAGGCAGCTTCTGTGGGCAATGGAATTTCTTTTCTAAAGACCCTTAAAAATAGATGTCTTGCATTTTCTCTTCCTGGTTGGTTGGAAAAAAAATAGGTTTCCAATAAACATGCTGTTAACAAAAAGAAAACTCTTACCCTGTTGGGAACAAAAAGAAACAATATCAGAAACATGTCTCAGCAGTCACTGAATGAGAAATATTTTTCACAAATGAGCTACTCCATGGTACTCCTCCTGGTCTGAACTGGGGTATTTAATGAAGGTTATTTAAATGTAAAGATCCTAATTTTGTGAGGGGTGCAGTAACCTTGACTGAGCTTCCCTAGTTGTAGTTTCCTGTGTGTGATGAAATAAACCTGATACAGGATGGAAGCCTGTGTCCTTCTCCTGGGCTGTTTGCCAGTTTATCAATGATAATTGTGACAGAGGAGAACAGAACAACATCTTATTTCAAGAACCATGTTTGTTAAAAAATAAACACATCTATATTTGTTATAACAATATAAAATTTAAATGAGTACCTAAATGTATGTCAGTAGCAATAAACAGAACTAATGTTTCCCATATAATCAGCAAGGATGTTGAAATATCCTCTGCAATGCAGCATTAGTTCAATTATGGTAAGGGAATTTGTAGGATGGAGAAAAAGCACCAATTGGCAATAACCTTTCTATTTAATTGTAGTTATAGAAATACAGATAATAACTATAATACTTTTCAGTCTGCAGTAAATATTACATTTTATAATTTTCAAGTACCACTTAAAATTCCTGCTAAATGAATGAAAACATCGGCATTAATGGAGAAAGTGGTAGTGTTCTCCATAGCATTCTTAGCAACACACTTTTCACTATGATGATTGGCATCTTCATAAACGTGTGTCTTGATAGGTCAGACTGATGGAATACATACAAAACTTCAAGATGGTGAACAAATCGTCCTGGAAGTGAGGCCAACCTTGTCAGCAGTGACTGCTTCTGAAACAGGTGGAATTTTAGATGACTGAATTATTTGTGGTTATAGGAACACAGATGATAACTATGATAAATTCTAGTCTGCTACAATTATGCTATTTGAAGAAAATACTTCAGAAAGCATTCTAAGTTCTGTTGTCTGCTACAAATACCATTCTAAGTATCATTCTATTATATAGTTAGGTTCAAGATTCATCTTTTATGCAGTACAGAAGCTCAGGCAATTGTAGTACATATGGGTATGTCTTTCACTGCTTTGATCAGAACTCAAATATTGACATTAGATTTTTCAAATTTCAGAGATTAAAATGAAATGAGTCTTCAGTTCTTTATTTAAACACACGTTTAAATTTCATTATTACCCATTTTATGAACTAGTGATAAAGTAAATAACCTGACACAGGTTGGTAGTTAGATTATTGCTGAAGTTTGAAACATCATTGATCTATATAGAAATATGTAATATTCTCAGGAGACAACTAATATATTTCAGTCATAGCTATGACAAAAATCCAGCCTTTGTCATAATTTCACAAAATTAACAGAGAGATAAAGACCTTTTGTCATTTCAGCTCTTTAAAAGTTGAAGATAAATGAATAACTGAGTTTTATTTTTTATCTCAGTCTGTTGAGAAGAATAATCCAGCTATTATAATGCTCTTTCCCAAAAACTGGGTAGTAATCATGTGATAATTAGAAGTATTTAATTTTTGGCAGTTCACATCATCTTCTTAATTACTATTGTTCACTGCAAAATTAATTTACCAAATTCCTAACATGTTATTAATCTTTGAAATTAAACAAACAAACAAAAAAACAAAC
This sequence comes from Strix aluco, assembly GCF_031877795.1. Taxonomy (NCBI): domain Eukaryota; kingdom Metazoa; phylum Chordata; class Aves; order Strigiformes; family Strigidae; genus Strix; species Strix aluco. Next base: position 44,806,593 of record NC_133931.1, read on the forward strand.
ACCCTCACCAAAAAAGTTACCTGCAAAATGCAAACTTTTCTCTGAATAATGTGCCTGTTACAAGACTACTGCTTGTGGACTAATTTGTCGTATTTTCAAATATTAAATCTTTCTCCTCCCCTGTTTCAAATCCAAGTGAAATAATGTTTTTTCTAATTTATTTTATAGGTCGGTAAACTTCTTACATTTCTTATCTGGTGATCATATGCAAGCACTAACTTTTAGGTGAAAATAAACACATACTGCTGTACTTAAAGAACAAAACAATGCTGTTACATAAGAAGTAGTCCAAATTTTGTTTTAAGCGTCATCTGATTTTTATTTTGTTGTGTTATATTAATATTCCATTATAAGTTTTTATTCAGTGCATATGTGGGAGAAAAGGTGTTGTTTTCTTAAAACCAATTGAGAAAGAGTACAGCAATCAAGGGCTAAGACAGAAAAAATCATATTTTGAATCACAAGGTGCCGAAGAATTTCATCATGAAGAACTAGATAAGGTGGAATACATTTTGGAAAACACCATGTCAAATCAGGCATACTTTTCCTAATTTTACAAGCAGGAACCCCACCACACTATTTTTTTTCATTAGATTTGCATACCGGAATTTTGAAGTTTATCCACTTCAAATTTCTAATTCAGGGACTTCAATCACAAAGCAAAGTAGTTAGCAGCAGCTAATAATAATTTTTTTTTAAAAGTGTTATATTCTGCTTTCTATGTGTGGTGTGAGGAACAGAGATAGAGGGATGTTCCAATTTCTGCCTCTGTGTCCCTTCTAATCATACGTGTTCAGATATTTAGATAATTTAGAAAATATTTAGAAAACGTCCTCTTCATCTATTGTTATGTTTAAAGTTGATTAGCTCTTGACATCTATGTGGAAACTGTAATGTTTCGTGTGTGAAATTAACCAGTAGCTTCTTTTCCTTTGGAGGTCATAACTCCACTATTATTTTCCAAACTGTAACTTTGCAAGATAGAAAAAAAATATTTAACATTTTCAAACTCTTTTTTCAGAGTCTATATTTTTAAGATCAACTTGAACCTCAGAATAATTTACTTTCAAAGTTGTTAAATAATTCCTTCAAGATTATTAAACTGGCAAAGTACCCAGCATAACATTTTCTTCAACTTCTAAACCATTTACAAAAGTATTTGGAAACTCAAAGAGATTAATGGGTTCATTTAGACTTTGAGACAGCTGAATGTTGATTGAGTTTAACCTTCAAAGACATGACACAGTTTTGAGCTCTGAAAAATGCCTATTAAAGTATAGAAAATGTATGCAGACAGGAATATATAATTAATAACATATATATGGTAATATTAAAATTTCATATCTAGTTATGTTTTCCTGTAACATATAATCATGAACTACGGACTCTGTATGACATTGCCATGCCACTGGAAATGGGAATCACAGTAATCACTTTTGAAGGGAGATAGATTTATAAAGAAACAGTGGCTTTGGACTAGGGAACTTTGAAAATTAGTTTGAAGTGCAAATTGTCATTATACAACCTTATTAAAAAATATTGGTTGGCACTGTCTAAGACTGTCATTCCACAACAGAAAATCTTGTGCTTCTCTCCAATAATTCTAAATTATCCACCTTGGCTCCCTGAGGTACTACCCTGTTAATAACCACACTAATTGTGACCTCAGAATGTGACCTGTCTAATCCTTGATCAGTCCCAGCTGGGGTGATAAGGTCATTTCCTGGCTGGGATAGTGGCAATAATTAATGCCATCTGTATGGTCTGAAACCTGGCAATTTGCCACCACAGGATTAGCTATTTTGTGATGTTTCACTTCTGTGAAATGACAGCTTACTCCAGAAGCACTGAACTCAGTGTGACTGACTGAACTTTACAACATGAGTCAGAATACCATGACCATGGCTAGAATCTGTCATTTTGATGATCTTCCCCATTCTGCATATTTTGTCACAACATATTTATCTTTCGCTATCAACATGCTGCTCTTGAAAATTTCAAAATATATTCATTACACTACTTCCAGTTACGTGTAGTGTTGAGGCAGTATGGTATATTAACACAATTGTCATCATAGTCCCATGACTTCACAGTTTTTCAAAGGAGAAGTTTGAGAATTTTGAAATTTCGCTACTTTTCATTGATATGCAAATGTTGCAACAAGATGATATATGAGACGAAAAGTGTTTTCTTAAGTAAATATTGCACATTTTCAACATCTATAGCTGGAAAAATTCTATCTCTGTAATGTCATGATTCAATATTTTTCATTTTAATAAACCACAAAAGCAGTAAAATAATGTTGCTCTTAGTGAAAGGGACGGGAGAGAAATATGTCGAGCTCCTTTATTGTCTTTTCCTAATTGTTAAATTTATGTTAATTAGCACTAATGCTGCTTACCCTGTTTCCTTAAATGTGACCTTTATTAGCTTGATTAACTACACTATATTTTATACTGAAAGGCTGTTATTGCCAGTTTAGATTAGGAAGTTTTATAGTCTGTTGCTATAGAAGTTTTGACATTTATTTTTATACAGAGGAGATATAACTTTAGGTTGACTTCAATATCTGGAAATTTTGACCTGAATAATAAACTAAAACTGAGTAGGAGACTACTTTTATTATTCTTTAAATAATATCATGTTCATTGTTACCCTTTAATTTGATTAACAAAGATTAAATATACTATAAATGTTTATCATCTTGAACATACATTGCTGGGTCTTTTTAGTGAATTGAGCCTATAGAAGGTGGAGAATTAAAATGGATTGTAATAATTATTAGATGTCAAAGTCTTTGTTTCCTGGAAAAAGAATTTATTTTGGCTGAATCTATTTGCCAGGTATGCTGATTCAGCAGACACTAAAATTTTGCAATTTTTAAAATCAGAACACACAATATTTTGTCACCATTCTTGCATCAACATTTTTCAGTTAAAGCATATTGCTCCTTATGCTACTACAAGGAACATAAAATACACATCTTTACCTTCTTATGAGAACGTTTTCTTTCACACTATCTTCCATGACATGATTCTCAGTTGTATGTGACTGGGGAATTGATGCCTGTTCTCATTTATGGTCATACTGATCCTTCAAAACCAAAATTATACTGATTAATTAACAACATAAATATTGTATTGATACAAACATTGCAGGATAATATTTCAGCCTGTTCATGCATATACTTTAGAATTGCATCAATTTATCCATTATAAACTTTATGGATACCATGATAACCAGCTATAAATCTTTAATTTCTAGTATATTGAAGTGTAAATCCAAGAAGTCAAGAGATGACACTGCACTGCTGTTCAGAATCACAGATTTGTCTAGGTTGGAAAAGACCTTGAAGATCATCTAGTCCAACCATTAACTTAACAATGACAGTTCTCAACTACACAATATGCCTAAGCACTATGTCAACCTTACTCTTAAACACCTCCAGGGATGGGGACTCCACCACCTCCCTGGGCAGCCCATTCCAATGCCTGACAACCCATTCTGTAAAGAAATACTTCCTAATATCTAGTCTAAACCTTCCCTCGTGCAACGTGAGGCCATTCTCTCTTGTCCTATCGCTTGTTACTTGGTTAAAGAGACTCATCCCCAGCTCTCTGCAACCTCCTTTCAGGTAGTTGTAGAGGGCGATGAGGTCTCCCCTCAGCCTCCTCTTCTCCAGACTAAACAACCCCAGTTCCCTCAGCCGCTCCTCGTACGACCTGTGCTCCAGACCCTTCACCAGCTTCGTTGCCCTTCTTTGGACATGCTCGAGTAATTCAATGTCCTTTTTGTAGTGAGGGGCCCAAGTAGTCAAGGTGCGACCTCACCAGTGCCGAGTACAGGGGTAAGATCATGTCCCTGTCCCTGCTGGCCATGCTATTTCTGATACAACAGTGGATATTCTCAAAGATTCCATACTTCTGCTACTGAACATGGTGGAAAGTGTTGCCAGATTTACTGGAGGGTCATGGGAGTACAAGAACCTACACTGGCACAAGAATACATTGGTAAGTCTTAGCTAAATACAAACAAGACATTACTTATGAATTCTATAACATTTAAAAGTATAGCAAGAACATAATATAAAACACATGGAAGAATGCCCCACTCTTGAGAGCATAAACAATGAGTTTACCAGTCAAGACAGGTTGTAGCACATGCAAACAGCTGAAGAAAAGCAGATAGGATATACCTTGTCAATTAGAGAAAGAAGTTCAGTGTGGATTGTGGAAGAGGAGATACGTATGTTCAGATTTGTTCAGTATACCAGTATCCATCGTGGGTGGACAAAAGAATTCTCATCCAGAGTACCATCTTACAACACATGCGGGACAACCAGGGGATCAGGCCCAGTCAGCATGGGTTTATGAAAGGCAGGTCCTGCTCGACAAACCTGAGCTCCTTCTCCAACACTGTGACCTGCTTATTGGATGAGGGAAAGGCTGTGGATGTAGTTTACCTTGACTTTAGCAAAGCCTTTGACACCGTTTCCCACAACATTCTTCTGGCGAAACTGGCTGCTCGAGGCTTGGATGATCGCACACTTTGCTGGGTAAAAAACTGGCTGGATGGCCGGGCCCAGAGAGTTGTGGTGAACGGAGTTAAATCCGGTTGGAGGCTGGTCACGAGTGGTGTCCCCCAGGGCTCGGTTTTGGGGCCACTCCTGTTTAACATCTTTATTGATGACCTAGACGAGGGGATCGAATGCACCCTCAGTAAGTTTGCAGACGACACCAAGTTGGGTGGGAGTGTTGATCTGCTCGAGGGTAGGGAGGCTCTGCAGAGAGACCTGGACAGGCTGGAGCGATGAACTAAGGCCAACTGTATGAAGTTCAATAAGGCCAAATGCCGGGTGCTGCACTTGGGTCACAACAACCCCCAGCAGAGCTACAGGCTTGGGGAGGAGTGGCTGGAGAGCTGCCAGTCAGAGAGGGACCTGGGGGTGTTGATTGACAGCCGGCTGAACATGAGCCAGCAGTGTGCCCAGGTGGCCAAGAAGGCCAATGGCATCCTGGCTTGCATCAGAAATAGCGTGGCCAGCAGAGACACGGAAGTGATCTTACCCCTGTACTTGGCACTGGTGAGGCCGCACCTCGATTACTGTGTTCAGTTTTGGGCCCCTCACTACAAAAAGGACATTGAATTACTCGAGCGTGTCCAGAGAAGGGCAACGAAGCTGATGAAGGGTCTTGAGCACATGTCGTACGAGGAGCGGCTGAGGGAACTGGGGTTGTTTAGTCTGGAGAAGAGGAGGCTGAGGGGAGACCTCATCGCCCTCTACAACTACCTGAAAGGAGGTTGCAGGGAGCTAGGGATGAGTCTCTTTAACCAAGTAACAAGTGATAGGACAAGAGGGCATGGCCTCAAGTTGCGCCAGGGAAGGTTTAGACTAGATGTCAGGAAGTATTTCTTTACAGAACGGGTTATTAGGCAGTGGAATGGATTGCCCAGGGAGGTGGTGGAATCCCCATCCCTGGAGGTGTTTAAGAGTAGGGTCGATATAGCGCTGAGAGATATGGTGTAGATGGGAACTGTCAATGTTAGGTTAATGGTTGGACTAGATGATCTTCAAGGTCCTTTCCAACATAGTTGATTCTGTGATTCTGTGATTCTGTGAATTTTTAAATTTTAAGATAAAATACTCTTGTCTAAAGACAATTTAGGCCAAACACTGAAGCAAACAGGCTTCCATTTGGGCCTGAAAATTATGTTTACCTGAAATTGCCTAGATGATCAAGAGGACATTCTTCTATCTCTAGCTTGTATGGTACTGGAAATGCAGTGTATTGTCTGTAAATCTTGAATGAAGAACTTGCCAGTCAGGAATATTTGAGTATATTGTGCTTATTTTCAGATATTCAAGTAAGTAATACCTACACTGGCATTCTAGAAGGCGCTACCAGGTAAGATATCTTGCATGTTTCCACAAATATTTATATTTTGTTTGGTTATTTTTATTTAGTGTTTATTCTAGTCATAGAAACTGTGCTGAGTACAGGCAAGTTAGACAATACCAAAAAATATTCAGAGGCCTGGAATTTAAACAGTATAGAAAGTAGTTTTAGAAATAGAGTTGATATTCTTTAAGGGATTACTTGTTTGTCTTGAAAAAATCACAGAAACAGCTTACCTTGAAGAAGTAGGTCAATCATACTTATTTATATTGAACTAAAATTGCTCATAGTATATTACAGTTGGAACAGAAAGGATGGATAAGACAAGAAATGTAGCTCTAGACAATATTATGGGACTCTCCACTTTTGTTATAGGTGAAGTACTTGAATTAATGTGGAATTCTTAAAGATTATTGGATACTTCTTCGTAGAGGTTGGCTGTAGAGAAATGTTGGTTTTACTTAACTTTTAAGTAACATTGTTTGCAAGCAGTTAATCAATTTACACTTATCTCTAAAATAAAATTGATCCGTGCTTCAATCCATAACTTCAAAACAAGAGTTTTATTTTAGTTCTTTTCCAAGGATCAGATTATAATGTGGTTTGTCTTTAGAAATATAATCACTAAAAATGCTAGAGATATTTGTTAATTTTCCAGTATAATCTCTTGGATAAGCACTGGATTTTCTCCGAAACTGTAGACCATATTTGAGAGACCCTCACCCAGTGTTTCAGTGATAAAAATTTCACTGGATAAGAGAGACTGGCAGGTGCAACCATGTGTTAAGTATAGAATAAGATATTTCCTCTTGATAATGGTACAGACCTCCAGTCATATCTTTAAACTGATAACCTATTGCTATGCTAATGAACAGAGATTGTCTTCTGACTTTAGTTGACAAAGACACATGAGTCTAATTAAACTGAAAGATACAATGCTACAAACACACTGATACTAAATATGTAAGGTTTAGTATCTTCTAGTTTTTTGAGATTTTGTTATTTACCAAAAAAACAAAAATAAAAAAAAACCTTTTAAGATCTAAAGCTAAGGAAGGACAAGGTAGATGAATTTGTCTTTGAAAAACTATGCTTGAACCTCTCTGAATCCTCAGACTGAATATTGAAGTGGCACTTAAACATAACCAAGCAATGGCTATAATTCTATGTCTGCTTTGATATGCTTGTTCTGAACTCCAAAATTATTTCTCTGTGTAGCTTACTCAAGATTTTGGAAGATTCTGTTCATTCCATTACAACAGCTTTAAAGCAATCTTGTTCAAACAAAAGGTTCACCCAAATTTCAGTTGGTATCTTTAGACTTGTGGTATGGTTCTTAAGAACATATCACAACTGGCTGATGAGAGTAGATCAGCATGTAGGTCAAGAGCTTCAAAGTGACTCAGATATGCTGCTTTTTTTAAAAAAAAAAAAAAAAACAACACTTGATCTTCTACATTATGGCATTGAATGAGCTGAACTTTGTTGATAAGAAAAACTGAACTGATAGCATTTGAAAATAAGCTTATTTAAATGTTCCCATTTTAAAATTTAATATTTTATGTATTCTGTTCTTTTTCACAGTGTCTTATTGTCTTATTTTGTTTTACTGGGCTGCCTGCCTCTCTGTCTTTCCATCTATTCCATTTCTCTCCCTGCTGATCCTTCATTCTTGACCCTTGTTGATCTTGCATTGTTCAAATTCTTTCACTGTCTTTCATGATCTCTTTTTTAACACTGAATCATGCTAACCTCAAACTCTTCTTTCACTACTGATCTGTTTTCGTTTCCTTTTATGTTAAACTTTAGCATTGCTTCAGCATAATTTCGTATTCTGCTGAAGAATGTATAAATGGAATCAAAAGTAACTTTCAATACCTGAGATTAAAATAATCAAAATTTGGTCTTTATATTCATTGTGAGTGAATTGCGTAGTTAAAGAATATAATTTGCTTTCTGAGTTTTACATGCCTGGACACTGGACAAAGATGAAACAGAAGTAAAAGTCTACCAGTGGAATACTTAAGAAAAAGTAAGTGCTGCCTGATCATTTAAAGTTTTATAAGTACTTTCAAATGCAATGTGTGCCGCTCCTGTTTCATATCACCATTAAAAATATAAATTATTATACTCTCATGTCACTCTCAGTAAGAGTGACAAAGATGATTAGGGAATGTTCTCCTGGAAAAGAGTTGATGGCAAGGAACCATTTCTTGACAAAGCTGAACTTTCATGGCATTTAAACCTCTCGGCCCATCAAATGTTTATTTGTCTATTTCAAGCTTAGCAGGCATTCTCATGCAACTTCATCATTTCTACTAATAACTGGTTGTCATGACATAGCATGAAAAAAATAAAGAACACACACACAAATTCACAGAATGACAGAATCGTCTAGGTTGGAAAAGACCTTGAAGGTCATCTAGTCCAACCATTAACCTAACACTGACAGTTCTCAACTACACCATATCCCTAAGCACTATGTCCACCTGATTCTTAAATACCTCCAGGGATGGGGACTCTACCACCTCCCTGGGCAGCCCATTCCAACACCTAACAACCTGTTCTGTAAAGAAATGCTTCCTAATATCCAGTCTAAACCTTCCCTGGCACAACTTGAGGCCATTCCCTCTTGTCCTATCGCTTGTTACTTGGTTAAAGAGACTCATCCCCAGCTCTCTGCAACCTCCTTTCAGGTAGTTGTAGAGGGCGATGAGGTCTCCCTTCAGCCTCCTCTTCTCCAGACTAAACAACCCCAGTTCCCTCAGCCGCTCCTCGTAGGACATGTGCTCCAGACCCTTCACCAGCTTCATTGCCCTTCTGTGGACACACTCAAGTAATTCAATGTCCTTTTTGTAGTGAGGGGCCCAAAACTGAACACAGTAATTGAGGTGTACTTTGGCAAATTCAGAAATTCAATGTATTTTGGAAAATGTTCATTTATTTTTGAGAAGCAGACTGGTTGCTCTCATGTCCTTAGGAAGAAGTGTCATTTGGAATCTTGTGCTTTAGTGGTGGACAACAGTATGTTGCAGGGATAGGAATTTATGCTCCAAACTGACCTGCAAGCAGTATAACCCGATGTATGATATAGTCTTTCTGTCTAGTGAAGTTCTATATGTTATCTATATGGTAGATCAACAGGTTAGTGACATGTCGTCTTTAAACTTCCAGCTCTCAAAAGAACAGAAAATAATGACTTGGCTAGAAAAATCTTCTCAGGACCTCCCATTGCTGACTAACCTAAAGTTGCTGGATGTTAAATTTCATGATGTGGTTCTCAATATACAACTTCGCTCTTGAAATATATACTTTCCACTTTTAAGTGTTATGTTCATATGCACTGCTTCTGGTTTTGTGTCATCCTCATCTTTTTTTTCTGCATGCCTACTATTCATTTAATTGAATCTTTGAGCTTCACTTATGGACTTTTTTTGTGATTTTGTTCAGCACTTAGGAGAATTATGACCTATACTGCTATTGCAGGTTTTGGAGCACAAAATAACTCCCTATGACTGAAGGATAAAAGGAGTAAGGGTAAAAAGGAGTGCAATGGTTTCTATCAATTGGATGAACTTTTCCAGCTCATATTGTTGCCACCTTTCATTAGTATCTGTGATTGGGTAGATTTTATGATTTATATAGGTAAAGTGGAAATCTGAAAGGAGTGCATTTAAGGTAGAATAATGTATTGCCATAAAGTAACATTTTAGAATTTCACATTAAAAATTGTACTGTGTCTGGCTGGAATGGAGTAACTTTCTTCGTACCAGCCTATATGGTGGTGTGCTTCATCTTTGTGACTAAAAGTGTTGATGACACATCCATGTTTTTGCTATTGTTGAACAGTGCTTGCAAAATATAAAGGCATTTTCTCTTTCTCACTCTGCCCTTTCCCCTTGTATGGGTTTTGTCTGGGATAGTCAATTTACTTCATAAAAACTCATATTGTGCTGTGTTTTGGACCAAAACAGTGTTAACACTCTAAAGTTTTACTTATTGCTGAACAGTGTTTATACAGCATCAAGGCCTTTTCTTCTTCTCTCACTGCCCCAGAAAAAAGAAGTTGGGAGTGGACCCAGCCAGGACAGCTGACCCCAACTGACCAAAGGCATATCCCATACCATATGACATCATAGTCAGCAATAAAAGCTGGGGAAAGAAGGAGGAAGGGGGGGACATTCAGAGTTATGGTGTTTGTCTTCCCAAGTATCTGTTACTGTGATGAAGCTCTGCTTTCCTGGAGGTGGCTGCCAATAGGAAGTGGTGAATGAATTCCTTGTCTGGTTTTGCTTGCAGTTTTACCTATTAAACTGCCTTTATCTCAACTCACGAGTTTTATCATTTTTACCCTTCTGATTCACTTCCCCATCTCACTTGAAGGCGTTAGTGCACAGCTGTGTGGAGCTGAACTGCCTTCTGGGCTTAATCTACACCACCACCATTCCCCCAGCAAGTAGGCTGGGGTTGGGCAAGAGGCTCGGGGGGGACACAGTCAGGATGACTGACCCAAATTGACCAAAGGGAAATTCCATACCATAAAATATTAAAATCTCAGGGAAAGGAGGAGGAAGGGGGAACATTTGTGGTTATGGCATTTGTCTTCCCAAGCAACTATTGCCTTTGCTGAGACCCTGCCTTTTAGAAAGTGCTAAACATCTGCCTGCTGATGGGAAGTGGTGAATGAATTCCTCTTTCTGATTTGCTTGCATGAGAAGCTTTTTCTTTTCCTATTAAACTGTCATTGTCTCGATCGAACAAGTCTTTTTGCCTTCCTTCTATTTTCCCCTTGTCCCATGGGAGAGGGGAAGGGAGTGAGCAGCTATGTGGGTGTTTGCTGTTGGCCAGGTAGGGCCACCACAAAAATAGAATATGAATAGGTGTGAATAAACTTTCTCTTCTGTAAATTTTTGCCTTCCAACTCTCAAACAGTAAACCACAACTTAAACTGCGTTCTGTAATCTTGAATTGTATTGTTTGTTGCACATTTACAGCTATGGGTACATTACATTCTTCTGTTGTTTTTTCCACATGTCATAAATAGAGGCTGCTTCATTAAATCCCTCTTTTTCTTCTCCTCAGGAGACTTACAGAAGCTCAGACTATCCAGAGAATATTGTGAAACAGTCCAGGAACATTTTATTTATTCATAACCAGACTGGAGGAAGGGCTGTCTGTTAGAACATTGGTTGCCAGAATTTTTTTCCTTCCTAAAACAAAGGATATACATAAAATATGGGATAGAATTATTCATGTTTAAAATTTTCATACAGCACTATCTATGTTTACAGCTGCAAGTGACCTAAAAGTGTGAAAAGTAATGGTCTAATTTATGGATTTTCTTATAAAGTTTGAGAGGAATACTCTAAATTTAGTTAACAATTCTGATTTGTATTTAGATAAACCATAGGCAAAAATATGTCCACAGCTGCTTTTCAGATGTCAGGCTGATGAAAACTTGATATCTTACCTGAGATCACCAATTACTTTTTTCTTCTCTGCCTGAAAAACAATTAAATATTCACTCTTTTGTTGTAGCATCTTATGACCAGAGTTAATTCGAAACATTTACTCATTTTTATTACACCTTTTATTACACTTTTAAAGATATACCTGGTTCCAGTGAATTAAGTTCCTTTTAATGGGACAAAATAGTTTTGTTTTCTATGGGGAAAAATGTAATAATGTTAAAGCAGAAAAACGAAGCCTTTTTTTCAGTTTCCTTTAATTTTTACATAATCTAATTTATGCTATTTTCTCTTTTTGTGGCTTTTTCTTTCGTTCTTATTTTGGTTTGTTTCTTAATGTCTTTTCTTATTATTGAAGAAATATCTACTTGATTTTAATTACAGTTTTGTAATTGAGTGGGCAATTGACATTCTTAGACGTTGTCTAGTTCAAATTTTTCAAAAGTTATTAATGACTTTGAAGGGAAGCTGGTATAAGAAATTGGATTAGCACTCTTAATGTGTCTGATGATATCTCAAAGTGGATGTAAATAACCCCATTCACTTACATTCTTCCAGATAGCTGGGCCTTCCATATTATCTGTATGCATCTTCTCTCTGTCTTTCACTCTCTGTCCCTCACATTATAACTGTGGAAAAGGTTTAGTATTTTTTGAAGGGTTCATATTTAGGAGAGCTATCCCTTTGTCCATTTCCTCCGTGAGAAAAATTGCCACTCTTTTCATATGGCCTTCCACTCAAGTGTAAACAGTAGATTTGTACCAACTACACAGACATGAGAGAGATCATATTATGTGAAAATGGATTATTTTTTTTACTCAACAGTGTATTGATCTTCAAGGACAACCAATTTGTGCCACCTGTCATCTTTTCCTGTTGAAATTATTAGTTCTCACTCTACCTTGTGAACTTTTTTTTGGGTTGTCAGAATTTGGGTTGTCAGAATTTGTCTGCCACCTCCAGTGACCATCACAGATGTAATTTAGGTGAGGAGGAAGTCTGGAATCCCATAATCCACATTGCTTTAACATACAAAGACTATAGAAGATGCATAGTCTCCATTACAAAAAAAAACCTCCTGTGGAGAACTGAGAGGTTCAAGACATGTGGAAGATATCCCTGCCAGGGTAAATTCAATAGGAAGTTGTTGATATAGTGCCTCACAATGTTATGCAAGTTAAACTGCTTTAAAAAGGACCCGAAGACAGCCAATGAGATTGCTTAAAACTTCATTCACTGGCAGAGTCCTTTCAATTACCAAATTTGTTAGTGTTAACCTTAACAGAAGAGTCAATACAGGGAGAAATACCTCATGCAACACTTAACATTTTGATGCCAAATCATCAGTCTCAGCCTAAATCTCAGCTGGGCAGAAATGGAAGGTATAGCACGATAATTACAAAAATATTTTAAAGGGCTGCCAGCCTCTCCATTGAACCTGAAATTAGATGGCTCCAGATATTAATTTCAAAATAAGCTTTACAATTAAAGTTCTGGTTACAACAACCTCTTACCTTGTTTAACTGCTTGAAGAGGTAAATATTTTTGAACTATTGTTCACAAACCAAATGTTTATCCCAGACACTGTGTAAAGGAGATGTTTCTGGAGAGAAACCTTGCATCAATAGAGTTAAAACTGTTTTTCCTAGAGGGTTTTTATAATGGTAATGAGACCAGTAATTAATTTCCTAAAATGTCTAAGAATAAAAAAAGTCTCATTTATTTAGACAGTGTCTGGACTGTAGTAGTCAAAAGAACTCCTAGGACTAAAAATTTGCTTTGCTAAGTGCTGTTCAGCAGAGAAAAATCTATTTTATCCCTTTCTTCTTGTCAGGATTTTCTGAGATTCAAAGAACCTAAAATAAAACCTCAGGCTTCATTTTTGGCAAGAACAAACCATATCCTGCTTTGCATTCCCTCATGCAAATGGATATCATGTATCTGTCTTTTTATTGTTTTCAGGGACAAGGTGCACTGCATCAAACTTCAGTTATATGATACCCATTCATCCCTTAGATCACATTCAGAATATTTATAGCTATTTGCATCAAACTCTTTAGTTAGAGCTTTTATAAAAACTATTTAATAAGAACATGAAACTGCAAATTCCATTTGCCTTAGCAGAGGAAATAGAAATCCTCACATAACTATAGATTTTTGTGAATTACACTCAGATAGGACTACTTTTCTAATTTTGACTCTTCCCTGGAACCTAAAATTTCATGGGAATAACTGTTTAATCATATATTTTTATGGTCAGATCAGCTGCCTGGACAGCTACTCAATGGACCAGCATTCATTCCTAGATTCTCTCCTCCTTGCCTACACACAGTGATCAGTGCAAGCAATTACATTACACAACAGATCCCATCTTGTATGTACACTTCTCTTTTAGAATACTTCCCCAGTTAAGTTTCTCCTGTTGTGTTTCTTTCTATTTTTCCCCCCTGAGGTTTTTTTGTGTGACTTTCCTGTGTCTTTGTGCCTGATATATTGATCTCTAGTCAGAGTCTCATTTTAGAGCACCACACTTTTTTCCTGCACTATGTCAGACAGTCTGTAGATTTTCTATTAAAGTATTACTCTTCCCCTTAGATTTTCAGACTCTCGAAACTGATAGTACCTTTTGTTCTCTAAATGGCAACTGTATTAAGCAATAAATACAGAATTTAAAAAACAAAACCCCAACACTCCAAACCTTTACTAATATATAAAGTGAATTATACCTTAGTAATATAAAAGATGGAGAATATGGAGGGAAAAAATTTACAGGTGAGAAAAAGACATTTCCAACACTCAAATCCTCAGAAGTTGCTTCATGTCATTTGCATAGTGCTGTGCTCTTGATACTTGATTCCTAAATATCACCGTATTCCTGATCTTGTTTCTTGCCAAAAGCCTTCTGCATCTTTTGGCAGCTTTAGTTATTTTGCCTACAGCCAGACTCCTCTAACTCGGTGAATGATTTCCCTGTCTATTCCTGAGAACTCCCACATCTAATGGGTAATAAGTCAAACCTTTCAAATCCACTACTAAGCAAGCAGAAAGAAGAAACAATCCCACACTGTGTTGTGTCAGGGCAGGAATTTAAAAAAAAAAAAAATCCTACACTGGAGGCAGTTGTAATTATTTTTTCTTTCTTTCTTACATAAGACCTTCTTTAGCTCATAAAGAAATTAATGGCAACCAATTTAGTATCCTGGATATTTAGTTTCTCTACCTCAACATGCCCTGGCAAGTTCTTTACTTCATCTCTTCTTCTTGTTACGTGGTTACCTTGCCTCCAAGACTGGCAAGTCTATCTGGCAAGTCTAGAGTAAAACTCTATATATGTTGACTGTCCTCAGCCAGGGTGAGATGACTAATTATGTCCTTAATTATGTAACATGTTCTAGGTGATGAGGACAACGCATGGTAAATAGGAATGAGTAGGTATTGCTTCCTCCCTCATACCCTTAACATTTTTAAACTAAGGATTCTTTCCTCTTCTTGCTTGCCTGTTTTCTCCTACAGAAGTCTTCAAAAGACAAAATATTAGAGCTTTGTAAATTACAATAAACACTGATTTTATAATGACCTAATTAAACTCATAACATTAGCTAACTGGGAGCTTCATATAAACACCAAATATTCCACAACAGATAGTAAAGGCTGGAAAAAGGGTGTTGAACAGTGCTTCCACTAAACATGCACTGATACATTGTAGGGGATTCTTTTCAGATGTCATGTTAAAGAATTTAGCAATTAGCTTGGGTGAACCACTTTGCATTTGGAGATGAATGCAACCAAAGGACTTGGAGTAAGTATAGGTATCTGTGTAAAGAGTAAGGTTACAAACAAATACTTATGTGCATAAAGATTTTACATCTGTATTTTTAGCTTCTATAATTGAATGTCAAATCCAGGGTGTGAATTCAGGGTAGAAAGTGACTCTTATTTAAACAAATGCATTTTGTTATCTCATATTTTAAAAAGATGAGAGAAAGCCTCTCTTGTATCACACTGATTTTTATTCATGTTAACTCCTTATCCCTTTGTTTTAATTTTGTTTTTTCTTTTATTGTTATTTCCTAATATATAGCAATTCTTTTTACTGCCAAGCTTAAAATCACCTTTCTGAATGTTCTTATGGTTCACTGTTTCTTTCTACACTCATAATTTATGATATATTTTAAAACTAAAAACAACTTTGAAAAAACATTTAATATGCTGAAAATAAACCTGCTAATAAAGAAAATAGGAATAGTTGCCCTGTTCATATCACTGTTTCACATGGAAATCGTATAATGTATATTACCTGGTCTTTCAAGTGTCCTTGTTTAAGTAAAATAGATTATTAATAAAACAATATAAGACTAGAATGAACTCTTAATTCCTCATTCAACAATTATGATAAGAATTATAAGTACTGTTTCTGATTTTATACATCCAAATAAAGTGTAATTTAGTGACAGAACTTATTTTAAAAAAACACTAGGCTCTCTGAAATCTTGATAAATATTAACTTGCAAACATCTACCAGCACTTACTGGCACTATTTAGTGCCAAAAAAGAATTTGACAGATTAAGGTAGGATTATTTATTTTATACACTAGATAAATTTGTACCCAGAAACAAATTTTGTAAATGGATTAAATACTCCCAGAAGTGTGTTTTACTAAGCTGATTATCAGAATTGAAATCTCCGCATTCTTTAAACAACAGTTTTGATCTTTCCTGGCTTCCTTGTTCTACCTTCAAAAGAATGAATAGTTCACAACTATTTTGGGAGTCTGTCTCTCCAGCTGAAACCTTTGCCTGCACAGCATTCAAGTTTACTGACAATATGTGATCCCTATGATTCTCAATTATCTCCCCTCCCCTCCCCTCCCCTCCTCCCCTCCCCTCCTCCCCTCCCCTCCCCTCCCCTCCCCTCCCCTCCCCTCCCCTCCCCTCCTCTCCTCTCCTCTCCTCTCCTCTCCTCTCCTCTCCTCTCCTCTCCTCTCCTCTCCTCTCCTCTCCTCTCCTCTCCTCTCCTCTCCTCTCCTCTCCTCTCCTCTCCTCTCCTCTCCTCTCCTCTCCTCTCCTCTCCTCTCCTCTCCCCTCTCCCCTCCCCTCCCCTCCCCTCCCCTCCCCTCCCCTCCCCTCCCCTCCTCTCCTCTCCTCTCCTCTCCTCTCCTCTCCTCTCCTCTCCTCTCCTCTCCTCTCCTCTCCTCTCCTCTCCTCTCCTCTCCTCTCCTCTCCTCTCCTCTCCTCTCCTCTCCTCTCCTCTCCTCTCCTCTCCCCGTTCTTGTCCTTGTCCTTGTCCTTTTTTCTTCTCTCCCTGCCCAGGTTTCCACAATGGCATTTAGCACTGTTTTGTATGTATGCTAGGAGGTACTTATCAAGTATTTAAAACCCCATGCTATTCTGCTTTCATTTTTTTGTGAAAACCATTTGACAATACAATATACTTCCTTATCTTTACTGTAAATTGTACTTTCTCATTAGTGTGATTTTTGAGCATCAGTGTACATATCTGACAAAAACATTTCTTTTCCTTCAGTTAACAAGAACTTTGGAAGCTCAACACAAGTTGAATAACAGTATTAAGAGTACTAGTATACCTAACTCTAAACACTATGAAACCATCAGGGAATACTGTAGTTGTAATTACATCCCTGTTGTTTGCTATTTATATTTGAAAAGTTCTAAACTGAAAGGTTTTGGGGTAGCTATAGATCTTTGCTCAAGACAACAAAATTCTTATTGGGATCTTTGGATTTGTTAATCCTTTTAAATCTTAAAAAGTGTTGGGAAGACATGTTTCTTCAAAAGTGGAGAAGAGGGAACCTCTAGAAAGACAGAAATTACTTGTAAATGAAAGATAGAAAGAAAATTCTTTATCTCTTGCCCAGGAGATGAAAATGACATTGAGATTGTTCAGGCTTTCAGAAAAGAAAAAAGATGCTGCCACCAAAGGAGTGGTTAGTGTCTTTAATCTTTCAGCCTCACTTAAAAATGAAAGCATATTGTAGTAGGACTGAAAGGCAGACAAGAGAGAAAATAGAAAGGAAAAATGGCTAGCAGGAGCTGATTTTCAAGCTTATTCATGTTGGCAATGTGAAAGTGTTAATCTGATCATTTGTCTTTACTAAATTCTGAAACACAGTAGTTGCAAATTGAGGATTTTAGTTAGGTTCTATTTTTCTTCAGATCCAGGTTCTACAGATGACAGGGCAGAAGAATATCATTCACAAAAAAGTGATGTGGCAGAAAAATCCCTGTATACACTTTTAAGTTGGCTTCATCTACTCTGACAGACTAGTTAAAAAACAGTCAAACAGACTTTATACCTCTAAAATAGTACCATGATCTAACTAAAATATTTTTACCATTAGGGTCAGGTTATCCTGTATCTCATAGCTTCTGGTACAAACAGTGGTCAATTCTTTTACAGGCAACCTTAAATCAAAGGCAGACCAGCACAACCCATCCCTGTTGTGACAGAGGTAGAGTTTTTAAAGTGATAGGACATGATACATACTACTAACAACAGGAACATGTTTTAAGGGTAATGTTAATGGAATTGCTCATTAATACTGCAGACTATTCAGAAAGAATACAAGGTTCTTCAATATGTTAATGTAACATGGGAATCACAAAATGAAATTTCTCAAAAGTGATAAAACAAAACCCTGTGATATTTGAAAAACTGACTCTAACTTTTGTGATCAACAAATTATGGATCATGACTGGATGCAAACATGAGAGCAACATTAAAAAAAAGTACATCTCAATTAAATGAAGACTGGATCATAAATAACACAAAACCAGTCATCTTTGTGGTCCTGGAAAGTTATTCTGTTCATTCAGAAGTTATTCTTATTATCTCCTGACAAATACTTCATCCACTTATACATGAGGGAATTACAAATGACAAGAAGCAACACTAACAAAGAGTTATCTTTGTGAATTTCATCTAAAGTGAACATGGATTTCTGGCATGTTGCAGTTATTTTATGTCTCAATGTAATTGGCTGATAACATGTATCACCATCATATTACAGGCTGTCTATGTCATCCCAAAACCACCATTCTGTGTTCTGTGAAGCCATGTGTTGGTGTAAGGCTTATTATTCTTGTTTAAGCAGGTTCCAAGGATCAGCTGGGAGTCTTGATAAAAATTACAACAACATTTGGTAGCTGCCAAGTATACATTCCCTGAAAAGACTGTCCTAATGACACAAGATGTTTTAAAATTGCCTTAACCACAAATAGAAACGTGCTGCTCTCTCAGTACCTAATCTTTTTTTTTTTTTTTCTGATCTGAATAAATGTTTGGGTCATGCTTCTGTAATGGTTTCTGAGGGCTCTCTGTGGTCAGCAGAGGAACACCTTTAATGAGCTGTAAATTGTAAGCATGCACTTATTGGAAGTAATCAGAATCAGCACAAACATTGGTTTAAATTGCTACATTTCTTGAATGAGACTGACAGTGTCAGACAGATTTACCTCTTGAAGAATACTCTTTGATTAACATATTCTGTAGATATTAGTTCTTCATGGGTTTTTAAGTCAAAATTAATTAATCTCTCTACCTGTGACCTTAAAAGTACACAATTAACAAAAAAAAAAAAAAAGAAAGAGAAAGGGAAACAAGAAGCAGAAGGGTATTCGACTCATTTTCTATTCTCAAAATACAGTGATGATTAGTAGTGGGAATATTGTCCAAGGCATTACAGGGAGGGGAAAAAGAACAGACTTGACAAAAACAAGGCTCAGGCCTGTTCACAGCTTATAGTTTTATCACTGAATTAAGTTATATTAATGAAAACTGGATGGGCACCAGTATCCTTACCTACTCCTTTCTACCATCAATTTTGATTTCAGTCTCTCCTGCAACACTGAATCCATTATGCTCTGATCTCCTACCATTCTACACACTTTAGAAGTTAGATCAGTTTCTTTTCATCCTTGCACTCACCACATGCAATTCCTAAAAGCCAATGAAAAAGTTTGGTGAAAGGATTATGAAAATTATTTGTCACTTATATATTCACAGCAGAAGTCATTTTAATGGTATGATTTAACGGTAGTGGTTGATTAACTGTGTTTCTTGCTGTTATCACTATCAGTGGCCAATGCTTTTTGTTCAGTAATTGTTAGGATTAATTCACCTTTCTACAGAATAATCAGTGTTTCTCAGAAAAAAAAAGAGCTTGACTTGAATGTTGTCTCCTATGTGCCTGCTGTAAAAAAGTGCCTGTGTCCAAAACTCAAACCACAGATTTCTCTGCTTCTGAACCATCAGGAGAGTCTTTTCCAGAGGAAATCAATTTCCCTACAAACCAGGTATGTACCACCACTCCAGACCACTTCCTACTTGAGCAGGCAAGAACCCTGCAGTGCTGAAGCTCTGACCCTGCAAGGTGATGGATCCTACCACTTCCCTCACCCCTGACAAGGTTTCTCACAGGCCTTGCTTTTTGAATGATTGGCTTGACCAGCCCCACCCATTGTGGTGAGATCTTGATCCTGGGATCCTGATCCTGTATATTTTGGCTTCCAGAGCAGGGCTCCATGACCCCATTACAATTCAGTTTCATGTGATTCTTTGAAGAACCTAGACAGATTTCTGGACCTGAGGTAATGAACTTGCTAAGTGGTTGAGTTCTTCTTCAGGTTAATAGAATAATAGGCACTCCCACTAATGATGTCTAAGACGTTTTAACCTGCTAAACAGAGGCACATTAACTTTTGATAATGACAGTAGTATCATCAGTTTGTTAAAGTATTTTTTGCATCCTGATATTTAAAAGAAAATACAACAGACTTTCCAAGTTGTTTAAAGAAGCTGCTCTCTAGTTATTATCAGGAACTTTAGTTTTCAGACTAAGGGTAAAAAAATTTCAGGTTAGCCGAACCCCTCTACTTAATCCTTTATTACAGAGAAACTAAGAATGAACACAAAATAATATTCTGGTTTGGATAAGCCTTAGAAAAGCATTAGAAAACTATTATATGTTGCTACTATATAAGACCGACAGAGTGAATTATTCTACTGTAGTTTTTAGGTGAAGCTTTTAGCCTGTTCTTAGTTGTTTGTTTGATTTTTCTCATACAACTGTTTAAGTGCTTTTACTAGTATGCAAATTTTTTCTTCTATTACATGACAGTAACATATGTTAAGACAACCATCTCTAGGATATAATCTATTAAAATCATAGGCTCACAGATTAATTTAGATTGGCAGAGATCTCTGGAGATCCTCTGATGAAATCCACTTGTCAAACCAAGGCCAGCTTTAAAATTAGATCTAACTTTAAAGTTAGATCAGTTTCCTCAAAGCCTTTTTGAATCCTATTTTGAGTACCTCTGAGGATGGAGGTTCCACAATCACTTTCAGTGTCCCCTGCGTTAAAAAAAAAAAAAAAATAATGAAAACTTCCCTTGTTTGCTCCTCCTTTATTACTCATAATGCAGGTTAATTTTCGATGCCTCAGTCACGGAATTACATTTATTTTGCCTCTACACTTCCAGATACCTATATACCTCTGGAACACAATAAAGTCCAGTGTATTCACTCCATGGAGCACAATGACTACAATTTTGTGTCTCTCTTCTGAGAATACTTTTCTTGCTTTCTGCTCTCTGTACTATATAACAGAAGAATGA
Organism: Strix aluco; assembly: GCF_031877795.1. Lineage (NCBI taxonomy): Eukaryota > Metazoa > Chordata > Aves > Strigiformes > Strigidae > Strix > Strix aluco. The sequence goes on from NC_133931.1 coordinate 44,827,594, forward strand.
GAAAGAGGAAGACAACATATAATCAAACCCTACAAAACCTTTTATGCTAAGAAACTATGATAATATATTATACTGTCAAGTTTCTTATCGATCCACTTAAAGGGACATTGACCTTTAATATTAATGTGCTTAGCTACAAATGTCATTGGAAAAGACTATAATACTTAATCTTCCGTGACATAAAATGTGCATGTCTACTGTGAACAAAACCACAGTCTGTAGTGAAGAAATGTAACCTTAATTGCATCATCTACTTGTCAGGAGGCTCTCACCATTTGCTATTATGAAAAATGGAGATTAAGAGTATTGCCAGGCCAAAAGGCTACTATTCTTCATGGAAAGACATTACTGTGAAATAAAAAATAATTAGATTTTTGTTGCAGACAGGAAAGGTGGTTAAATTATACATGTTTATTTCAAAAGATTAATATCAAGATGCTCTTGATATAAAATGAGAAGTACCAGCATGATACTTTATAACAGTAAACAATAAAGGGTTTATTGATTGTTTTATCTGCCTGGAATTTATTTTCTTATAGGATATAAAATATAACTTATAAGGCATAACCTTTATTCAGAGGAGATGCTGAACAGAAACACTGTTATCTGTGCACAAACCCACTGCAAAACCATTTTCAAGAGTTAGGGGTTCTTAAGAAATTTAAGTTTTCTGGCTGTGCTGGGTGCAGGTGCCCAGGCACTGACAGCAGGATACTGCAGTAGTGACCTCCATAAGGAGAAGCCGGGGCTGTCCCATGCCAGACACAGCTGGTTTCAATGCATCCACCATGGAATACAGCCGAGCCCAGAGGTGAGAGAAAAAAATTTACAAAAACAGTGAGAAACAACCCTGTGAGGGAAGGTGAGATAAGAAGGGGAAGGAGAGGCTCACACTGCATCAGGTGAAAAGTGTGAGGAGGAAGGAGCAAGGGAGAGGAACTGCTGTGTAATGATCCATCCTGACCCAATATCACTCAGTGGGGGGAGGTAGATGAGACTGGAGTGCAGTTGAGCTTGAGAGAGTTAGGGAGGAAAAGTGTTGTTTTAATGTTATTTCTGTTTCTTACTTCCTGAATCTATTTTAACTGAGAATAAATTAATTTTCCCCAAGTTGAGTCTATTTTGCCCATGATAGTAATTAGTAAGCAATCTCTTTCCTATTCTCTCCCCTTGTCCCACTGAAGGGTGGGAGTCAGTGAGCAGATGGGAGTTTGGCACTTAGTCAAGGCTAACCCACCACACTCGTCAAAGCCCTGTTTGGGTAATTAGATTTCTTTTACCTAAAATTACTTCTCTATTTTACATCCAGAAGCAATTCTTTAAGCCTACACATGAAACACTGTGTTACCAAATTTGTGCTCCTAAACCAAAATCAAAACCCAAGAGAGGTAAGAGGTGGTTGAGTTGCAGTGGTGTTCAAAGGATGCATGATCTTACTGACTCAGTTAAAACTAAGAAACTGTTTGGATTACTGGTATTCCTTACCTTTTTCTTTTCTTTTTTTTTTTTTTTCTTTTTTTTAAAAACTTACATATACCTTTATTTTTCTTATTTGGTCCTCTTCATATCAATATATGTGTCAATAGTACTGTCTGAGAAGCCAGTAAGAAGTTAAAAATATTGTCAATGGTCAACATTTTGTTTCTTATTACTGAAAGATTTAGAAAGTACTCACATAACACTACAAGGCAGTCATTTTGTTCAAATAAGAAGACAAAACTCTTCAACACTACTAGGTCAAGGTAATGAAGCTGTTAAGTGAAATGATAATGGCAGTTGAAATGATACATATGATATAATCTGGTGAAACTTTAGGACACTGAAAGTTCCTTTCTACACAGTTAATTGGACAGTCTGAAAGCTTCACATTAAGACTTGTTATAGGGTATGAAAAAGAGTTGTCTGCAAGATGGTTTCCATCTGATTTGTGTCAAGTAATGCAGTCCTCTCAAGTTCAGTGGTGTGTAAATGTGGTGTTAATAATCTGCATATATTTCAAACGACAGCACTGATCATGTGTTTCATTTTTTGAAAATTGCATTCAATATATTTTATTCCAAGAAGCTACCAGCAGAAATGTTTACGCACTTATTCTTCAGCCATTGTTCTGAACTAATATGTTGTTATGACAGGGTAGATCTTAGAATGGATTACATGGAGACATCAACTTTAAAGTAGCAAATATAATTTTCCCAAAGTAGTACCATGAGTCATAGTCTGTTATATGATACAATACAGAATAGAGCTGAACCTAGTGCAGGGAAAGCTATGTAATCTAATTAACATTATTCCAAATGTTTCTGTCAGTCCTAATAAAGTAAACCATAGAGACTTACAAAAATCATGTAATGATTTAATGATCCCAGAAACTCACAGCATGAGCTAATAAAAATTATTGTAGTGCTTTCATTCAAATTTTTTAAAACCTTGAATCTGTGATGAACATAATTTGTCAAATAATGCAGTCAGACTGAAAATGATATTCAGAAATATGTACAAGAACACAGTTACATTTGTTATGCTGCTAATGTTAGCTGTGCAAAGATTAGAATTACTTTCAGCCTGTAACAGACAAATGAGATTGTTAGGAAGACCTATTAGATTATAAGAGAACTGTTAGAGACTATTATCCACTTATTAAAGATACTGTGGAAGTCTGAATTATTTATTTAATTATTTATTGAATAATGTCTTGTTTTCTCTGAAAGGAGGTGTTCTCAGTTTCTGTAGTCAGTAAAGCTAGTCATTTCCACTCTAGGAATCAAAACTAGTTACATCCTAGAGCCAGCACTATTCTTGAGTTATACAACAAGTAACATTGCTGCTAGAGGAGCAGATGCTCAGTTTTCCCACTGAGTTCAGTGAGTTTCAGCACTCAACGTTTCTGAAAATCCATTCTCTTTGTTGCATAGTAGGTACAGTAGGCACTGAGCTTCAGAACAGCTTTGAAAATTTTGGGCTAAAGTGTAACTCTTTCCTTGTCATAGACTGTAATCTTTCATATTGTTTCTCTGATCCTTCACTGTCTATATAACATTGGACTTTTAGAGACCAAACTATATCTGAGTTGACCTAACAGACAGAATTGAAATACTGTGTTTCAGTCATGATATCTACCCTGGAATTCAGCTGTAGGGGGATATATCTGTGAAGTATGGCAGTAGGGGGAGCAGATTCACTTGTGTTCACTCTATTGTTTCTCTGTCAGTCAGGGCTAAGACACCCCTTAACTATGGCAAGAGGACCAAAAAATAACCCAAATATTTGACATGGGTTGACATCCATATTGTTCATACTCTACATCTTTTTTTGTCTTTATTCAATCCACTCAGACTTCAGAAACTGGTATGCAAAAGTAAATTGGTGTACCATGTTTCCCACGGCTCTAGGACCAGATAAAGGATACTGGGAATGAAACATAGTATTACTATTTCTCAATATACCTAATAGCACAGTCTGTGATGTGGCCCATTCAGTAGAAAAATTCTGCCATGACTTGTTCATGTGAGCAATGAGTAAATTCCTACTTCCTTTTCAAAACAAAGAGGAAACAGGAAAGGAGCTACAATTTAGTGTCTCCTGTTTTTCTTGGTTTAAAAGCTTCCTTCTTTATCTTTCACACTTCATTTTAGAAATCCCTTTTCACTCCATACAACATTTGACAAAACTGATTCCAATTGTGATTTTTCACAGTGGTTACCAGGGAAGAGAAACATACAGTCTCACACTGTAATGACATATAAGATCATCTGACAGTAGCCTAGAAAATGTTAATAAAAACTAATTACATATCCTTGATGTGGTAAAGACAATTAGAAACAACTGCTGTAACAGATTGCATCAGGAACAGTCTCAGGAGGAGCTGTTGAGATTTCAAACTATGGTGAGAAGGTACAATGGGATGAAAATAGTCTTCTAAGTACTGAAGGTAGGAAAAAAACCCAGAGAATCCATGAAAGGTAATAGGTAGAAATAGTCTTTTACCACTGATTTTGACCTCTATGACAAGACACCTGAAGAAGAGTATAGGCTTTGTTTTTTCCTGCAAGGGATATAGAAAGGATCTGGGGATAAAGGGCCTGAAATTGACAGATACCTACCTACCCTGTGTTTCTGAAAATCCTTACTAATTCTGTTATCTGAAAGAGAAAGTGCTCTTTCTTACACAGATGGAAAGATCACATATGCTGGAAAGACTGTTATACCAGACAGGAGATGGTTATAGCTAACTGCCATATAAAAGGTGAAAACAGATCAAACATTAAAGCTTCTATTGAAATTGTTGGTAAATGTGTATTTAAGTTCAAAAAGACTGAGGTCCTGATAAAGATTTACTAGCTTGTACTTAGATACTTGGTCCAAAAATGCTGTTCAACTGAAAAAGAGTGAGCATTTAGCGTTGACTGATGTGATACCATTTTATCTGCCATCATTAAAAAAAATTGTGGTGGCTAAATACAATAATAACTACTGCCTTTAAGTATTGTTTGGTGGGCATATGTAAGCATATAAAACATTTACTTTAAAGTCAGGATTAAGACTTAGTGTCCTACACTAACTCTTATTTAATTTGAAAGATCTCATTAAGTACCACTTTGGCATCTGGTCTCCATTTGTAACGTACAACAACTTCTGCATTAACAGGAAAAACATTTTACAGAACCTGATATGAAACATTTTTTAAATATTTAATAAGAATATATAACAATCATGCAGGAATCTTGAATAGATACAGTCTGCAGAGCTCTTAAACTGGCTTTTGTAACTGTAAGTTACTGCACATTTTCTAGACAATTTGTCTGAATTGCCTGATGCTTCTGTAATTTTAAATTAAGTTAAATTAAGATCCAAAGAAAATGTTTTAAGATACATGATCCTGAAACTGCAGATGTTTTTCAACATGAAACATTGAAGTGAGCTCTAAATGAATCTTTAGTAGCAGGATGCATGAAAATATACTTCTGTTTATACAATCTTATGCACAGACACAATTGTCCATAAATTAGATATTCATTAGTTATTGTGTCCTTCTGGAAGCATCCCAGTAGGAAACTTTATTTACATTCTTATTCTGACCTTCAGTGTGCTTACTACTTCTCCTTTCCTAGTTTCATGCTGAAAATTAATGATAAATACAACACCGAGTAATACCAGAAACAGGCAATCTGAAATACAGCAAGCAACTCTGTCCTGTTGCTTAATCTGTCATCTTTTCTGAATCCTGAAGGGAAAGGCAGGTTTTGGATTTTGTCTCTCCTGCAGAAGGCTACAGTGGATTTGACATATGGTTCCACTTTGATAACTGACCATTACTAATTACTCCGTGAATATTGCATTTCCTATCACTTGGGCAAATCACTTTGTAGTAAAGTCACATATTCCAAACAGAAAAAAATGTCATCCCAGATAGTTAAAATATACTGAAGTGTATATAGAATGTCCTTTCCTAATTTAATGGGACTTATGAATACTTTTTGGATGTTCTTTCATAGTAGATACTTAACAATAGTTCTGGCAATTTTAACAACTGAAGATAACCTAACCAGTCTATGATCTCTGAACTCTTTAATAAGTGGTACTAAGTTTGCTTGATTGTTTCAGTCTTCTGCAACCCCACCTGTCATGCAGGGACTCTAAGGGAACTCCTGATGGTTCCACAGGTTAAGTCAATTCTCAGAGCAGTCTGAGGTAAATTTCCTTAAACTGGACTGCTTTGAAAACTTTTAGTCTAACCTTAAATTCATATCCATTTATTGATGGAGTTATTGTCTGATACTCCAGCACAGAATGATGACTTGAACAAAAAGATCTTACAGACATTGGCCCTTGCACTGTCAGGTTTCTCTTTGTGACAAGAAGTCAGAGGACTTACCTTTACTTGGCTCTTCTTTTAAGTTATTTATAAAATATTTTCACTATATTTTCTCTCTTTTACCTGTTGTGCTTCACCCTGAGTCTCAGATGTTCATATCATCAAACCTAAATACTCTTAGAAGCTTTTATACTCTCCTGATTGGCTTGATCTTCCTTTATTTTCTCTACAATCACCTGTGCCTGGCATGGTAGTTTGTGGTTTATATCATTTAGTCTTGGTGCCCTTTTCCTTTGTATGCCACTAGGACAGCCTGTACTTACAATCTTGTCCATTCTTCAAGGAAAAAACACTTTAGGTAAATCTTTCCTCAGATAACTCTTTCCTCCCTCCCCCACCCCACCCCAGCATATGCCTTGTCATATCTTAAACTCAGAATTGTGGTTACCGCACAATCTGCTTTCATGATGTCTATTGCATTTTGTTTCAGTATTCTTTCTGCTGTTCCAGAGAATGAAAAAATCACTGAATGCCTTTCCAGGAATGTCAATGGCAAGGACTTGTATTCCTCTTTTTCAATACTGCTATAGGTAAGAACCTCCAGCAGACTAATGAGCACGCAGTGTAGAGCAGCATCTCAAATTGCTACAACTGAAGTATGGACATCTCCTGTGCACATGTTCTCTTCTGTGAAGCTCTTCAGTATTTCAGGACAGGCATTTCATTGCAGTCTTGCACCCATTTCTAGAACCATATTCTAAACATCAACATATTTATTACTCTTGCTGGCTTTTTTTATCTGTTCCTTAAACATTTTACAAACAGGAAAACAAGCACAAACATACTAGTTTTAGAAGTTGTTTGTTGTTTATGTTGGGGATGGAATTACGGTTTCAGTTGAAAAACATTAATGAGTGATCTTTTCCACTTTTGTATATACCTTATTTCAGATTGAAATAATTAAACCTAACAATCTAGAACAAACTTCACATATTGCCAAATCACATTTGTAGAAGTAATAAAAATTGAAATCAAATAAGATCCAGTGAAAAACTTTTTGTTCAACTTCAGTCAGGCTACTTGAAAAATTTAAAGTTCTCCACTGAAGCAATTACCTGATAATTCACATAGCACATTTCTCTTCTTTGTTCCTGATTCTTCTATCTTTTAAAACATCTTTAATTAAAGAGAGTTAGCCACTGGGATCTTTATCTAAAATCACTTCTACTTATCTTATTTTCTTCAGAGATGTCACACAATTCAAAATTGGACTCAATAAATACCACCTGGAGGCAGCATACAGCTGTGCTTCTTTTTCACCTGTGCCCACTTTTGTAAAAATATCTGATCAGTCTTTAATGTACCAAAAGATTAACGAATCTAAATTAAGTCCCAAGAGTCTGGCAAGTATCAAGCCTCTTGCTGAATTTTGCAATAGATTTACTCAAAAAGAATACAAAGTGATCAAAATGGAGAAAATGCATTTGTGAGCATGTGTTACTTCAGATGATGATAACAGGAAAGCTAAAATTCTTCCTCATGTTCCTCCTCTCCTTCTCTTCCTCCTCTTGACAAACGTGTACATAAACATATTAATGCCATGATCCACTTCATATGTACTTATTTTATATTACAGTTCTAAGAGATTCAGAAGACAGAACCTTAGAGTTCAAATCTTGCAGCCTCTGTAAATGTTCCCTCAAACATTATAAATGTGTTTTTTTCTGACATTGGCATCTCAACATACCAACCAGTAAAAATAAGTCATCCCACTACTTCTGGTTCATCAGAAAACTCTTGACAAGGACAAGGCATATTAGTACACCCTCAACTTCTATTGTTACCCTTTAACAGTCTCACAAAGGAAGAATACTTCAATGTGTTTTACTTGTGAACAATGAATAGCATCACTGTGCAAAACAAATAAGACCTTTCAGGCAAAAGGCTGATTTCTTCAATTTTATGCTTTATAAGAACTGTCCACTTATATCATGATATCTGCTCCTTTAATAAATGTATGTGTATGTACATGTGTGTGTTTGGATGATGTGTGAGATTTATCATGGGTCAGCTCAACTTTGCTTTCCTTTGTGCTGCAGAAGATAACTTTGTTATCAGTTACACTTTGACTTATATGTAATAAAGCATTTTCTGGCGAAACACATGTATTATTTCACTCAACAAATCATTGTCTTGGGGAAGTCAAAATATTCATTTGTTTCTTTCTCCCTCACAATAAATAAATAGATTTTAAAAGAATGTAGGGTAATACTTAAGTATCCATCCCCTGCTAGATGCAGGAGGAAACATGATAACAAGTGATGAGGGGAAGGCTGAGGTCCTTAATGCCTTCTTTGCCTCAGTCTTTAATAACAAGACTAGTTGTACTGAGGGAATTCAGCCTCCTCAGCCAGAGGACAGAGACTTGGACAGTGACCCCCCCGCAATCCAGGAGACAGTGACCTACTGCATCACATAGACACACACAAGTCTATTGCACCAGCTGGGATACACCCGAGGGTGCTGAAGGAGCTGGCTGGGGTCCTCACCAAGCCGCTTTCCATCATTTACCAGCAGTCCTGGCTGACCGGGGAGGTTCCAACAGATTGGAAACTGGCCAATGTGATGCCCATCTATAAGAAGGGTCGGAGGGGTGATCCAGGAAATTACAGGTCTGTCAGCTTGACATCGGTGCCCGGGAAGCTGATGGAGCAGCTCATCCTGAGTACCATCACACAACACATGCGGGACAACCAGATGATCAGGCCCAGTCAGCATGGGTTTATGAAAGGCAGGTCCTGCTTGGCAAACCTGATCTCCTTCTATGACAGGGTGATCTGCTTATTGGATGAGGGAAAGGCTGTGGATGTTGTCTACCTTGACTTCAGTAAGGCCTTTGACACCGTTTCCCACAGCATTCTCCTGGCAAAACTGGTTGCTCGCAGCTTGGATGGGCACACGCTTTGCTGGGTAAAAAACTGGCTGGATGGCCGGGCCCAAAGAGTTGTGGTGAATGGAGTTAAATCCAGTTGGTGGCTGGTCACGAGTGGTGTCCCCCAGGGCTTGGTTTTTGGGCCACTCCTGTTTAACATCTTTATTGATGATCTAGATGAGGGGATCGAGTGCACCCTCAGTAAGTTTGCAGATGACACCCAGTTGGGTGGGAGTGTTGATCTGCTTAAGGGTAGGGAGGCTCTGCAGAGAGATCTGGACAGGCTGGAGCAATGGGCTAAGGCCAACTGTGTGAGGTTCAATAAGGCCAAATGCCGGGTGCTGCACTTGGGCCACAACAACCCCCAGCAGCGCTACAGGCTTGGGGAGGAGTGGCTGGAGAACTGCCAGTCAGAGAGGTACCTGGGGGTGTTGATTGACAGCCGGCTGAACATGAGCCAGCAGTGTGCCCAGGTGGCCAAGAAGGCCAATGGCATCCTGGCCTGTATCAGAAATAGAGTGGCCAGCAGGGACAGGGAAGGGATCTTGCCCCTGTACTTGGCACTGGTAAGGCCGCACCTTGATTCCTGTGTTCAGTTTTGGACCTCTCACTACAAAAAGGACATTGAATTACTGAAGTGTGTCCAGAGAAGGGCAACGAAGCTGGTGAAGGGTCTGGAGCACATGTCGTATGAGGAATGGCTGAGGGAACTGGGGTTGTTTAGCCTGGAGAAGAGGAGGCTGAGGGGAGACCTCATCGCCCTCTACAACTACCTGAAAGGAGGTTGCGGAGAGCTGGGGATGAGCCTCTTTAACCTAGTAATAAGTGATAGGACAAAAGGTAATGGCCTCAATTTGTGCCAGGGAAGGTTTAGACTAAATATTAGGAAACATTTTTTTACAGAACGGGTTGTTGGGCGTTGTAATGGGCTGCCCAGGGAGGTGGTGGAGTCCCCATCCCTGGAGGTGTTCGAGACGTGGGTTGACATAGCACTTAGAGATATGGTGTAGTTGGGATCTGTCAGTGCTAGGTTAACGGTTGGACTAGATAATCTTCAAGGTCCCTTCCAACCTAGATGATTCTGTGATTAAGGAAAAGGCAGTTAATTTGGGATGAAACATTCTAAAATTATATTAGATGCAACTTTCTTCTTCCAAAAGAAAAATTAATTCTAGCATAAAATCTATGCTAGACAGAAATGCTAAAGTAGAAGGAAATCTTGGCTGGCTGCCAAAGACAGATAAAGCAATCTTTCTAAATACCTATTTCATTAAGGTTTTAAACTTGCCAAGATTCTTCACAGTGCAAGAGGTGAAAATAATATGAAATTTCATGAGCTAATAATTCAAAGTATGTTTCAGTTTTATTTTCTATGCTATCTACCACCATTCACTAATGATCTTGAATTTAAGAACGAATACTTGTTAAACTTTAATATTCTAGAATAAAATATTAATTCCTCTGATTTTTTTTCAAAATGTGGTGGTGTTTTTTTTTTCAGGTGCCCACAGCAACAAAGCAAAACAAAACAAAACAAGTCACAGCAACGAAACACGTAGAACTATAAAGAAAAGGATACAGCACTGATTATAATATTTTCCAACATCAAAATTATTATTTATAAAGCAATTGAGAACTAGAGGTAAAGAAGAATCAGGCACACATGATTATTTTTTGCAATCATATATATCAAGGACTTTTATATCTAAAAAGATGCCAGAATAGACACACACACACACACACACACACATATATGTAAAATTTCAGCTATCAATAAAATTGCATACATATTTATGATCTTTAATCTCTTCAAGCAAACTCTAATGAAATCCATTTTCCAGGAGTTTTGATAGGAAGCTCAAAATGTTTACCATGCAAAGAAAAGTCTCAACGACCTATTATTCCTGTCTCCTACGTGTGCACATTTCCCAGTTACTTCAGCAGGAGATGCGTTATGTGTACTCAACATGATGTCTGTGCCCCAAGAATATGGCTTAATAACATGCAGTATGTAAAACTTTTTTTCATGAATACTCTCATTTTGAATCCTGAAATAGTGTTCTCAGCTGTGTGCTGGGTATGTTAGTGACTTTAATGTGATGCTAATAGCATCTAATGACACTACATGCACATCCATAATAAACTGGGACTGAATAGGTTAGAAATTCAAGTCCATCAGGTGGCAAGTCACAAGTAGCAATCAGACATGTTCAGGTACCAGGACTGTGATAAAAGAGAAATTTTCATTGTCCTCAGAAGAAGTGATATGATGGGTAAGAACCCTTGCAAAACACGGGTAAATACAGTCAAGACAAACAGTAAATATTTTTCACCCTAACTTCATGTGACTCTCACAGTCAATACCACTCTTCGTAAGCTTCCTGGACACACAGATCCATTCTCAATGACAGGCAGTACTCTTTATTACTAACTTTTTTCCCTTCTGTTCTTACACTTTTAAACTGTTCTTAAAATACAGGGAGCCAATGTGCATATGGTTCAGAAAAAAGCAACGGATTTGGCATTGGCTGTAAGATTAGCAGAGTGGACTTATAAGGATAATCAAGGTTAAACTTACCTAGAGTGATTAAACTGAAGTCAGTGGAAATTACTCTGTGGTTAACATTCATGAAACACAGACTTGGGACCTTATGTTCAAATGATCCAACTCATTATAGTTGGTTGTAATACTGACAGACTTTTTTTTTCCCTTCCTTTTTTTCTCTAGTTGGTTTTTTTTGGTTTTTTTTTTTTGTTGGTTGGGTTGGGTTTTGGGGTTTGGGGGTTTTTAAAGTAATTTATTTCCTAGTGGTGTGCCTGTTTGATTTTCACTGTATCATTAGGGAGAGAAGAAAGGGTAGGAAATGTGGCAGGGCAGAAGCTGCTGCTTGAGAGAGAACTGATAGGCTCAGTATTTAATTTCATTTCACTTACTCTGTTTGTTTAAATCTCTTTGATATTTACTTAGAGAATATATTGATAGACTATTTCTTGGCAGTATTCAAAACTAACAGTACTCAGCACCATGCAGTTTGTCATTAAATCCAAATGCAAAATCAAGGATGAAATAGATGTCATGTCTCTGAGATAAACATCAAAGAAGAAAGCTCTGGAAGAAAAAAAAAGGGAAGGAGGTATTTAATGCTACCAGAAGTGAATTTAAGCTTTGCACCACCTTTGGTAGATCTTCTTATATCTTTGATAACTTTGAACCTGTAGAGTTTCCTGTGTTGGCATCTCTGTGATTCTGATTTCCATGAATTTTCCAGGTCACTATGTATAAGTACAGGTGAGGAAAACTGTCATGAGGTCTTTGACACATCTTGCTGTACAGAAGTGTGGACTGTCAGGGAGTAGAGGCAGTCAGAGCTCAACACCTATGAAATAAGAAGTCAGCCAGGACAGCTGGCCTCTTCCAGTCCATGCTTCATCTCTATACTGGAGAAGGCATTAAGAGAAGAGACTAGATGGGAAAATTGTCTTTCTAAGGCCTTTTTCCCAGGCCTTTACATGAGACTGTATGGTTACTTCACTATGATACCTTAAATAATTCTTTGTTATCCAGGAGAGCTCATAACTACCATTTTCACCCAGAATAGATGATGAGCAGAATTATATTACATATATAAACTGTAAAACCTCAAATGTGGACATTAACTTTCTTGTAAGAAATCCATACTACTTGCTGTTGTAATGAACATTATAGAAAGATATATTGGTAAACTGAACAGATTGGTCAGAAGAATCTGATTTTATTCAGTTTTTACTTAACAGACTTGCACTGGTTTCTGCAGAGTCTTGCTGAAATCTGAAAAAATAAAATAAGCAATAAGAACTTTTTGGACAGACATGGTACAGAATGAGAAGACAATAAAAGTATAAAAGTCAACCTATTATCTTGTTTTTATCTGTAACACTGCTGATCCAAAAAGAACTTCCATTAAGGGCAGCCTTTAGGGATGAGTTTTGAGTATATAACCTGAAAACAAAACACTTAGGATCATGCATACTTATCTCCATTAATGACAGAGTAAGTGTTCTATTAAATGACATTCATTTTAAATGACTCAGTCTCATAAACTGCATATCTTAAAGTCATAATTAGGATCTGTGATTAGCTGAGACATTTCAGAAGAGGTACTTGAGGAATCAGTAAAATAGAAAAGATATATACCAAGATTCAATGAATAAAAAGCCTTGTTTGCACTATGACCCTTACACATATAGCAGGCGGATGGAATAGAAATGTTAATACTGAGTTGAATTTATAACATGATTCCAAATGTCTCAAACACTGGAGCTTTAAATCAGTAGCTCTCAGTCTCTTTTTATGGTAATCTCATTTCAAATATAAAAGGGGAATATAGCATCTTCCAAGAAAAGGAGAATGGCCTGTGACCTCTTACAACATTCTCATGACATTTTAATGCAACGTATATCTCGACATGAAGGTCCATGATTTAAAGTGTAATTACTGTATTGGGAAATGATAAAAAGAAAACAATAAAACCACCATTTCTTTTTGCTCATCCTAAAGTATATCAGGATAAATATGTTCTGACCTGAATTAAATGAAGTCAAACTGGACTGTGTTGAACAGGAACCAGGAATTAGATATAGTAGAAATCTTTGTAGGAACAATGAAAATGGATATTATATGCATTCTTAGCAACAAGTCAAGCTTTTTAAAATAAATGTTTTAACTGTAATACCAAGTTCCCTGCTCTTTATTATTATTATCATTACACCAAAATATGGGATTTTACATGTACAGTATTACTAAGATATGAAAGTATTATTTCCTGCATGTCAGCATCCAACTAACTAAAAATGCATGCTTGATTTTAAAATGAGTTATAAAATGGTCAAAATACGGATAAATATTAACAACAGAAGAATCTAGCACAGATTTTGCTATGTTTTTGGTTTTTCTTTCTCATGTAAGGAGTTTTACCTTTCAAAAATTTAGGAATCTACTTGTCCATTTAATTATTCTTATTTAGTTGAAGTCCCTTTTATCATGGCTGTTCTGTGAAATCATGTTTTTTACCAGATAATTGAGAGAAAAAAAACCCCAAATATACTTCTAAGTCATTTTCTAGTCTAGATGTGAAACGGCACAAGAGAATTTGGACAATGGGAAAAAAGAATGACCTAAACCGAAGATACTTGTAATCCTTCATCTTCATAAATATTAATTGATAAACTATGTAATGTAATCTCCTAATATACTGGTATTTAATAATTTAATCACAAAGTAATTTAACTACTGGTTGTGTATTATAATAGGAAGTGTTATATTTTTGCTTACTGAATTTAAGACAGTCATTAATATGCTAACAGGTGGGTTTTTTTAATTTATATGGAACAGTCACCTACACTGAAATTGGCAATATTTTTAGAATAAGCTCTACTGAAGTCTTTATGAAAGACAAAATTTATCTCAAAATTTAGTAAAGAAAATCCCAAGGATTTCAAACAATGTGCCTTACTGGAGAGTACACTTGTCAATTGCAGAGAGTGATAGATGAATGTGGCAGAAACCTATAAATGACTAAGAGAATTATGATGAAAATCTTAATGTTCTCAGCTCAAAAGGCAAGAGACCATCTTAAGCTACTTATGACAAAAATTACTGTATTAGAAATCATTCAATGAATCATATGTGCACCAGTAATTGCTGCTCTCCTTGATCTAAAATAAGCTTCTAACCAAGATAGATAAAGAGGTTGCAGACTCTGCAGATGTTATTTTAAAATATCCAAATAAGTATCAATATCCTAGTAATGTTCACAACACTGAAGGTAACCTTGCACACCAGTATCTCCACTCCTGTTGAAGACAACAGAAGAAGCCCCACTTGTTCAGCTGGAACTAAATGCAAAGGTAACTGTGTTTTGTTGTCTAAAGGGTTTGCTTTAATGAGGGAGGATTATTCCTGCTTTTGAAGAAGCCTGGGACATGGAATGTACTGTAAGTGATCCAGTTCTGAATTCCAAACTAAACTTCTTTTTTATTCCTTTTTATTTCCATGATAAATGTCTTCTGTGAGTATGCATGCAAAAAGAAAAAAAATGTAGCTTTCCAAAGTGTTCTGGCATCACTGCTAAGAGAAACAGAGGTAATTATCCTGGTGAGGCTCAAAGTTTACTTTGTAGCTCAGGAATTCTCAGCATCAGCCTTCTGTAAACAAAGCTGCTTTTATTCTGCCTCTCTTGGAAACTATTTTACCACTTCCTTAATCATATTTCTTTTGTTCTGAATGGAATATAGACAGGGTCATGGTAGTCAGGAAAACAGATGGGACATGAAACTCAGGAAAGTGTAAGCATATTTGGAGAGAGAAAGAACTGGAGTTTGGCTGGTTTATTGGGTTTAAAATAAATTAAAAGCAAAAAGATTAAAATGCTTAATTTTAAATGATGACTTCAAAAGCTAAATATCATTCTGGAATAAGCTTAGAGATCTTAAATTGAGCAGGTTACTCCATCCTTGCACTTTTACAGAGTGCCATTTGTGGGATTTTCAGTTATGTGAAATACAGCAGAGGTCAGAGAAGGAAGGAATGAAAAAGTACCATATGCATGTCTTTGGGATTGACGGTCACTCTTACAGACTAAGACAGAAATCTCAATAGATAGCTCCAAATGTGTTTTTATGTAATTGTAATACAGCTTGCAGAGCAGGCTAATAGCAGCAGATTGAATTAAGACGATAGAATTTGCCCTGTCTCTTGAAATGAATAATGAAGTTAAGATAAAATATGTGTTCAAAACTGAGGAACACAATGAACTTCACAAAGGATATGAAAGCTCAGATTCCAGGTGATTAAATCCTGCTTCCCTTCTGGAAGTAAAAATGATGAAGGGTGGATTATCCCGAAGTACCAACTCCTATAACTGGGATTGGCAGGTCTGAGCCTATTACACAAAATTAGCAGTAAGTGGCCTAAGACTGTATGTAAGCATTACAAGAATGTGAGATGTAAATTCAATTCAGAATGACATAATCTCAGAGTGACAATTAATACTGGTTATATAGGGCTTATCATAAAATTGAGTAAAGACAACATCTGTTGAAGCAACCTGGTAATAAACAAGTGTTCACTCTTTTCCAAAACAGGTGTGTGGAGGAGCTTTGCATACTTCTGATTGCATATTTGCAACTGGAGGATCTATAGCTGAATTCCTCTGTTTCTGTAGGAGGTTGTCACTGATAGAGACTATAACAAAGTGAATTCATACAAGGTCTATGTATGTGTATGTATACATTTACAAAGACCTTTGTATTTTACTATAATGATCTGGCTTGCCAAAGTTTAAATGTCATTTGAAAAAATGTGGATTTAATTTGTCCAATTTGATGCATTCCTGAGATACTGAATTTAGCCCAGGTTATAAGTGGTTTTTTGTGAAGGTGAACATTCTAAGACACTCATTAATTCTAATTCATAAGAACAAAACAACTTTTGTATCTACACTACATACTTTAGTCCGGAAAAAAAGCGTACAATAACAAAAATATTTTGTGCAGTCAGTGCGATCTACTCTTTCTGTGGAATATAAGCTACAGAAAACAGAATAGAGAATTTCTTATGTCATTTTTTCACCTTTTTTGCATCTTACACTGACTTCTCACTGCTGAGATAGTACTTTCCTATTTCTAGGAGGCAGGACTGGTGGGGCAGGATTTGTGTTAATACAAGTATATTTGATTTTAAAGACTTTTGCTAACTATTTAACTGATGGCATACCTAAAGTAAAACATGCAAATAAAGAACACTGTAGTAGTGGGTCTGTTGGTGAAATACTCTGTGGAATCAAACTTAATAGAAAAAGAAAGAATACTAAATACTCACACACTTTAGCCTAAACTCTTCTTGGCTGAAAAAAATTCCTTGTAATTAAATAAAGGTTCAAAAGATAACGGCTGACCAATTCTTTTTTTTCTTTTTTTACCACCCCCACTCCCCCTCCTTCTTTTAACAACCATCTTCTCTTGTTAAAAATACAGAACATGAGGGAACACATGAAATACTTTATATCTGAAGTGGAAAGTGAATAAGAACTTCCTTTTCATATCATTTGGTTGTGGATCTTGAAAACAGTTTGGTCTGCTTATTCTAATTTAATTTATACAATTTATTAAGAAGTTTGTGTACTTATCAGCTGGTACTTCAGTTACAGGGAGTAAAGAACACTTGAAGAACTATTATTAAGATGTGTAGCCTGTGGGCACCAGGACAAGTTTAACTATCCCATGGTTTGTTCTAGATGCATCTTCCCAGAGGAGCCCTTAGAACCGAGTCAGAGGCCAGAGGTTTTGTTCTAGTGGCACAAAATTCTGGCTGTGAGATAGTCTTTTTTTTTTTTTTTTTTTTTTTACAGTATTATTTGTGGGGTATCTGGAAATATTGGTAATAATATAGGTACTCAGAATTGCTCTTTGGTGTATACAAAGTAAATTTGCGCTAATAGCAAGCTGTAAGAGATTGTCCTCTCTTCTCAACATGTAGCTTTCTTGACTAGAAAGACTGAGCATTTTTAAGATTAAAATGATAAATTAACTAACACTTGTTCATCACAGATTCAGTGGGCTAACCTTGTATTGAGTGAGGATACTTTTTGGAGAGGTTCACTGGACTGATATGGAAATGGTTCTGTTCCCATATATGAATCACTTATTTCAGGAACATTCAGCAATGTTTTCTACTTCTTGTCTTAAAGTGTGTTATAATTTTTTGGTAATGGTTAAAATCTTCTTGTTGTCAACTGATTAGTTCATTCTGTGCACTTGCACTAATCATCCATGCTACCAAATCAGCGTGTTATTAGATTTAGAGAAAGGCAATTATAATTTGAATTTTAAAATTCCATCTTCCTGAATGTTGTCTTTAAGTTATTTGAGTGGAATGACAGTTTTCATTATTCTCTCTGGATGAAAAGAACAGAAGCATCTTTATGAGAGTATTTCTTTCAGGATGCTCTCTTAATCTTTAAATTATTTTACATCGTCATGGTAGTTATCACTTCTAAAAGACAGAAAAAAATACACATTCTGTTAGACCACACAGATAGACTTTAAAGGACAGCAGTGAGGCTGCATTTTATGGGCAAAAGTTGAGTCTAAACATTCTTTTTGAAAAGTTCTGGAAAATATATTAAGATCAGTTAGTCATCACCCTTTAAAATAAATAGCAGTGAGATTATTTGTCCGTAATTAAGACCAACTCATCTCTTACATATATAGTATATGGTAAGAAATAAAAAGATAGCATATGCTAATGTATATAAATCCAAATCCTGGGATTGGAGCCTTTGGTTGGACTTGCATTTTGAACAATTTTTTAAAGGATGACCTAGTCGGGAGGCTTCCCACATACATGCTGTTGGCAAAGCCCTCATTAAAACCTTAATGGAATTTTAAATTTGCTCCAACAGTAATATACCCAAATTAACATCTTGTATACATCTCAGTGAATGTTACCTTGGCTTTCTCTTTTAACTGAAATGGACATTTCTATGCCAGTGGAGAAAACAGCTTCATGAACATGAGGTAATTTTAAGTTAAATTATTCCTGACATCTGAAAGGTGATTACTGAACAAGACAGAAAATTAATGAAATACATAAGTGTACCAAGTCTTGACTATTGTGCAGCACCCCAGTTGTCTGAACCTGGTTCCTTTTTCTCGCTCTAGGTTAAAACTCCACAGGGATAAGGCTGTATATTTTAAGAGTGTAACACTTAGCACTCTGTTAATGTTTATGAACAGAAAAATAGCTGCTGATAGCCTGGTGGTGACTTTTTCTTGAGACCAAATACTCTACCCTGCAGAGCTACCATGAGCATGACACTTGTTGCCCTGAGATCTCAGTTCTAGCACCATCACAGTGATCATTTAAGTGCAACATGCAGATTTCAGTATTGTTGTGACTGATGATTTCTGGAGTAATTTAATACAAGCAGCTTGTACTAAAATATAATTAGGAATCAGAAGGTTAACTTGATGGACTGTAATGATTAGTGCTACACAGATTTAACCTAACCTGATGATCCTTTCTGTCCTTAATCTCACCGAATATATGAATTTACAGAGCTTTCAAAATTTCCACAGCCACTCAGAAATAGACCTTCAATAACAGGATCATATCTCACTTCATCAGATAAGAATGATACAAATAAGAATGATACAATAAGAATGATACATATATAAAACTGGTATAAAAACTAGCAGAAATAACTATATTTCACCCTTTTTTAGAAAAAGTCTTACAGCTGAGCTTTTCTGAGGAGGAGAAACTGATACAGTGTGATACAGACATTACATGAGCTCAAACAAAAGTTCAGGAGCCTCCCATTAGAAATTGCTTACACACAAAAAATTCATAGGGGAAAATTATTTTAAGAATAATCAGCAGTGCAGATAGAGGGCATCTATTCCTTCTTGCCAATTTATCTTTCCAGCATCTTATGCAGCTAAAATCAACACAGTTAGTTTTATATAACTAAACAGTTGTTCATATGTTAATAAAAAGACAATAAAGGATCTCGTACAACAGGATCGTATGCAACCATAATGGTGCTAGTACAACCAGAGCAAACACAAGTTGATCACTGCTGTCCATTATTTCTGTATCACTGTATATCAGTGTATATACACTGTGTGTATATATATATATGTATCAGTGTATATATGTATCAGTTATATACCATAGCTCTTAAATTTTTTTGCATGCTTTTTCCCCTGGTAAATAGTGACTGACAGAAGAATCAGGGATATTGACTGAAGGAAACTTGAGGTATCACATTTTCTTTTATTAGATCAATTTTTTTCCCATTTCTCAAGAAGTGTAAAGACTAGTTACATCCTGATCATTGCATTTCAGATTATATATGCACTGTGATATATGTATATATAACCTTTTAATGCAGCTTTTATGTTGCATTCTATAGTTATATATATTTCTGTTTTAGTGTGTCATACTTTACATGGGCTCACACTTTGTCATGCTGTGATTAAAGTTGGTGCTTATATACATTCAATGGAAGAAGTACAAACACGAATTCATGTAAAAGACTATTTGAACAGACTGAGATCAGTGAGTAACAGCTGTTACCACTTTTGGATATGTCTGCAGGATTAATTATTTTTCTAATGCAGCTTTAAGTCAATAGATGTAGGTTAGCTGATGGGATACACCATTTGCAAAGGTATTTTTCATGCTACTACACTGAACACCTTGAAATCAAGAACTTCATGGTGTTTGTGTATTGCCAACCCTCTAAATGTGTTGAAAATAAGTTTTTTGTGACTAATCTAAATATGACATACAAATCTGTAAAATTTTGGGTGTGTGTATATATACATACAGTATATATAGTGCATCATATATATACAAGGCAGTAAAAAAGAACTACCGGCAGATCACCTCTTTTGGCCTGCATGACAGAGATCAAAAAATGGATACAGCCTAAGTCCAAAACTTAGAACACATATCCTAGGATTTGTCAGCTATTACTCATTTACCAAACATAAGTATTATAATATTGTATGTACGGTTTCTCAGTCACTCTTTAAAGAAGGGAAAATCACAAAACACCAAAATTGAAAATCTTCCAATAGTAGTCCATCTTTTTACATGCATTCTGTGACACATGTTGTTTTCTGCTTGTCAATTAGAAAACAAATTACTTAATTTTGGTATGACAGTCATCTATACCTGTTATGATCTGTTAACATCTTTCCACCTCTGGAGAAAGATGAACAGAAATTGCAGATGCCCTATTGTTCTGTTCTGTCAAGACAGAAGGAAGAAATAGGGTTATTCAGTCCTACTTCTGATCTATTTGTGGTTCTCACTCTCCCACAAAATTTTGGCATTAAGAATATAGAATAATAAAAACGATATTGGATTTTGAATGTTATGCGGTCATTCTTGATTAATATAGGAACATACTACTCTTGCAGAGGGAAACTAAAGTATTAAGAAGGATGAGACATTTGATTTTAAAACAAGGGCATGCTATGCCACTGCACCTCATCCAGAAAAGATTACTACATGACAGATTCAACATTTCAAACCTATGTATGTCAGAAAAGCATTTCACTAGCTTTGAATGAGTGAATGTCAGAACTGAGAAAGCTGCAAAATATGAAGGACCACACTCTGCAGTTCTCAGTAAAAGGAAAGACAGAAAATGTTTTTTTCCTACCTTAGAACAACAATGCTTAATGTTTAAATAAAAAATTAGAAGTTAAAAGTACACATGAGGAAATATAGCTTGATCTCCATGATAGCAGAATTCTCTACATGGTGAAATTAGTATTAGCATGATCCATAGGAATTCAGGAGGTGAAGGAACATAACTAAGAGTGATATTAGATCGTTGCACTGCCGTAGCTCTGTGGAGTGACAGGTGATTTCTATGAGCTTATAGGTTTGCTTTTCATGGGAGCAAAATAAAATTATCAGTAATAGAGATTATCAGCAAATCTGATCTGTTTTGTGTTATCAGTGTTCTCAACTCTGTCATTACCCAGGAGGATATCATCTTCTGCTTTTCACTGTTATTTTAAGTCACTCTTACACTGTGAAGCGCTGTGACTCCTCTCTGCCCTTGATTCCACATTAGCAACCTGTGCTCTGCAAACCAGCACTACCTCAGTGCATACTAGGAAAGAATGAAAGTAAACCTGTGCTATTGCATCCAGGCTAGTTAAAGTGAGTCTCTGAGCCTATCAGTTGGCAGTTGCCTGATGTAGACTCTTTTGGCCTTATGCTTTGTTGCCTTGCATGTAGAAAGAAGGTAACATTAGTGCAACAAGTCTTAGGAATTTTGTCCCATCTTTCAGGGAAAACACTTTGCTTCAAAACCTGACTTTTACTGGAGATCAAGGAGAGATTGAAGTCCTCTATGTGTACAAAGTTATCTGAAAAGAACCTCACTTTCATCAGTCATCTCATTTACTGTATGTGTTCACATGCCTTCCTAGATTTGTCTTTTGTTTCATTGAAAGAATTTGGAAGATAATAGTAGAGAATTGTGTCACCCAGTGACACTTCCATAACAATAACGTGGGGTTTTTTTTTCTGCCTGACTGGTAGCTTGATTCATATTTTAAATTATTTGGTGATTATTATTCTGGTAATCTGAGTCTGAACTCAAAAAGTCAGATCAGTTTCTTCTCCTGTATTGTTAAAATTGTTGTGGGATTAACTGCAGGCTGCGTAGTTCAGTGAATCTCATCCTTTTTAAAGCTGAGTCTTATTTGAAAAAACTGACAGTGCTCCAGATCTCACTGGTGCTGATTTCCATCTTACTTGCCCTCACTGAAAATTACTGCTTTCCTTCTCCTATGGAAGCTTTATGTTTCCTATGATAAATTTCAAGTGAAGCTTGGAGCCTAATTCTGTAATGTACTGATGCCTCACCAGTAAGACTAACCCCTTTGGTAGTGAATGAATGACTGATCTAAGCACTTTAAGACCTATTACAAGCCTTCACTATATAATTATTTGCTTATATGTTGTTCTAGGAATTACTAGAGGTTTCAAAGATCATTTGTTTCTGTACCTGACTGCATTTGGTAGGATTATTTATTATCCCCTCAAGAAGAAAACAACCTAATTATTTTTTTCTTGTTGAATATTAAGCTGAACGTAAGTACTCCCAGATGATGCAAAAGTCTAGCTGCTGCTTAGTTCTTCCTATGCATATGATATACTTGCAGACACTTCACTGCAAAAGAAATTCATTATGATTGGAAATACATGTTGTGAACTGTGAATTCAGAACAGATTGTGTTGTAGCTATAAAAGCATGGCCTTTTTTTTCCTTCACAGTAGGTTTAATTTTTAATTTTTGTTGTTATGCCATAAGCTTTGCCAACATTCTTCCTTTACTAACAGGTACTGATTTAAATCAGCTGGTTGGGTAACTTACTTCGAGTTCTTAATACCTGTTTTTGTCCATTCACATAATTACATTGTTATCTAGAGTTTAATAGAACATTGCAACATTTAATTAAAACTGTGCAGAATGATTACTATTTTGATTAAACCTGGGTTTGGAACCAGCCAATTTGTCAACATAAGCTCAGCATGTCTTGCTTTCTACTAAAAACCTTCATTAAGGTCACATCTGCTTCCCTTGACTCCTTCATCAAAAATGACCTTGTGTTTACTGTGTTTTATGACCATAAAATCTCTCAGTGAAAGAGCCCTTCAAATCTGTTTACAATTGTGTCCTTTGGCTCCTGAGTATTTCCGAACTGGGGGTAAACAGATCACTTTAAGTTAATATACAGCTCATCCCAGAGCCAAAAGTCACTGTAGCTACTGAAGTTATCTACCACTCTTACTTCTTGTGTCTGGCAAAAGGAAATTTCAGACGACTAATACTAAACTTTAAACTTTATCCCACTTTTTTGTGAGAGCATCAGGACATAAAGAACTATGGGACTAAAATACCCTCCTGCTGTATCACATAAATCTCTTATGTTACCCTTTAAAGGTTAGAAATTGCATAAAATGTAATATGAGCATCACTGGTGTACTAATATATCCTAGAATGTGCATGAAGGGAAAACTTTGCACTCATTCAACTCAGATTTTATACATACATGACTCAAGCTCTTCAGAAAAATAGCTGGAAAAATCACATACAGCAACCTTAAAACAGCTTAAAAAAATCTTGTACAGTTCAGATCTTCATCATGTCCTTCTATCATGAAAACCATCAGGAAATCACTTTTTCTTATCCCCCCTTTACACTATCTGCCCTGCCAGCCCTGATTTCACCAGTCATTTACAAGTTAATACTTATACTGGAGTGTGGATGATCACTATATTGCTATGGTTTTGTACAGGTCCAAGAGAAGTAAAATTATTCCGATTCTAAGAGATTCATGTTTCTGTTATTTATTCTAGCAATCAGAAAAGTTAAGAGTGGGTGGACTTGGGACAATTCTCTTCTACCTCAGGTTTCAAAATGTAAATAGATGTTGCATTACTCAGAACAAAACAAAAAGGGAATTTTATATGAAATAAGACTATCTCTGACACTTTATTCATTACATCATTGTGTGGCTACAGGAATTTGTTAAACATCCCAGGATATCAAGACTCCCAGTTTGGCTCCTATCACATTTTTTTTAAAATGTCATTAAAACTACACCTGAATCCCATATGAGTGCTAATATAGAGACTAGAGTTCAGAAAACTAAACAGAACTGTATGTGAAGCTGAACGTTACTGTTGCTGGTTGCTGAAATTCCTGGTCAACACTCGTGAAGAACAACCAAATCTGGTTCTTATCGTGTGTTCTGTCTCTCAATATACAAACTATTAATGTTGTCTAAAAACCAAAAGAAAAACCAAACCAAACCAAACCAAAAACATTTGACTAGAATGTAGCCGTGAGACTTCTGTATACTTCTTGAACAGGTTTACAGACTTGGCCTGGTGATCCAAAGAAAGCGGCTATGTTTTTGCACAGAAAATGCTGCCATAGATCCAAATTACACAAGAGGAAAGATTTGTGTTGGTAGTCCCAGTGCTGAAAAACTGTGGGTGATAAGCACCATATGCTCTTGCCCTGAGCCCAAGATTAAGTAGTTTACTTATTTATGTGGGTTGTGATGAATGCTCTTCAAGAACAGAGAGAATTGCAAAGGCATAAGTCAGTGCTTGATCTTACACTCAGACCATTATCGCTTTACAGTGTGTCCAATCATATATGAACTAAATGATGCGATAATATCTGTGAAAGATGAAAAGTCGCCTGGGCTCGCATATCATGCCTGTTGAAATCTGTAAAGTGTCTGTGTGTTCTGCTGATCGAGGATGCCAACTAAACTCAGACACCAGAGTGAAAAGAGTAGGCTTATTTTACCGTTAATAATTAAAGGATATAACCAAGTAATACAGAAAATAAACAATAAGAAAAATACAGAATAGTACACATTATTATTACTACATACAGTTAATGATAGAAAATAAGAACAAGCAAAGTAATGCACCTAATCATTACTACATGATGGGGAGAATAGTGATTAAGAAAGATACATCACCACTTGCATACGTTACCAACATCCAGATCCGCAGTCGCTTGGGAGCCCCGGATACAGCGAGGATTTGGAGAGCCTGTCCCGGCAAGTGAGAAGTTCTACACGATGCATCCATCTGTAGGTGAGGCTTCCAAAGTCGCGGCAAGAGGGTCCAGCCTTATATACCAAAAAATCAGCAAGTCATAATGACTTGCACTTTTCTTTGAGTGGAAACATCTGGTTTCATCCCCCTGTTGGATTCCACCCAAAGTCTGGCCAGAGCTCGGCGGTGAGAACCAAGGGAGTTTCTAACAAGGCCAAACACTTGGGTCTCAGCCTTGAACAATGCTAAACATAGGGAGTTGGATACATATTCTCACAACATTTCATCCTCACTACTGATTACAATTTGTCTAAGCTATATCTTTCACTAGTGAGCATACATATTTCATTAATAATCAGATACTAATTAATAAATGTTAATGGTAATACAGATTTTATTAATTAGCAGATACTAATAATGGATAATGTTTGGTTGTGAGGTTCATCTAGCAGTCAACTTTGTTTCAGGGTCTATTATTCAGGCCCTAGCACTACACTGTGCTTGCCTCAGCTTTTCTCATATTTAAGGCTAAGATTACTCTCACACGAATTTAAACATTAAATGATTATCAGGATGCACAAGGGCAAAGAAGATCTGTTACCATGGGGATCCCTTCTCTGATTTTGAAAGATGAGTTTGTCTGGTGTTCTCCACAACTAAATATGTTTCATTAGGGAGTTCTTGTTTTTGTTTTAATCTCTATAGTCACCCAATAGACTCTCCAACATTCTTGATTCCAAAGATTAAGTATTGGTCCCTCTCAAAGCAAAGGAGGTCTAGGAGTTGTTCAATAAACTGATTTTCAAGCAGTTTTGGACTAACAAATGGGGAAGTTATGAATTAGTCCCTAGAGGGGAGCATACTACCTCCTCCAAATCCATTCATAGAACTTGAGTTCTGTTAGTTCATATGCTAATTCACCTTGAAAAATTTTGCATAATTCTAACAACAAAGTTAGTGAGATAACTTCTAGAAGACTAGAATTTCCCTTGCTTGGTTTATGAAAGAAATATAAAGTCAAGATGGTATCAAACTTTCCATCAAATAAAAATAATAAAACTTTTTAGGCTTATCATGGTATTATGCAAATGTGAAAAAATTATATTCATCAGCGGGAAGTATTCCAGTGACAATCACAACTAAATCTATTCTGAGTCAGATGGGTTGCTAGATGATCAGTAACAAGTCCTGTAGCATCTGGAATGCACATCCATGAAGGCTCAGCCAGAAGAATGGGGGATTTTGGTTGAGCAGTACACTCCTGACAAACATTATATCAAAGAGGACTGGGGAAGAATAAATGCAGTTATTTAAGAAAGTATTTCAAGGACATCTTAAAGGCATGCTTTCTTTGAATAAAACTTAACAGCCAGCTTCTGGGGCTTTTATTCAAAAGCAGGCCTTAGGTAGCAATGAAATCTAGGATGGCAGAAAGCATAAATTTCTTCAGAGAACATGAAGTTGTACAGAGAAAGTATGCCAGAAGGGCATACCCTGGAAAAATACCCTACTCATACCCTGCATAGTGCTGTGAGTTACACAATAAAAATATACAGTTATTTGTTCACCTGTGAGCAAGACTCAGTCATCTCTTCCTTATGACACTGTGATCCTCCTCTCAACAGTAAATTGAGATACTTTTGCCAAATAATATTCTGCAATCTGACAGATCAGCACTGCCTGACTCTGACAGATCATCACTGTATAGTCAGCGAGGGCAATGTAAACATTTCATAGTTGTTAAGCTCATGGGGAATCTTACTTATAAATCACTGTAGTAGGTACTGATCATGCAATTTGCTACTGATATTGTAGAATAGCAATTTCAATTGCTACTGTAATTTTAAAAATAGACTTGGGGAAATTAGTAAGTACAAGGCATTTCTACTATTTCAGGGTAGCTTTCTTTGTAGTGACGCTGTCTTTATCCTCGAGCAGAATGTATTGCAAATTAAAATTTGCAAGTAAACATGGTTAGGAATTCTTTTGGTGATGCAATTTCCAGTAAACTCTCAGAAAACAAGGGTTTGTTAAACAGAAATATCTTCATGAAAACCTGTAGGATAGTAGTAGTAGTAGTAGTAATAGTAGAAATATTAACTGGAAATATTTTTCAGTCCTCTTTGAAAAGTTTAGCAGAAGAAAAAACATCTATCCAATCTTTTGTCATCAATTTGCCAAGAACATCCAGATCAGCATTAATCTAGATGACTATCTTAATTGTCACACTCTTCTAAAGAGTATTTATACATTTAGAGGTTGAGGGTAAACAGTTTTGATGATTTCATTTTCTCAAAAAATCTCAGCTAAAAAGAAAAGCAAAAAAATCCAAACCAAAAACCATAGCCTTTACACAAAATTTTGTGAGGAGCACATTTTTAAAGAAAACATTTACAATATGTTTTAATTTTATGAAAATAATTGATCAAGCTCTTTGGGATTAGATGTTTTCTGTGAGTTGTCCTCAAAGTCTCTCTGTGCACAATATTCTTAACTGATCCCAAGCTAACATCCCTGAACCACCAGTAGTATTTTCCGAGTTGATCATGAAGTTAATTCTCTGGTAACATGGATGTAAATAAATTCTTGTGATCATACATTATTTGATAGATTTTGTGTTTATCAGTTATGACTTCCCAGTTTATCTGCTTTGTCAGGAGGTAGTAGTGTCTTATCAAGCTATCTGACAACAGTTCACATGTTTCATTGCATGAATGAGGTATTTATGCAACTTGTGTATTTAATTTAAGAATTTTTTATTAGTTGAAGGAAATTGCAAACATGTTAGGTTTGGAAGCAAGGCTTACTGAATCATATAATAGGAGGTCTTATACTCTTTCATAATGTGTTTATTACTTTGGCTACACTGACTGGAGCAATTTCAAAATCTCCAACTGACCTTTGAACAAAATTCAGTAAGAAAAAACATTTTAAAATTATATTTTAAATGTAAAAATGAAATTACAATAAACTCTTAAGGTGCCAGATTAACATCTTAGACCTGGCCATACTCTGCATGAGACTCCATAATGCAGAGTGCTTTGAACAGGGTTTTACTAGAGTTGGCAAACAGCTGTTTGCCCCTGAAAGGATCTTGCAAAGACTAATTGAGAAGAAATAAATATTATCTGTAGTTCATGGCAGAAAAAATAGTGAAATTCCTCTTTTTAAGCTGCTATTTCTACCAAGTAGAAATCTCTTACAGGAAAATCTAATTTATTAAGGGAGTTATTAACTATGTCTTACTTAATGACCCAAATCTCATCACTGCTGCTACACCTTGTCTTAGGTGGAATCCAACAGAGAGAGAGAGAGAGAGAGAGAGAGAGAGAGAGAGAGAGAGAGAGAGAGAGAGAGAGAGAGAGAAAGAAAGAAAGAAAGAAAGAAAGAAAGAAAGAAAGAAAGAAAGAGAGAGAAAGAAAGAAAGAAAGAAAGAAAGAAAGAAAGAAAGAAAGAAAGAAAGAAAGAAAGAAAGAAAGAAAGAAAGAAAGAAAGAAAGAAAGAAAGAAAGAAAGAAAGAAAGAAAGAAAGAAAGAAAGAAAGAAAGAAAGAAAGAAAGAGAGAGACAGGCTTTAATAAGGGCAGAGTAGAGGAGATGTTGCCAGGGAGACAGAGTAAGAAATGTTGAGGATATATACTTGGGAGTGTTGGGGACTGCTGTATACATGTGGACTGGATACCTTAAGCACTGTATCTGAAACTATTTAGCAAAAGTGAACCTGCAGTTTTGCATTTTTTGATAATTGCGTGATTCTATTAAAGTCATCTGAAGCCCAGTGTGAGCAAGACTGAAAAACATTATGGAGATCTGCTTTCTAATCAAACAAAATTCAGTAGGACAGAAAATTTTGCAGGCTATTAATTGTTGTTCATGTAGCCATCGACTTTCAATAACTTAATTCTATGCAGTGTGTAAAATGGTTATTCAGTTATAAAATAGAAAAAGATGGGAAATACATAACTATCAATTACTGTAAAGCAATAATTTTTTATTGTACAATATTGAAATTTAAATGACTGAAGAGTTTGCCAAGCTTTTATTTATTTGCTTCATGAAATAAAATTTGGAGATAAAAAACATAAGCTAGCTTCCATGTAATAAAGCTTGCTCCTGACCTTCAACCAGAGAGTTCTTTACAAGTTTATAACTAGACATATATTAAAGGAACACACCCCTCTATCTTTTGAAGTGCCACAAGAGAAAGAATGATGAAACGTTTCTATTGCTACATGACTTGTAAATCTAATTTCATTCATAAAGCCTGGTTAACTGTACAGAGACATCATTGTAATGATTTTCAACTGGATAATAAAATTTGAAAAAACAGATTTATATCTTATTTTACTGAAATAATTTTTGTAAGCTGCATTTCAACTGAACAGATGGTGCACACTGAAAAATAATGTTGTACAAAATGGCAGGGTTGTTTAGCCTTGACAATTTAGCGTGTATGTGTACGTGTTTTGATTTTGATATGTTGACCAAGATCATCCATTTGAAAACTGGCAATGTTGAGATGAGATGCATAGGAAACCGGAGGTCTGCTCCTGTTCTCAGTTGTGCTGCATTTTAAATAGGAATAACATCTTTTTTTATTTAATCCATATTTAAATTTAGTTGCTTTTCGCACTTGCTCTTCTGGGGGTATTTCAGTTTGCTTCTGTAAGATTAGATGTGAATGTCAAGTCTGTTTTCCCTACCAGCTTTAACAAATCTCCTGCGCACCTTATTGGCTGTCATTGCCTCTTGTCTCTTGGAGGACCACTCTGCTGGGTCCTTAGTCAGACAAGATCATCCATTTTGGCAGATACCTCTTTTTCAATATCCCAGTTCCACCTTTTACCCTACATCCTGAACTAAACTAAAAGATAGAGATATCTTATGAGATTAATAAATGACTATTTTAATGTGGGTTTCTCTACATTTCATAGTCACAGGTTCATTGAGGTTGAATGGAACATCAGAAGGTTTCTAGTCCAACCCCCCTGCTCAAAGCAGGGTCTATACTGAATTCACACTAGGCTACTTACAGAATTTTCCCTCTGGTTCTTGAAAATCCTCAAGGATGGAGATTTCCCAGCCTCTCTGGGCAACCTGTTCCAGTGTTTAGCTATCCTTTTGGTGACAATTATTTTTCATTACATCCTGTCAGAAATTTCCCCTGTATTAATGCATGACAATTGTTTCTCGTTGTTCTGCTGTACATGTCAGTAAAGAGCCGGGTGCTATCACCTCATAAATGCCTTGATTTCAGTGGAACATAAGAGCAACGTTTTGGGATGAGAACAAAAATCCATTTAATACCTTGTATTTTTCTGAGATTTTACCTTCATCATATGCCTAGAAAACAGCTTGGGGTGGCTTATAGTGATATTTCCTCAGAATATTCCCCACTCCAACAATTTATGTCCCAGGACTTTCCTAAACCAGCAGCGATATTTTTGAATCAAATAGCCTGTATGAATTTGGTTTGTTGACATTCTCTTGCTGCAAGGACTTCTATAGCTCAGCTCTAGTGTATGTAAAAAAATCAACTTCATTTGGTCTCAAGCTGCCATCTAATTTTCCATTTGGTGACCTATTAAGAACTAGGAACTCTGAGAGGCACTGAATTATTGTTTCCTGTTTCCACCTTTTACAATTTTATTGGACTGTATTTTATACACCCTCAGTTGTCTCACTTCTAGCCTGGGTTTCTCAGTCATTGCACATTCTGAGGATGTTTCCTGCCCTTCATTGAGCCTTTTTAGCTGTGCTAGAAATCCAAAAAGTATCTTGAGATAAGAGGATCAAAACTACACAAACTAGTTACATATTTGTACAACAGCATAACACTGTTTTGTTCACCATTCCTGTCCATGTAAAATAACACTGTTCTGTTCTCCATTCCTGTCTGTATAAGCCCTTTTGGGACTACTACTAGTCTGACGTCTCCACCAAAATCTTTGGGATAATCCAGGATATCAGTCTGGATTGCAATGGTCTGATCAGAGCCCAGCATTTTGTATGCAAAGTCAGGACTCTCTTTTCCCTATGAGTATCATTTCACATTTCCCATTTTTGAAATTCATGACCCATTGTATTGTTCAGTAAGTTTCATGGATTCCTCTCAAATACCTTATGACTGGTCTCCACTTATTGCCTGATGTTTTTTAATTTGG
The DNA here is from genome assembly GCF_031877795.1 of Strix aluco. Lineage (NCBI taxonomy): Eukaryota > Metazoa > Chordata > Aves > Strigiformes > Strigidae > Strix > Strix aluco. Next base: position 44,858,653 of record NC_133931.1, read on the forward strand.
AGCTTGGGAGTGTTTGGATGAAAAACTTTCAAGTTTTGTGTGTTTACATAAAAGTGTGGGGTGGGAATTTGGATGAGAAGAGAATAATATTTTCTGCAGCTTTCCAAAATAAATAGTTGGTTGTAATCTTAGATGCAACCATCTAGATGCAACCTGATGTCTGGGTTTCACTTCTTTTAAGCTTTCAGAAAAATTGACTTCACAATTTTAATCAGAAGAATCTCTTTCTTTACTAACAAAAGTATAAGATTATGAGCATGTTTGCCATCCTAAAAGAACAAATGCCTTTATATTTGCAATTAAAATTCAGCTACTTTTCTAACAGATCAGAATTTATTCACATTAACTGAGATTAACTGAGATCACCAAAGAAAACAAAGATGAAAGAATAATATACTAAACAAAGTAGATTTTTTTCCTATTTGACAAGTATGTTTTTAATCATTAATGCTAACACTGTATAGTAGACCAGCGTTTTGATGAAAGACTGAAAAAAATATGGTTTATTTGTAAAAGTAAGGAGGTTTGATTAATCTGAGGCCTCTCTTTAGTTCTCTATATTACATATCTGAGCAATAGAAAAGTCTTTTTTTCAACTAGCTACCATATTAAACAATAAGATTGTAATGTATGTTCACAGTCATATTTCCAAGTAACATCCTGGCACTTTTAGTTAACTGCTCTAATTTTAAAAATCAGGTGAGTAGTCAATATTTAGTGAAAAATATGAGTGAAATTCTTGAGATAACTAAGCCAGACAGGATTTACATCATTTCCCAAACAGTCACTGCATTTCTCTCTACAGTGACTTTTTGGGTTAAGACTTTTGTTCACAAGTGCTAGGGGCTTTTCCTTTGCTGCAGGTCCACACAAGGTACATGCTTGGGTAGGTACATGGTTTGAGAGGTAAGATTGTTGAGCATCTCCTTTGGGGCTGAGGTTTAGCAGGGCTATATAGTACCATGTCACTATTTGTGAATCCAATAACAATACGATGTAAGGAATTTAATTTGACCTGGTTACAGAAATAGTATTAGACAGCTTGTCAGAGTTCATAATTTTTCATTATTTTGATGTCATAAAAGTCATCCTTTCATCTATCAGAGATTCCCAGTAGATGTGGATGAGGAAAAAGAGTCATCTTTCAGGTCTGTCATCATCATAGTTGCTCTGAGCAGATGCCAGTATATTGGGCTCTGAACAGCTTAAATATTGCTAGAGTTCTTTGACAATGTGGTGCAGTTTCTTATTTTGGGATATCTGGATGGCACAATACAACTGTATTGAGTGAAAGCAAAAATGAAATGTCTTTCTTCAGTGAAACTAGAATGGAGAGTTTTATTTTAAGAAATTCCCATGAGGAAGATTTTGATTATCGAGTTAGAACACAGTTTTCAACTCTTACGATTTTATTGAGTATTTGATTTTGCTGAGATTTATATTTCTCTATCTGCCCTAGCTACTGAAATTGGATTATTATCTGAGAAGGTAAGCTTTTTTTTTTTTGAAAGGTTTCATGATGACTGCTTGATTCAGGAAACAGCTTGACTAAAGCTAAATACTCAGTATCTATAGGAAAACAAAGAGAATCTAAAGCACTTATTCCTTATATCTCAAAAACATAAAAAAAACCCCATTCTTTGTGAAAACTAATTTATTCATATTTTATAAATGTTTATCAGACAGAGAATAAGAAGTGAAACAATGTTTCAAATTTAAAGTTGACAACTGAATAGTTTTCTTTTAAAACAGTTATAATTTAGCTTGACTAACATGGAAGAGAAGGCACAATAAATTAGAGATATATTGTTCCCATATGCTGGTTTAAAACAGCAGTGAACTTAATGTGGATTGCTAACCTGGAGACACAATTTTTTGTATCTTGTGCTGGACTGCATAGTTAGAAAATGCAAGCAATTCTATTAAGTGTACTTACATTTCTGAAATTTTAGCAAATTTTAGGCCATTACTTAAAACATGACGAGATTATATGCTGCCCCGATAGGAGTATTAAGCTTTAAAAAGAAGGTTGGGGTGTGAGAAACCCACCTAAATATCTTGACCTAGCTGCTCCCAGGGCTACTACAGGAGAAACTTTGACTCTCTCTTTGTCTCCACTACAACTGGGCCTCTCCAGGGCACTTTTCAGATTGAGAAGTGTAATTGCTTACAGGGCTACCAGATTTATCATGAGGTGCAAGGGAAAGGACTTGGGGATTGCACAAGTCCTGTTATGGGATGTTTAGGGGAGGAACAGAAGGTGGGGAAAAGGAGGGACCAAAGTGGTTTCGGGAGAAACAAACGTGGGAAAACAGAGGGCTAAAGTGACAAGAGGGACAGGTCACCTATGAACAGGTCAGCGTGCATGTCTAGCTGTGCTTTCTGCCAAATCACCTCTGTCTTTCCTGTCAGTCCATTAATTTCCTTTTGTAACTCTTCTACTGGGGTTCTATTCAGAGTGCATGTGTGTCTACGTGACAAATGGAATCAGACCACAGGTTGCAGGGACCTGTGGTTTTGTGGTGCCAGTAAATGAGGGGGTGACATTTTGCAGGTCAGGGTGTGATCACAGGGAGTACTAAACTGGACTAGCCAGCAAATAGGTGAAGTGGTCTGGAAGCCACAGGTGTTTATAGATGGATCTCTAGGAATGAGGCAACTGAAGGACCTGGCTGCTGGAGAGGCCAGGTTGTCCAGGCCATCTGCTAGTGAGACTGCAGGGTCCAAGTGTCTACTGAGAGACCTGTGCTATGTGTTTGAGAGATGGTCTGTACCAGCAGCTGGAGCTGGCTGTGGCCTCAGGACCCAGCAGCTGGGGAGACTGGGATCCAGGGGCAGTTTCTGGGCAGCTTGCTGCATTGTCTGAGCCCAGCTGCTGGCAACATCCACACTGAACACCTCTGTATATATATTTCCCAACAATGGACCTTCAGCCTGATCAGCCAGAAAGGGAAGCAGGATGAGGCCTTTGGTGCTGTGTTTTCATGAGTGCTATGCTTTCTGTCTGTCGATATATGTGGCTGGCCATGTGTATATGTGTAAATGCATTGTGTATATATATGTTTGTGTTTGCCTGTTGTGCGTATTGGGTATATAAGCTCAGCCTCGTTGAGGTTGGACCTGGGGACATGAATCTGCGACAGCCTCACCTCCATTAGACCACCAGATTGGAATCCTCCAAACAGTATCCAGCTTACTTTTTGCCCTTCAAAAATCATCCCATTGTGCTGCTTAATTTGGTCAGATTTTAGTCCCAGAAATAAACAAAATTGAAAAGGTAGGAGCAATTCTAACTTTGCACAAATTTTGGCAACTGGTAGCATCTGTATTCTACAAAGGCTCTTGAAATGTTCAAGCTGGTGACGTGCACACTTGTAACAGACTTCAGAAAAACTTCCACTGTTTAGTCAGGAAAATCTTTTTCTATATTAAAGCAAAAGTAATATTTGATATTTTTTCTGACTTTAGGAAAACCGTCGGGAGAAGATAGAGAATGGTAGTAGTAGGTAGTTGATATTTCATTCACTTTGCAAGCTGAGTTGCATAATCATGTAATCAGATGTGTAGTCGATCATTTTTTTTTAATATTTTTAGTCTGTGTGACTACTCTGAAATTAATTAAAAATATTCTAATAAAGAGCCTGAAATGAGGCACTTTACATTAAAATCATTTTCATAATAGACTCAAAACCTGTCTGTCATAGAGTGAGACATCCATTAAGCTGATTAATCTGAACTGATCTGCCCCTACGCAACACTGAAGTGTCCCTGAGTTTACCTGTGCTTCTGAAAATGTTGGATCATTCGAACTCAACAAATGCAGGTAATACATGTCTGTTAAAGTAATTTTGCCAGTAGAAGCCATCTTTTAAAATATACTTTAGCTACTAGTGAGACAGGTGGATAAGAGAATAATACCAGGTGGGTAACTGAGGATAGAAACAACTCATACTTTATAGAAACTGAGAACTGGAACAAATTCTGGTTTCTCAAAATAACAGAGCTGCTGAAGAGCAATATAACCCTCACTTGTAGTTCTAGTGACAATTTGGTTTGAATTTGTATACAGTAATATTTTCTTAAGCTCATGACAAATTCCGTGGGTGCCTACAAAATAATTAATTCATCATACAAATGGTATTGCACAATTCTTGGGAAAGATGGTGTTGCTTAGAAATAGACCCCTTTTATGGTGTTGCTATTCATAAATGGAATTCATCAGACATTCATTTAAATAGTCAGTAACTACCTTAATGGAAAATGAAAACAGCTGTAATGTATTTAAACTACTGCATAACTACTAGCACTAGACAGCACCAGGAGGAAGTACAGGGGCAAAAACTCTTACTATCAAATAAATACAAGCAATCTAGGAATCTATTTCTATAAACAGTTATCTGAGTGTAAGTAAATCCCTTTATACATTACAGTAGAATTTGCAGTTACATTAATTTAGAAGTGTACATTGAAGATTACCTTTTATCTCCCTGACTTCCCCATTCAACCAGAGTGTTGCACTTAGTATTGAAATAGCAACAGTGTTTTGCTCCTCTATTTGCTGTCAGTGGTCCAAACACAGATGCTGCTAACAGATTACACAGTGCTTTCACTTCCTCCTCCTCAGGTTAGCATTTCTATATTATTTAAAACTCAGAAAACAATTCTTGTATTGAATTGCACAGTTAAGTCATATATCAAGGTAGCAAAAAATTATGGTACTGTCTCTCATCTCATTACATGTTAAATTACAGATGTACATGGTTGTGGACTTCATGCTGGCATTTGACAACAAAAGAGACTCTGGTTGCAGTCCAGATTAGATAAGAGCTAGACAGCTGGTCCATTAATCAAGTGAAAAATTTCAGCTTCACAGAACGCTAGCCTCAGATGGTCTAAATTGGCTTAGTCAGTGGAGCTGTGCTGCCTTACTCTGAGGCCATGGCCCCCATTTTTTATCTGATTTGTTAGCTGAGACAGCCAATGGCTTAAGTTACACAGGGAGAATATTTTATTTTAGTGCCAGATACCTGCAGTTGACTTCAACTGATGACACAATTTTTACTTTGTTCTCAAATGTCAGTATTTCTATGCTGGGAAAGTCTAATTTGTTTTGGAATATTACATTATCTATCATATGTTTCTGGAACGGGCATAAAATGTTTTTGACTAGTGAGTGTCCTGATGGTAGAGACGTGAAGGAACAGTGGTGTGACTTCATTGCTTTCTGCCTCTATTGATATCTTCATTCAGTTATTTACAATGGTTTACAGAAATCTAGTCTGTCTGTAGTCCAAGCTTCTATACCTATAAATCAGTAGATGCTTACCCCATTTCCTAGTAATAACTCTGTCTGAAACCAGTACTTTTAAGTTTGAAGAGACATCAATAGAGAACTGTGAGTATACAAGACAGCCAGAGCCATTCTGCATGAGCCACTTCACGTCCACATCCAGGCACCTGCCTGCTCTCTGCCAGTCAGGCAATCAGCTCAGGCACCTAGCCCAGCATGTGTTGCTACGTTTCTTCCTGGGTAAGGCTGCCATGCATGGAAGTGTTCAGGCCACAGGATGAGGGGGCAACATAGACAGAGAAGGATTTGGAAGGTTACAACCCTCCTACAGAGAGGAAAATTGGAAAACTGGCTTGTGCCAAGCAGCTGCAAGGTTTGTACATTTGTTTCCTGCTGGATGTGGAGAAGGTCAGCTGCCAAACCAGGTTCTGGCACTTGAATTTGCTGTGTGAGAACTGCACCCCTGAGCTCTCCCCTTGTCGTTCTCCAAAAGTCTAGAAACAACATTAAAGTTCTTTGTTATTGTTATTCTATAAAGAAATATCAATATTAATTTCTTCTTTATTTAATAAAACAAATCCACAGTGATGAATACTACTTTTCCCAATTTCTAGCACTGGGTGTGGGGAAGATAGATATAATTGTCCCAGTGATAGGCATGTCCAGTAGTCATGTTAGATTGAGTTTTTATATCAAGTATGAAGTCTGATTTTTGCTTTTAAAAAGAAAGAATACTGTGCTACCTATCACTTTGGGGAAACAAACTGTGGCATTTCCTCCTACAGTCACAACATGACATGGTAAGAAGTCATGTGATAAAGTAAAGCAAACCTCTCCATCAGTTTATTTTCTAAACATTGTTAACTGATATTTTATTTCACATAGACAAATTGTTGGCTTTAATTGAAATTAGAAAGACTAATGTAAATTGTATCACTATGATTGTGATCTAGATATTAATGCAAGCAAATAATATTACCTTGGGATTTTCCAGATAAAAATGTTTCTCATGACCACTGTGATTGAGTATATGATGATCTAAGACTGGGGAGGAGCTGTGATATAACTAGAAAAAAAAACCAGTTTTAATTTCATGGAGCAAGAAATTATGCTTAGTAAATGACAAAAATGATCCGCATATATATAACAGCCTAAAGGAAAGTATATCGTTGATAAATTTTTATACAGGCTGATAGATTTTTAAATCAGGCTGCTTTCCAGTGATCTATTATTTCCCAAACATGACATACAGACTGTACAGGTTAAAACAAACTCTTAAAAAAGTATTTATTTACAATTCTTCAGTGTCCTAAATGTCATCAAAATACAGATGTCCTATATTAATGGGTTGTGTTAATGGCCAACCATGGAAAATTTATATTGTAGAAAACTGAAATACAGAGAAAAACAACCTGGAATTATTAACAGCATAGCAACAAGGAAATAAACTGTGTCTCCTGAATCTTCTGTTTTGGTTTATAACACAAAACACAATTATTATCCCAATGAACCTGGTGATATTCACCAGGTCAGTGAAGTATCTTAGAGAAACTTCTCTTAAATCTGAATGAGTCGCATACTATTGCTAAAGTAGTAGAGATCAGGATTATCTGCTCCTTTTACATCAGTCATAATAGCAGAAGTAATTGGACTATTATCTGCACAAATCCCAAATTTTAAAATGACGTTTTCAGTATGACAATTCTGAAACCTGAGTAAACTGATAAGCAACTTATTGCTTTTATCAACTTCAGCCATGTCCAAATTTTGAAAAAAACACCAAAACAACTCATATTTTAGCTGTGCATGCATTCTCATATCAAAACAATTCAAAATATTCCATTTATGCACCTGATTTTGTATACAGTGGAGATATACTATTCTCCTTTGTCCAGTGCCAAGTCCCTACAATCCTTTACATTGCAAGTGTATGGCTAAGGAGCCTGTACACAAAGCTTTAAACCATATTGCACCTACTAGTAACTAATGCAGGTTGCTAAACTGCTGTTTCCAGACACTTGGATTAGCAAATTTCTATCAACTTTAACTGTTTCAGAATTTATTTATAAATTGTCACTTTTTTTTTTCCTCTTGTTAAAAGGTAACACATAAAGAAAGTCTGTATTCTGTTAATTTTTATACGGAGGACTGATTTATTATTCCTTATATGTTATGATCAAGAAAATAATAAGTGAACCAATGTAATTACATTTTTTCATACAGTATTCTATCACATAAATGACGGAATGGAAAATAAGTTTTGCACATTAAACATTATTCATAATCAAATCTTGTTAGGGATTAAATATGTGATATGAGCTGTATAATCAGAACACATAACAGGTTACAATAAACAATTTTAAATATTTTTAGAGATCTGAAATGCTGTTTGATTTCAGAAAAACTGAGTCTTTTACTCATTATCTAACTCTAGATATTAGGAGTTTTCAGTGAATCCAGCAGTGATGATCTGATCATAGAACAGCAGGGTCAGATGTATACTTAGGTGATTTACCTTTCCTTCTTTTTTTTTTTTTTTACATCAGTATGTGCCAAATTCTGGAGTTTCCCTGATTCATGTACAAATTGATTCAATTTCTGCATTTTCCTTTAAAATGAGGTGATTCTGAGATGTGAAAAATAATCACTTCAAGTGAAGCCTAAAATGTACTTGGAGAGTTATCAGAAGGCATATGCACATTCATGTCCTGCTGCAGTTTGATTTGCCTATGTATTCATTAGCACGAAATGTTGGACCAATCAGCAAAATTACCTAAATATGGAGGTATCTCACACATGCCAGTGATTTGACATATTGCTGCTGACAACTCAATTAAATTAAATGTCAGATGAGTATTTTTACTGACAAGTGCACTGAATTAGGAAGATATCCACTTAATGTTCTTCAGTAATTAAATCATATTGAAGTATGAGGTGCCTGTCCACCTGCATTACTTGTACTATTCGTAATGTACTCAGAATGAAAAATAATAATTAGCATTGTTTAAATATGCATGTGTCTAAGTTTAATCATTATTGCATTTTTCTTGATTATTTATGTGACAGAGTATACATCTGGTGATGTATAATTTTGATCAGAGACTGTCTCAAGCATATTAAGAAAATAATTAAAAGTTACTTATTTTTGCTTACTTAGTTGCATAGTCTTAATTAATAGTAATTTTAACTGGCCTTTTCTGATCAGAATCTATTAACATCTTGCCTCGTAAAAACAACATGCCCAAAATTGCAGTCACTCTTCAAGAGCAAAACCCCAAAAAAGCCTTGACTTTGATTATAATCAGTAGGAGCCTCAGACAAAAGGTTTTGGTCTACCAGTTTTAAAGACAGGAGAAGGTTAATATCTATTTGCAGTGGTTATTACATAGCAGTGTCACAGAGAGCCTTGAGAGGACATAACAGAAATACCATCATAGCCAGAGGCAGTTTGTCAGAGGGACCAAGTCATAAGCCAGTTGCTTGGCTTGTGATTGAAAGAGAAAGAATCTTCTCTATCTCAGTTTTTACATGCTTGCTATGTCAAGTTTCTTGATTATTGAGGAATTTTCTGTGCCTTCAGGTAAGCCCTTGATTCTGTTTGGAATAATAGAGAGCAGAAGTTACTACTGTGAATATACCAGGAAACACTGGTTGCCAAATGCCGTATTTTGATAGACTGAGCATCAGCTCCCAGTGATGCACAGCTGTCATTTTATTTAAGTCCATGGATGACAGTCTTCTTACCACTTGTGTTAGATGAGCATGGAGAGTGCTACCAGAAGTACTTTCATTAAGTACCCTGAGGTCTGAGTGAAAACAAGCCATTTTTTACAGATGAAAGAAACAGAAATGCTGGGAAGAAAATAGCAGTCATTTTTTTGCATTTATTTTTTGCAAAATAGACAATCTGCTATCAAGAATTAAATGAATAAACAAAGAAAAGATGACAGACAGAAAGCAACAGAACTGAGGCAATATGACTCAAATGTTACAATGGTCTTGTTTTTACAAACACATTCACCCAAAATACACCCTTTTGCTCCAGCCTCCTCAAACACTTGTGGGTTATATATAACCCTTTCTCCCTTTCAAGACCATTTCACAGTTAAGATTCAATTTTGCAGCCATTTTATGGCCAATATCTGAAAACACAATCCTTCTTAGAGATTTTTTTTTTTTTAATTTCACTGAAAGCACAATGTTATAACAATCTGAGGTGAACTGTAAAATGGAGAGAAGATGGAAGATGGAACTTCATAAGGTGTTATCTCAGCCAGTCTCCCCACATCTGAGATCCAAAATTACTCTATTTACAGAAAACTTAATGGAATGGAAAACTTTGATCAAGTATATTTTGTTGTCTTTCTTGGATAATTTTCCTTTCTGTGGAATTTGACTTTGTGCTTGGCTGAGTTTCAGTTAATATTCAGGCACAATAGGCATACTCCTTAGGTCATGTGGAGACTTCATAGTCTTGCTTTGGCTGACAATATATGTATATGTGTGAATATACATGTAGACTGATCTTTAGCAGCTTGAGTAAATGTTTGAAAATATGCCCTGTGCATAGATCATGTAGTGATAGTTGCCTAAGTATTTAAATGGGCTTTGACAATGAGAAGAATGAGAACAGGTTATAATCAGACAAGAAATTGCTTTTTCCTATATCTACTACCAGGACAGTCTTGGACCTGGCCCTAAGGAAAAGAGAGCAGACTAAGGTCTGGCACACTAAGCTTGGGGAAAACAACATACACAAATCATTGCCATTTGTGCATGCTTCTGAGAAACCCCACTTCAGAACTATTGTTTCAGGCTTTCTAAGGATTCAAGTAAGCATCAATGTATGAGATGGCTCTGTTTCACAAATATGAGATTTTTTCCACCTGATTCTAACCCAAAGCAATTTCATGCAATAAATTTTCACATATCAGAGATTAAGATTTTCAACCTGGAGCATTCCCAGAAGCTTGGCATCAGATTATCTGCTTCCAAAGAGAAAGCTGTCTTTTTGGCAGAGATAGGGTTTCCCTTTAGCAACAGCATTTTCTTCTTTGAAAAGTAAACTAAAATGGTTCTATTTTTGAAATTCATGTCCATTTATTTAATAGTAGTTGTTTTACCACAAAAAAATCTTTTTAAAGAGTAACCAGGTTCCTTGCAAATTGGACAAATATAGGTTATTTGAACTACATATGTATATATACACAACTCCATTTTTTATATACAAGCTCTTCCTCTGTACTATTAAATACCATAATATAATGTCTCTATGGTACCTATGTATGCTGGGCATATTATGAAAATGAAAGCATGGGAGAGTCAATACTAATATTCTTCTCAAACTTAAGTGCAAGTTCCACTCTTTTATAAAGAGCATAAAGAAAATAAAGGCAAACTTCCCTTATTGTAGCAGTCTTTAGATTAGCTTTATGGTCTTCATCCTCTTTCTTTGCCTTCATATTAAAATAGAAGGATACAGAACCTGATCTTCATATTTTCACTAGTAGCTGCTAATGTTAGCTAAGTAAAATATGCATAAATCCTTACAAAACTGTTCGTAACCCACACAAGGTAAAATGAATGAGATATAACTGATGCAAACTACACAGACATGTTAATAGGTGGATGTAATTCACATGTAAATGAAATTCAATATTTGATATCAAATCTCAAACCATAAGGTCTTCTACTGTCCTATACTAATCCAGTACATTACAATGTAAACATAAGGGATGAAGAAACTAGACAGACACTGCAGTATAACCAGAATGTGTATTCTATTTAACATTTTTCACTTCTAAAACTAAATCCTTATAGTAGTGGGGTCACAAGAAGATAGTTCCTTTTACCTTTCCCTTGACACTCTTCCAACACTTTAGCTTGACATTTATATAATAATTTCCCTTCCCTTCCCTTCCCTTCCCTTCCCTTCCCTTCCCTTCCCTTCCCTTCCCTTCCCTTCCCTTCCCTTCCCTTCCCTTCCCTTCCCTTCCCTTCCCTTCCCTTCCCTTCCCTTCCCTTCCCTTCCCTTCCCTTCCCTTCCCTTCCCTTCCCTTCCCTTCCCTTCCCTTCCCTTCCCTTCCCTTCCCTTCCCTTCCCTTCCCTTCCCTTCCCTTCCTTTTCCTAGGGAGAACACAAGTTCTTATTCAGCCTGATGAATAACTCTCTGAATAAATCTTCAGGATATAACTGTTGATGAAAATAAGAGCAGCCAGGAAAAATGCAAGTTTGGGTATCCTACTCTGGCAATTGTTAGATAAAGAATGCCTATTGAATAAAGGAAGAATTAATTTGATTTTTGCATGCATGCGAGTTGACAAAAGTAATGGTACTATTAGGCTCAGAATACTAACCACTTACCTGTGTACAGAAAAGAGTATTGTCCAGCAGTTTATATTGCTAATTTCATTCTGTTTGTGGATGATAAATAGTGTTCCTAATCTTTCACATTCATTATAGTCTGTTAAATGGTATTTTCCCTGCATAGTTCAGAAAACCTTTGTTCAGAATATGCAGAGAGGAAAACAAAAAGGGAGGTTTTTTTGTCGAAATACAGTTACACCAATGCTACTGGGAATGAGGTCTTGCCCAAGGCAAATTTGTGGGATGACAATACCCACAAAGATTACAGGAGGTGTTAAAATCAGTATTTGAGTACAACAAAAAATCAAGTAGTTAAGAAAGATTCACGAATACATATTTATTATATAAAATTTCTCCACTGCTACATTATTCTGCTGTTCCTGTAGAAAATTTATATTTTCAAAATAGATTGAAGTGTTCAGATTTATACCTCTTGCTGAAAGTAGCCTATATAACCAGTGGTTTTCAAGAAGCAGACATACAATCTGTTGGCAGTCATTAGTCATTAGACTCTTCTTTCCAGTCCCATTGTAAGAGACTAGATATTTATGAGGCATAATATGAAAATTCAGAAATTAAATGTTCTTAAAATAATACATATAACACATTTAGTCAATCCTTGTAGTCCGAAACCTATTAATTAAAGTTAACAGCTGATGCTTTTAACATAAGTGCTGACAATGTGCTTATGATAATGCTGTCACGATAATCGCTGTTCATAGTCACCTCTTCTCACATAGTGCTCACATATGGACTTACTATGTATGTCTGCAGTAGCAAGAACTTACTGTTGCTGAGGAAATGTGCATGTAAAATTTATTGATTGTTACAGTTTCACCACGCTTCATCAAGTATGAGAGCAAAGCTAACATTTTCAACTTCACACCACAATGTTTCTTAGAACTTGTATCATGTTAATCTCTTAAATTAAAAGTCAGTAAAAGTAGAGCTAGGTAGAAATCTTTATACTAGCACTAAAATGCTTTCAGATAACTGTGCTGACATATGCTTAAATCCCTTAGGTAAAAGAAAGCCTGCTGAATACTCTAGTACAGCTATTCTAAGGAAAGCTTTCAAAAGTTTGCTCAAGAACATTTGCACAATCACAAGACAGTTAGATAAGGAGCTTATTTGGCCCTGTCTCTTCCCCTCTTTCAGTCATAATCTTTTGTTTATGTTACAGTCTTTCTATAACAGCTAAAATGATGTCAGCATCACTGCTGCAGGTACAGAAAAATCAAACAATGAAGAGCTTTCAGTAATGCTAGGAAAAGAAAAATGTGAAAAAATCCACCACTTAAGAGTATAGTTAAACATGCTGAGTTTTCTTGCTATTGTGTGTGTGACATCTGGTACTTTAAATACTTCTTGTTCCAGTACATACATTTTCAAACTTGGAGAACGAACTTGCAAAACAATGATTGAGACTCTATCAATGCTTTAATTTATATTTATGTATTCTTTTGATATTTACTCTGGGTGGCATTTATCTGCATGGTAATGACTTTCTTTTCAAATTCATTAAATACGGATAACTTCTGTTGTAACCAGCAGACATTAAAATTTGAATTTTATACATGCCAGAGAAAGCAGGAAAATCTCCCAGTTTGACATAACTGAACCCATAAAGTAGAGCTGAATTCAAAAAGGGGAAATGGCTGGTCTGTAGATGATTTTTGTTGCATATTAAAATTCATCTTACTTCTCTCGAAGTACAGCAGATACCTTCTTTAAACACTTTTGTATGTAGTGGTCCTATGAAAGATGCAACTTGAAAAAAAGCAGTGAATAAAAGAACCTGCTGAAATTGTTGTGACATAAAAACTGTTTGAAATTTTTTAGTCTATGCTGAAGGTAAAAATGAGTTTTGTTTGTTTTTTTTCTCTTCCCAATGACATTTATAATGCCTTGATTTAAAACTTGGTGCAAATTTTATTGAAATAAATACATAGACCCAAACCAAAAAGCCATGGGTCCCTCCCATGAGATACAGTCCCACAAACTTCTCCAACATGGCTGGTTTCTACGAGGTATAGTCCTTCAAGAAAGACCCGTGCTTCAGTTCTCCAGAGTGGATCCCCTGTGGACCACAGGTGCTGCCAGAAAACCTGTTCCTGAATGGACTCCTCCCCGTGGGCCACACAGCTCTTACCCAGAGCCTGCTCCTGCATGGCCTCCCCACAGGCTGCAGTTTCCTTCAGGGCACATCCACCTGCGCTGGCATGGGATCCTCCACAGACTGCAGTGTAGATATCTGCTCCACCATGATACTCCATGGGCTGCAGGGATATAACCTACTTCACCACGGTCTTCTCCATGAGCTGCAGTGAGTCTCTGCTCCAGCACCCGGAGCACCTCCTCCCCTTTCTTCGCCACTGACTTTGGTGTCTGCAGAGCTGTTTCTCTCATATTTTTCTCACTTCTCTTTCACATAGCTGCTGCACAGTGCTTTTCATCCTTTCTTATATATGTTATCACATCCTTAAATATGAGCATCACTGATGGGCTCAGCTTTAGACAGTGGTGGTTTCATTTTGGTGACAGCTGAAACTGGCTTTGTCTGGAACTAGGCAGCCCTGGTCTCTTCTCATAGAGGCCATATGGCTGCAACACCCCCACTACAAAAACCTTGCCACGTTAACCCAATACATTCTCCAAAGTAGGACATATGATTCTGAACCTATTGAGACAGAAGAGGGATCTGAAGTAGAGTTCTTCATACTCTGGATTCAGTCTCCAGCACGTCACATGAAAAGGTGTCGCTGAAAAGCAACACTAGCAGCCACTGCTTTGCATGTGATCCTGCCAACCTGTCATGAGTTAGCTGTAAGAACATTCACCATGCCTAGGACCTAGCAGACTTACAAGTAGGAACCTAACCACAGGTCTTGGCTGAGCTTTATTGCTCAGGCTTGCCAAAATTGAGCTGGTTTTGCCCAAAATTAGACCCTCTATTTTCTCTTATGGGAAACATGCTTTATAAACTGCTAGCATGTGCACTTTTCATTCTTGCCAAGATTATGTGACAGATAGGAAATTATTTTAAGGTTCACAGGTTTTGACTGTGATGCTGAAATTCTCCCTCTTGCCCTTTTGTAACTGTATCTTAGTCTGTTGGATTAGTTTATTTTTGTCAAGTTGATCCTGTCCTTCAGGGAATACATGCTATATTTAATAATTTTCTCCAGCTTTGCTTAGGATTTGGAGATGGGAACAGCTTTTAACACTCATTCAGTTTGGAATAAAGTGTTTACACTTGGACACAAGAAAATACAATAGTCTCCTTCAAAACCTGTGACAAGAACAGTTTATAAACTAGAAAAAATGTAAAAGCAAAGACTACACATCCTACCAGCTTGGAGGATGTTTCTGCCCCTTAAGAAGGAGGAAGAAGGGGAGAGAGAGAGAAATGTTCTGTTTTAATTTTTGAACTCCCTTATTTCATTATGAAAAGAATGAATTTTCTATTTAAATGTAATAATTACAGGCTAACAACAATATTTTTATTTTCATTCAGTGAAACTCACTTACCCCAGGGAAAGACTTTAAGAAACACAAACAAAAATTAAATACTCAACCATTTGGTCTTCCTGAAAATCTTTTTCTTTTACACAGGTATAATAAAAGCAATAGCATACATGAACCAATATGCTTTCCAAGTCCTTCCTTCCTTCCCTCCTTCCTTCCTTCCTTCCTTCCTTCCTTCCTTCCTTCCTTCCTTCCTTCCTTCCTTCCTTCCTTCCTTCCTTCCTTCCTTCCTTCCTTCCTTCCTTCCTTCCTTCCCTTGTTTTCCTGCTTTCCTTCCTTCTTTCTGGAAACAGCTGCTAGTCCAAAAATTAAGATATAACTGGTAAGTGTAGTGATAATTAAAGATACAAACAATCAGCTAACTGAGTTTTATTGGTTGATTTTTTTCTTGTTCAAATAATCAGTGAATATAATAAATAATAGAAATATCTTAATTACTGAGGGATAATTTGGAATTCTGGCAGTATCCTGTACTCAACATAGAATATGTGTTCCACAAAAAAAAACTTTAGAAATATCTTATGAATCTAACCAGTCACTCTCAAATAAGTTTAACTTGTTCAGGCTTGCAGAGGGGATTAGAGTATAATGGAAAAAGAGATTATACTTCAGTACTTGGGGGAAGTCAAAATGTAAAGGGAGAATTTGGGGCCCCATCCTGATCAACTCCGGTTTATTCTTCTGCCACAAAACTCATACTCAGCAGCACAAGCATAGGGACAGATGAGCTGCTCTGAACTTCCTCTGCATTCACAGAAACCACTTTTCACAGTTTTCCTATGAAAGGATCCCAGCAGAGACACAAACTAAAGCACGAGGTGTTTCCTTCCTTTGTTAGAAGGTCATAAAAGATAACTATAAGCATCTAATCTGACCTGCTATAAAATACAGATCAATGAAGTTCAAGCAGGGTTCTTACACAGGGTGGCTGAGGCACTGTTTATTTCCAAAAGGCTAGATGCTATGACTTATAGATCTGGAGACAAAAGTAAATCATTTTTCTATTTGCCATATTATTGGTTTAGAAATAAACTAAAGTTGTTGGAAGCTTTCAAATGAACAGCAGTTTATTTTTAGCTATATATATGTGTATTTATATAATTTGACAGAATGAACACTCTCAAAGAAAATGTGTTCATTTGAGGAAGACATTCATTATTAATTTTAAATTTTTGTTTTAGAGTGTGATGGAGTTTCTGGTGAGAGCAAGAGACACAGAACTCAATGACTCGGACTGTGGGAGATTGAGGGTGAATGAGAGAGGGATGACATGGGACAATTCTTTTTTGCCTGAGAGTCCTCTGGGCTGTGTCAGGATGGCACAGGAAACCCACTCTCCCATGTCCTCATCCACAAGGCTACTTGGAGTGCATGTGTCCTCTAGGCATGTAAAGGGAGAGTGACAGCAATCCCACTTTCTTCACTACACAGAATGAAAAACCGTAGAAATTTTAAGGACTACTGTGCAACAGGAGATTTTTTCTTCCTCCAGCTGAGTGATGATCTCTTAACCCTCATCTTTGTACTTTCTATTGTAGAAAAATTACTAAATACTTCAAGTTGTGAATGTTTAAATACTAGATCATTCTGGGCAGTTTCCTTACATGACAGGAGAGGCAAGAAGAACAGAGGATGCCAGGGGATTCAAACCTACACGTACTATAGTTTTGGGGTTTTTTTTTAACTTAGTTTATTTTCAGGTATAAGAAGAATTTATTGGTCTTTAGATAAAGAAATTCTTCCAGAATTATCCAAATATTCTCGGTTTGGAAAGAGCTGAAAAGAAACTGCACCTTTCCTCTAGTCTAAAAATCCTCAATAAGTTCCAGCCCTCATTGACTGAAAAAGATATGTGCAGCAGCTCAGTTAACAGAATACTTTTTCTTATATATTTTCTGTGAACTTCATAGGATTAAGTCTGCTATTAATTCTATGTTGTTAGGGCATAGACCTGGGACTTCTGGAGTTGGGGTGAAGCTGAAGGAGTCCCAAATGAATGACTTCTCAAACACAGAGGCCTGAAAAGATGAAATAAATTTCTTTTCCCCTAAGAAAATGGATGTATCATATGTGATTCAGGTATGCTTACCACAAAGGACATCTTCTAAGGAACATCCTGTTTCTATGACATTATGTAAAGTTTTACTTTTGGAATAGAAAGAATAGGATTATGTATTATGGCTCCTGTATATGTATACATAGCCTTCAGTTCAGAACAACTTGATTGTGTTTACTGTGAGGGACATTATTTTCACAATGAGCTCTTCAACTAAAACAGTTTCATACATCCTTAAATGCTTTAGAACTGACAGTTATGTCCCAAGAAGGAGTCTTCTCTGTAGAATGGAGAATGTGAAGTCTTAAAATCTGCAGATTAAGCAATAGAGAACAGAGCTGGCAGACAGAGCTTTTTTTATAACAATAATTAACAGCTCCCTAGGGTATGGGATGACAACCTGTTATGTCAGTTTGTATTGATAGTTGTCAGATGGTTATAATATTGCAGGCAATATAGAGGAAACAAACAGGATAAAGACAAAAAAAACCCAGAAATTATACTGCATGTATTACAAAATAAAGCGAAGCCCTGTTATCCTAGATAAAGAAGGACTGGGACAATTAAGATAGTGAATGGTTCCTATAGAATTAGTAAAGTATGTCCTGGTATGTGTCTCCACTTGAAGCCAGTTTAGGTGTAGCAGATTCTTAATGGTCTTCTAGCAGGCCTTGTCAGACCAATGCTTTCTCTCTGCACAAATCAATTTGTTACATTTTCAATAAAAAGACCTCGTGGAGACAAACACGCTTGAACAGAGACCAGCTCCAGTGTTTCTGTTTGCATTGACATTAATCTGCAGCACTGTAAACTCGCTCCTGGGTACACTATGAAAAATGTGTTCTAGATAAGCAGTACTGAATGTGGGTAATCATAGAATCATACAGAATGGTTTGGGTTGGAAGGGACCTTAAAGATCACCTAGCTCCAACCTCATGGACAGGAACACCGTCCACTAGATCAGGTTGCTCAAAGCCCCATCCAGCCTGGCCTTGAACACTGTCGGGGAGGGGGCAGCCACAGCTTCTCTGGGCAACCTCAATCTTCACTAATTTTTAAAACAAAACCAACATTTGCTGATAAATTATAAAAATGAACAATGCAAGTATGATTTCAGCATTTCAGGAGACATATTTCAACATTTTTCTGAGTATCTGCTATTCAGAGAAAGTAAAAGTGTTTCAGTCCTGCTGCTTCCATGTTGGAAGATGTGTAACTCTGTATGCTCAGGAATACTCTCAACATTGCCACCGCTTCTGTCAAAATAAATAATAAATGTACAAATCTCAATGGAGTTAATAATTTTGCAGATCTCTTCAAATATAAAGGCTCTTATTTGTTACAATTAATTCAGACTTCTTATTCAATATCAGGAATGTGTAGAAGGCTGCTTATATTTATTATCTTCTGTGCCTGCTTCTTATATTAGACATTGTTCAGTAAGATTCTGCTCAGTGTGTCTCCTTTATACATGTGCCTCAAAGAATCTGCTTGTAGTAGATCTACCTCCACCTTAATATTTTGATAATTTTATTGTTATGCAAATGTTTGCCCACATATTAATGCTAGCTATAATAATGTTAAGTTCAAATGTGTCCATTGAGGCATAATGAGGAGCAGATGTACCTTTCCAGAAGAAATTTCCACTTAAGAAATTTACACTTAGTAGACTCACTAAATATAACCAGCAAAAAGTCCTATCTTTAGGTCTTTAGTTTTCCTATCAGTCAATAAGAGATGAATGGCTGAATGTAAACTAAGGCATAACAGAGCACTCACTTTTCAAGCTACCTCTAACAAGTGTGCAGTCACAAATTCATATTTATTAAGTCAAAATTAACCTAAATTCAAATTTTCACCAAGATCAGAAATGTGCTAGAAAGGACTCATTGTAATTATTTTACTGACAAAAGAATTGTTTATGTTGCTAAAAAGAATATAATTAGAAATTAACTGAGAGCTAGTTTAGAGAAATTCCAGAGGGAATCTTCTTCTAGAAATGTAGTCTGAGAGACAGGGGAACAGACTAGATGTTGAATCTTACATTAGCATCTAACTTCTTCCGTAGTCAAAACTAAATGATAACTTGTTTAACAAATGCATTTACTGAAATTCCCTGTGACTTACAAGACTGGGACCTAGCTTGACTACATTATGGGTGCATCTACAACAGAACTTTGTGCAGTTGAAAAGGGAAGGACCAGGACTTGATTGATGACATCTGTTATGGTTCTGGGACCATATGACCCCATTACTTGTTTACCAGAAACAAAATTTGTTCCAGGTGCCCTACCTAGATTTCTACCCCGTGTCTGTACCTCACGGGAGATATGAAATAGATTTTCATCCAGCCAACACAGCTTGCCTTGCCATCACTAACAGTGCACTGCACCTGTAGAGCCAAGGTACTGGAGGACTACTAAGGAGAGATGTATTTTCCCCTGGGATGAAGCATCTTGACTCCCCTTTAAAGTGGGATGCTCGCAGTAGTACCTAGTCTGTGACTTCAAGCTTGGTTTTCTTGTAGAGGTACTGTACTTCAATGCATAAAACATGACTCCAGACTCACTGGTAAAAACAACCCTTGCTGCGTTCTTAATCATTAATGTAGACAAATCCTTTGTCTCCTGCTTGGCCTCAGTACTTGATTTTCCCCCCAGGCAGAAAAGGAAAAAGAATAGTGGATGTCTGGCTCCCAGCCCACGATGGAATCAGCAGGCAGTAGGAGTATGCACCCAAACCCATAGCTGGGAAATACACTAGAAATCTAACTGCATTGCATTAGCACAGTGTTAGAAAAATAATTCCGGGTTCAATAACTGTTATGACTCCATAATTATTGTTTAACTATTAGACCTAGGAAAGACATCTTTAAATTAATCTCAGTTGATACAAATACATATTTTTCCTTAACTATGAATGGAGTTTCAATAAGGCCAAATGCCGGGTGCTGCACTTGGATCACAACAACCCCCAGCAGCACTACAGGCTTGGGGAGGAGTGGCTGGAGAGCTGCCAGTCAGAGAGGGACCTGGGGGTGTTGATTGACAGCCGGCTGAACATGAGCCAGCAGTGTGCCCAGGTGGCCAAGAAGGCCAATGGCATCCTGGCCTGTATCAGAAATAGCGTGGCCAGCAGGGACAGGGAAGTGATCTTACCCCTGTACTTGACACAGGTGAGGCTGCACCTTGATTACTGTGTTCAGTTTTGGGCCCCTCACTACAAAAAGGACATTGAATTACTCGAGCGTGTCCAGAGAAGGGCAATGAAGCTGGTGCAGGGTCTGGAGCACATGTCGTACGAGGAGCGGCTGAGGGAACTGGGGTTGTTTAGTCTGGAGAAGAGGAGGCTGAGGGGAGACCTCATCGCCCTCTACAGCTACCTGAAAGGAGGTTGCAGAGAACTGGAGATGAGTCTCTTTAATGAAGTAACAAGCGATAGGACAAGAAGGAATGGCCTCAAGTTGCGCCAGGGAAGGTTTAGACTAGATATTAGGAAATATTTCTTTACAGAACGGTTTGTTAGGCATTGGAATGGGCTGCCCAGGGAGGTGGTGGAGTCCCCATCCCTGGAGGTGTTTAAGAGTTGGGTTGACAAAGCGCTTAGGGATATGGTGTAGTTGGGAACTGTCAATGTTAGGTTAATGGTTGGACTAGCTGATCTTCAAGGTCTTTTCCAACGTAGATGATTCTGTGATTCTGTGAGCTCAAAATGTCCTATAAGATCACTATTTTAAAAAACAAACAAACAAACAAAAAAACCCAAAAAAAACAGAAAAAGTAACCTTTTCAGTCTGTGACTTTAATTTTTCTCTTTGAGTCCAGTACACTATGAAACAGCAGAAGAACTGGGGAAGTCAGTTCTAAACCTGGCTTAAAGCTATCACTGAAGGACAAAATAAAGACTAAAAGAATCTCTTGGGAGGAGAGAAAATAGTCTTTTTTTTTTTTTTCTCTCCTTATTTAACCTAAGTGCAGGCCACTTCTTCCCATGCCCCTCCTGTACCTACCTGTTTTACCTTGATTTGCTAACACATCACTAACAGACTAAAAACTGAAGACAGTTGTAACTCTTTGCTCATCTGTGGACTGTTGCTGCAGCATGATCAATGTAGCGAGAGAGAATTAGTTACATACTCCCGTGGTAGTTATCAGAGGGTTTTCTGTTGTCTTAAAACTTAAGTTTGGGATTCATATGATTACAAAGATAAACTCTATTATTAAGGCAGCAAATTTTCAGCTATTTCAACTTTGAATACAATTTTAAATCTGTAAATCCACAGAGGTTTACAAAAGACTTGTCATTTATCTCAAGATTTTGAGGCCACTCATGCTTTCCTGGGCAGAAGTGCATTTATAGTGTAACATAATTTTTCAAAGGCTGGCACAGATAATGCAAAAACATTAAGCAGAGGGATAGCTGAATATGATGCTGTTCCCTAGGGTATTGAAAAGCATCTTAAGATTCTTTGCAATGCTCCAAGTCCTGTGATAAGTCATTTCATGTGCTGATATATTTAAGGTGAATATGGTATCTTAAATTTTTAAAATGATAGCTACAAACCTACATACATTCATGACTTTGTCTCACAAAGTTTTCTTTTTAAATGTATGAAAAATGGAAATATTTCTTGAAAGGCTTGAATCTTCTCTCATTTGTGCTGGATCTACAATAATGCTAGTCTCCTGACTTCATTTAAATCACTCCTGATTTATAGGATTTTTATTTATGTGAGAATCTGGCCTTTTCTTCTACATTGAGCACAGTGAGTTCTTTTTTTATTTTACATTTTAAGGCTGAATTAACAGTGGTCACTGTAAAGTGAAATTCTTTCAGTTTGACATGAATAATCTGTGTGTGCATTCAGTCAGAACACATTACTTTAAAGAACACTGAGTAAAATAAGTGATGCTAGTATGATTTGACAAAAAAATTTTGCTACATTCAATATAGTCTACACAGGTTAAAATAATATAACAGTAATAGTACAGAATATGTCCATATGCATTGATACAGTTATCAACACTGTACTCTAGGAATGTTACTTTAAAAAACAAAGGTGAGAAGTTACATATCTGAGACAGGACACAGCTAATAAATTGTTTGGCATTTTCATTTATGGCTTATACATGTCAATTATGATCATAAAAATCTAGCAAGAAATTTTAATGAGAATGTGGCAGTTTGGGAGTACCAAAAGTACAGTTTGGGATTTTAAAGCACTGAAGTGACAGTTTTGCAGAGGTCAATATATATCACCACAGCAGTAATTCTAATGGTGTGTGTGAATACATTCCAAAATTGATAAAGAACTGGCTGACCTGGTGAATTGTGCTTTAAACTAAGAAACACAGGTGTAGTGTCCAAAGCTGTGACATCTGCATATTCATAAGGAACAGGGTGGATGTGGGCACCTACCAGAGTAGTGAGGATTGCTCCCTAACCTTCTCCAAAGACAAGAACCCTGAGTCCAGCTACTTCAGGTGCGTATATACCAACACACATCGTCTGTTGTGTGTATACCAACACATAACAAACAGGAAGAGTTGGAGCTCTGTGCCTAGTCTGAGAGTTATGATGTCATAGGAATCATGGAATCTTGGTGGGACAACTCACATGACAATGGATGGCTGCAAACTCAGAAAGATAGAAAGGGAAGAAGAGGAGGTAGAGCTGTTATGTAAAAGAGAAATCTGAGTGTATGAAGGTGAGCTATGAAGACCACAAAGTTCTACTGAGTCCTTTTTGATCAATATTAGAGGGATCATCACCAAGAGTGATATTTTGTTAGGTATCTGTTACTGACCTCCCAATCAGGATGACAAGGCTGATGAAACCTTACTTCATCTCACGCCAACAGAACCTGGTCCTCAGGTGACTTCAGTTACCTGGGGCTTTGTTGGGAAAGCGACACAGCAGTGCACAAGTTGTCCATCAGGTTCCTGGAATGTATTGAGGACTGCTTACTGCTATGGATCCTGAATATTCTGACTAGGAACAGCATATTGTTAGATTTGCTGCTTACAATCTTGACAAGGTAACTACCAATAGTAGCCTTGGACACAGTGATCATGTGTGTCCACTGTGGAGTTTAAAGTCCTGCTGTGCACACTGAAGACCAATAATAGGACAAAGACCCTGGATTTCAGAAAAGCCAACTTTAGTATGTCCTTTGATAGGACACAAGGGAATGGTTTAAAGCTTAGTCAGGTGAAGTTCAGACTGGTAATTAGGAAAAAGTTCTTCACTGAGAGGGTTGTCAAACACTGGACAAGCTCCCTAGGGATGTGGCCGTGGTCCCAAGTTTATTGATGTTCAAGAAGTGTTTGGACAACACTCTTAGATATATTGTTTAACTTTTAGGTTGCCCTGTGTGGAGTCAGGAGTTGGGCTCCACAATCCTCATGGGTCCCTTCCAACTCAAGATATTCTATGATTTGGTTAAAGCAGGTGACTGGGCAAAGCCGACACAGATTTATCAAAGGCAATCATGTCTAATATGATGCCCCTCCACAACAAAATAACATTTCTGTTGACATGGGGAGAGAAGTGGCTTTTGTTTACCTGGACTTCAGCAAAGCATTTGGTACTGTTTCCTGGAGCCTTCTCCTAAACAAACTGGCAAGATACAGATTGGATGGGTGGTCTGCAAGATGGGTAGGAAATTGTCTAACAGTCTGCACTCAGAGGGTGGTGATCAATGGTTTTTATTCAGACTGATAGCCTGTCACAGGTGGGGTCCCCCAGGGACTGATACTGGGCCCCATGGTGTTCTGGTTGATGGGGATGAAAGCACCCTCACTAAGTTTACTGATGCCACTGAACTGGATAGAGGTGGACACATCAGAAGGGAGAGCCACCTTACAGAGAGACCTGGACAGGCAGTAAGAGTGGACTAACAAGGACTGCATGAAGTTCAACAAAGACAAATGCAAAGTCCTGCACCTGGGTTGGAGTAACCAAAAAACACAGCACAGGGTGGTGTGGTTGGGGAGAAACCTTGCTGATAGACACCTGGGGGATCATGGTGGACAACAAGCTGAACATGAATCAGCAGTGTGCTGCTGCAGCAACAAAGGCCAATCAGGTCCTGGGCTGCATCTGCAGGGGCATTTCGAGCAGAGATAGGCATGATTATTCCACTCAGTGCTTGTCAAGCTGCACCTGGGGTACTCTGTCCATTTCTGGTCCCCACAATTTAAGAAAGATTCAGACAGACTACAGAGGGCCCAAAGGAGGGCCACAACTATGATCAGAGGGATGGAGAACCTGCCCTACGAGGAAAGACTGAAGGAGATAGGTCTCTCCTCCCTAGAGAAGAGAAGGCTCAGAGTGAAATTCATTGCTGTATTCCAGTACTTAAAATGCAACTACAAAGAGGAAGGAGGCTCTGTCTTCACAAGCATTCACATGGAGAAGACAAGGGTCAATGAGTACAAGTTACACCAGGAGAGGTTTCTTCCTGACATAAGAAAGATTTTTTTTACAATAAGAACTCTGTCTTCACTAGAACAATCTCTCCAGAGATGTGACAGAGTCCCCATCACTGGAGGTTTTCAAGATGTGACTGGATGGGGTGCTAGATAATCTCATCCATGATCCCTTTCCCATGAAATGTTGAATCAGATGATTTTTGAGGTCTCTTCCATCCTAGGCTCTTCTATGATTCTAGGATTCTATGACCTGAAAGCCTTCAGAAAATAGTATGAGTCACCTCCAGTTGTATATTGGAATTTTCTCCAATCAGGTCTTGGGTTTTTAATAATATATATTAGTTTTATACATTTTCAGTGGTGTAAAGCATAATTTCTGATTTATAACAACCAAAAGCTTTTGGGTTTGTCTTTGATTATAAAATTACCAATTTGAACAAAGGATGGGCTGGCATAAGTCTACTTGTTATTCAGAAAACATCCATGTTTTTAAAACCAGTATTTATGTTCTTGCAGGTAACCTTGCATGAGAGATTAAGGAATAATACCTGTTAAATTAAAGGACCTTAAATATTTCCTTACCCTTATTTAAAGGTTTTTCTGAAGCCATTGGTTTCAACTGTTAGTCTTTTATACTTGACCAAAAAAAAATATTGCTTGTGCACAACTGAGAACTTTCTGCTTGGGTAAAGCTTGAATTGACCTATTTTGTCCTTAAACTTTACTGTAGAATTTGAAATCCTGTGACCTTTCCTCCAATGCATGGTGTCTATGCAAACAGACACATTTATGAACACTTTTCTTTTTTCAGATCTCTCTGGGAAAAATACTATTTAAACTCAGAATAAAAGAAATCCAAAAGAACAAGTGAGAATGCTTAAAATTCTTAATGTTATACATAAACTTAAATACCACTCTTTCTTTCTTGTGAAGGGTTCCGTGTTAATAAGCAGAAAGAGGCAAATTTCCTTCTAATGTTCGATTCCCAGAATCTAACTTACAGTTTGCTTATTTAATCCATTTTCAGATGAGGGAGTTAGAGTACACAAAACATTGCTTAGTTGGCACAACTTTATGAATTGTTTCTAAATATTGTTTGTATAGTTATTGTTTACAAATTGTTCACAAACAGATCTTCAATCTCTGTCCTATCCAGTAATATAATCTCTTGAAATGAAACAATTTAATGTACTATGAAGCTTAAGTATGAAATGCAACTAATAACTAAACATTGGTGATGAACCTTTTAGGTTTTAAAGATCATTTCATTTTCTACCTTATAACAGCAAAGAAGAGAATTAAAATTGAGTGGAAAAATAAGTCAAACTAATTTATTTCTGTATAAGATTTTCTACACCTTCGGCAATTAGTGACTCAGTAGGAGAAGCTGAATATTAAGCGGGGAAATGAGTAATGGCATGAGAGAAAACAGAATGTCTCCAGGAAACTATTAGTTCAGCATATTGGCTTTTAGTGTTAAAAAAAAAAAAGCTATTGCAATTGTGAGTCAATTGCAATAGGTAGTTACTATGTAAGATTTAAAATATGCTCTGAAGATATTTATTCCTCTCTCAAAGACCATATTGTCTTTCTTGATTATTAATTCCATAGATCACTTCCTTTATTAGTGGTGACTCAGAACAGGAAGCCCCTCAACCACTTGGCCAGCAATATTCACTATTCACTATGTAGACACACAGTCCTTAATCAAAAATAGCTGCTATAAGATTCACTTTATGAATCTTTTCTTAATTTCTCTTGGCTTCTTTTAAGTCAATGAACTTTAAATATACCTATTTCAAGTTGTTTTCACATTGAATAATGTGATCAGATTCTGAATGGTTATTATGTTCTGTGGCTAAAGTATGTGAAGTATGATTCATAATAAGCATTTAAAAATCTCTTCACTAAAGAACAAAAAAGTGAGATCCAAAGAGGAAGAAGTCCAGCCATCAACTAAAAACTCTAATGTTGTGTAAAGAATTGCAGTAAAATAGGAATGCCTGGGATTAAAATCACATAAAATCCTGATTCCTTCATTGTCTTTTTCTGTAAAGGGAACTGTACAAGGCCTCTTTCTCTATTAGTTAACTTTTTTCCAAGGGAAAAAAAAAAAAAGAAACCAAACTCAAATATTTCTTCCTCTTCATTGGAAACTATTAGGGGAATTTTGTTTAAGTAGAATTTTGAAAGTACTTTTAGGGTGAATGAAGATTTATTTATTTATTGACAAATAAATTAGACCCCCAAAAGGAAAAAAAATCATATCATACTTAGTCACATAATATTCATCTTTTGCTAGAGGTTTTGTAAGTTTTGTAACCTTTTGTAAAGTTATGGATTATGTAATGAGATTTTTGATACAGTTCAACAGATTTGAAGATCTGAGGGTCTGAAATCCCTAAGGTATTGTGGTTATCTTCTTTAATTTTCTGCATAACAAGTCACACAGAATGTTATCCTGTGACTGATACATGAAAAGTTCCTCATAAACAGTGAAAATATGTGTGCAACTGAGAATGTGACACCATGATAATATGAGGCAATGGGCAGATTTACTGGGTGTTAAGTAATATAATTACAGACTTGTGCAAACTTCTTTTTCAGGAAGAATGATGTAATTTTATCTTTTTCCCAGACCTTCAGAGATTCCATCAATGTATTTTGGTTTTTTATTAATAAGATATGGGGAAAAGTAGCACCAAATAGGAAAGGAGAAGATTAATTAATCTTTTTCATGAGGACAACTAGTTTCTGGGTATTTGCTCATAATTTAATACAATTGTCTCAAACTAATTTTTTTTTTTTTTTTTTTGCTTTTGCTAAAACGCTAGTCTCTTGGCATCTACACTACAGACTGTAGCTGGCAATCTTGTGTGGAATAATTTCCAGTTCATACCTCCTGATGTGAAGACATTTATCTCAACGTATGTATTACAACAGGATGCTCATTTAAAATCATTTGAACAATACTTGTTCAAAAAGTCTGACTCAAACCTAAAATGAATTTGTTATGACACTGACCTTCACAGACCTTGAATTTACGGCTAAATGAACATTTACAACTGAGTGAAATATTAACATATTTCAGCTAACTGTGATGCACCACCTCTGAAAATGAGGTGGTCTTCACTGTAACATACAGCAGAAGTCATACCACTGGTATTTCTATAAAATTATATGTTACAGCAGTATAGCTATGTGCAATGTTTAATTCCGATATTAACAAGCCATAGTATATCACCTGAAGATTTTAGATATAGATTACTCTTCGTAGTTAAAATTACTGACTTAGCAGACAACACACAACATTACTGACTTAAAATTTATACTGGCATAATGATAAAGAAAAAAATAACAACTTAAAAACAGTCAGGCCTACGTACCTTTCAATAATCAGTACGCAACTCAATATAAACCATTACTCCAATCTCTTCTGCTACTATAGTCACATATTATTTATGAAATTTCCACCAGAAAAAGAATGTTAGCCAGTTAGTTAGACATCTGTTTTCTTAAATTTTTGCTCAGTTTTTGACAATATTTTTGGAAGTACTTGATTTTTTTCTTTTTTTAGGGTAGTAAATATAATAAATTGCTTTTTTTAAAAAAAAAATATTTTTTCCAGACATATTGACAAAGAAAAATAACATTATTCCAACCCAGCTTTTTGTATATCTTAATATGTAAATGTTGCAACCTGTTCTTTCTGTATTCTTTATTCAACTTTCCCTTAAGCTTCAAGCCTTATTGACTTGGACTAGAGCAATGATCATTCCATTTATCATCCCTGTTTTTGTAGTAGTTCAATTAACTGATAGCAGTGTGGGATCTATTTAGATGGTAAAGAATCTAAGTTTTGCATTCTGGATTGTAAGATGAAATGCTGTGCTCCTGCAAAATTTAGACATGTATTCATTAAAAGCATAGCTGTACTTCAGATATGCTTAGCATTTTAGTTATCTGTACCTGGACTAACTCAACAGTGCCTTCTCAAAACTCTTCTTGAAATCTGTTTCTTCTCCAGGCAGTCTACTCTATTAAAAAGTGACCTTTTTAGTGTTTTAAACCTCTTTTCAAATATGTTGTGACATTTCAGTGATATTTAAGACAAGTAAGTCCATAACTAAATTGCTGCTATAATAAACCCTTCCTTAAGAAAATGAAAAAAGTATAACCTGAGTGTACTATGCTAGTTTCTGCAGTTTCATCCTGGTTTTGTTAGTCAACAAATTATGGAGGAATATGGCTTTAGAAGGCACTTGTGAAACAACATACTTTTGTTATTATGAATAGCAATTTCATACGATCAGATTGTAAAAATTTATTTTAAAAATAGTTAACATTTTCCTGATCTCCAAAAAAGTCTTTGTCTGTGGCCAGTTTATACCCACCAGTTTCTATCTTACTTTATTTCTTCACTTAAATCACTCTTCCCACTTCACGAAAAGTGGGTCCTTTTCCTCCTTCTATATTTATGGACAGGAATAGTGTGCTGTATTCTTTCTAAACTTTTCTTAAAACTTGAACTGTGGTTACATCTTGATACTTTACCATCATTAGTTTTTGCATAATCCATGTACAGCTTTCTACTCTCTTCATATTTTGTTGTATTTACAATACAATTTTTCTTTCTGTGTTCTGGTACTTGTTTTGACTAACACCAATCTGTCTGCACTCCTGTTACACAACAGTGGTATTGCTTTTGTTTTATTTTGTCTCACAAATATATTACAAATAATTCAGCTGGATGTTCTTGTCTTTCATCACCTGTCATTATGTCACATTTCCTTAGTCAATATTGTATTTGCCACTGTCGTTCATGATTCTGATCACAGTAAGAGGGTTTAACGCACTAAAATATTTTCAGTAGTATTCTCACTTCTGAAATGTATAGATCACAAAAATAATTTGAATGGCCTTTTCTCAGTATGGTACAGCTCTTACAATCTTGTTGTTGGTGCACTTGCATATGCACAGTGTATTACTTTTTTTTTTCTCACATAAGGAAATGCAGCAGTCTAATGACCTACAATAATGCACTATAAGAATAAAGTAAAAGTTTATGCAGTAGTTTAAAGTAGATTAGAGCACCTGAACTTTGGAGTTAGGTACTGGAGAAAGTTATGAGACACTTAGATCTTCATATTCTTATTTAAAAATACATTTTGTATAGATCAATGAGTCTCCCTTTTTGAAATACTAAAATCTGTCAAATTATAATGGATTGGCTAAAAATTTTACAAGTATAATATTACAAATACACAGTTTTGCAGAAGATAGAATGATTTTGATCAGGATAGCTTATTGCACTTCAATATTTGTATTTACAATTCCAGAAATGACCTCTATATATTTTCCACCTGATTACTCATTACAGTGTCCATCATTTTGTAAGTTGTTGCTGCATTTTTTATTTTAGAAGAACAATTATGAGACTTGGTTTAATGAAATGTGTTGTTTTCAAGGCTATTCTCTAGAGTTAATATATTGATTTGTGGGGCATTGGAATATTCATCAACCTGTAAGTGTTTTCATTTCTAAAATAAAAATTGGCAAAAGAACTTAAGGCTGAATAACATGATCCAATAATGGCATATGGAATCTTACAACAAGCTCAATATTTTCTCCTGTGATTCTGACTGGAACATTAAAATGCATGTTTCCTTGACAGATTTTATTTTTTCCCAAAACACCTTCAAAGATATGTGTAAATTCTAGCGGCTTCTTGTCCCAGAATGAAAGCTGTACTCCCGTGCTAGTTGTGATCATCAGATCAAACAGATTCAACTTGCTAAATCGCAGAATCAGTCACAGAATGGCTGACACTAGAAGGGACCTCTGGAGGTGACCTGATCCAACCCCCCCACTCAAGCAAGGCCACCTCTAGCCAGTTGTCCAGGACCATGTCCAGATGGCTTTTGACTATCTCCAAGGAAGGAACTCCACACCCTCTCTGGGCAACCTGTGCCAGTGTTTGGTTACCCCAACAGTAAGAAATTGTTTCCTAATGTTCAGAGGGAATCTCCTGTGTTTCAGTGTGTGCCCATTGCCTCCAGTCTTGTTACTGTGCACCACTGAAAAGAGCCTGACTCCATCTTCTTTGCACCTAGGTATCTTCAGGTACGTACGTATGTTGATAAGGTCCCCTCTGAGCCCTCAGTGAATACTCACAGCTCATTTCAGCCTTTCCTCACAGGAGGGATGCTCCAGAAACAAATACTGTTGGCTAGTTCTTCCTAAAAGGGGCCTCTCTAGTGAGCAGAAAGCTAGGGAGGCAGTGTCTGGATGGAAAAGAGTGGTAGATCTAATCACAAAATCCTCTCACCTATCTCCTGAAGCTTTAACAGTGTCTTGTTTATGAGACCAGATGTACTGAAAAAGAGTGATTTTTGTAGGATGAAGCAGTAAAACCAGTCCACAAGACAGAGCCCTATGGCTTTATTTTGAGGAGCACCTTCTATTCGGGAATTGGCTATGTGAATTGGATTGCCCCCTTTCCATTTTTCTTTTTTTTTTTTTTTAATTCTTTCCTACTTATTTTCCTTAACTTCAATATTGGTTTTACCTAATAGTTAGGAGCTTAAATTGGTACTTTGATAATACATTTTTTTTACTTTTTTTCTCATGATTTACAATAACATTACAATTTTATATTTTTCATTTTTGTTTTTTGTTTTACATAAGTACTGAAAATTATAGGTTAACTTTAATAATGTTAGAAAATTAGGTACTTAAAGAAAGTAATTCCCAGACCTCAGAGAAGTTTTAATTATGCAAATAGTTGATTGCAATGCACAAACTGATAAAGTACAAGAGCATGAATTTTTATTAGTGTTAATTATTAATGTGAATGGGATAAATTTATTGAAGATCTGGATTTTTTTTTTTACTTCCGAGATCTGATTCCATAGGAGGCCCAGCAGCTTAGTGCACAGTGTTACAGTATGGGAGACTTTTCTTAGGAATAGTCTCCGTATAATCCCCAGTACATTCATCATGAAAAATATGGAGCATATGAAATTATTGTTTCCCTTCTTTGTTCATTCCTGAACTGTCCAATGTGTCCCAGTGAATACAATTCAATTAGGAGAAGAGCAACCCATACAAAATATCTGTAAATGTAAAACTACAATCACAAGCTGTTAATGAGGAAAATGCATCCAGCATGCTGGAGTTGTCACTCAGTGGTCAAGCTCCACTTGCTGCACACAGGCAAAAGGTCTAATTTCCATTCTTCAGGCTTTCAAACTTCTCCCGACTTTAGCAGGAGCTTTGCATGTGTGAAGAATGCAAGATGAGTAGTAGAAAGCCCAAATTAAACTACAGTGCAATCTCTTTACTATTGCTCTTGCAACATTACTGAGAAATATCACCATATTGCCTTAGAATGGAGAATGGACCATAACAGCAGATGGAAATAATGTAAATGGGTGAATGTACATGAGGAGCTGAGATTAGAAGTCATCCTGATTATCATTTTTTAAAAAGAACAATTGACTCCTGTGACATTATGAAATGTCATACAGGCAGCTGTGCTGAGAGCTGTGTAGGAAAAAGGTTACACATGAGATACTGCTTGGTTCATATAAACTTCCCAGCAGCACTGAAATCAGCTAAAAATACTTATATATTTTTAATGAAAAAGAGGAAGGTTTACAGCCTCCATAGATATATGGAATATATCTATAGATATATGGATAGATATATGGAATATATAAACACATACATTTATATAAATTCCTAATAAAATCCCAGTGACGAGTGTAGATTCACAGAAATCCTGTCGTATTCCTGTGCATCTGATTTCATGATCTTTTTCGTAAATGTCCTTCAGTATAACAAGCAGTTGCCTATATTTACTAGATTTCACTTCAGGCTTTCTAGGGATAATATATAATTGAAAACTCAATGAATAATTGTCAAAAAAAAGATTATTTTCACTGAAGTCACAAGCTGGGGTCAGCAAAGCCTATTGTACAGC
The DNA here is from genome assembly GCF_031877795.1 of Strix aluco. Classification (NCBI taxonomy): domain Eukaryota; kingdom Metazoa; phylum Chordata; class Aves; order Strigiformes; family Strigidae; genus Strix; species Strix aluco. Next base: position 44,891,310 of record NC_133931.1, read on the forward strand.
AACCTTGCAATAATAAATTATTAAAAGAAATTTAGTCAGAGGTACTAAGGAGGTCATTAATGGGGAAGGATCAATGTTGTAGCATCTTCTGAACTGCTAGGTCACATCTAGTCAAATGAACAGATTTTCATAAAGAGGAAAACCGAACACTCTTAACTCTAGCACAATTCCTTTCCTATTTGAAAAAGTCAACTTAATTTATGTATGCATTTTACTTCTTGTGACTAAACCAAACATATGAATTCATTTAATTTCTTTCATGATAAACTCCCTTGGCAAATGTGGAAAAAAAATTCTTCCTTTCTACTTTGCATAAAGACAGATTTAATTTTTTTTAAATAACCAAATATGAAAATATCCTCTTTTTTTTTTTTTTTTTAATTCTCTCTGGGAGAAGTTCAGAGAGTTTCACCGTAGAAGCTAGCTGTTGTAGATGCAGACCACACCAGCTGTAACCTTTTTATTGTCTTGCAATACCCATCACAGGAGTCCTCTTCCTGGGCATTAAGAAGCATTTCTCTACTGAGAGGGTGGTCAAACACTGGAACAGGCTTCCAAGAGGTGATCGATGCCCCAAGCCTGTCAGTGTTGAAGAGGCATTTGAACCATACCCTTAATAACATTTGTTCAGCCCTGAAGTGGTCAGGCAGTTGGACTAGATGATCACTGTAGGTCCCTTCTAGCTGAAACTATTCTATTCTATTCTATTCTATTCTATTCTATTCTATTCTATTCTATTCTATTCTATTCTATTCTATTCTGATTTTCTAAACTATCCAACTCTAACAGCACACACAAAATTTCGTTTTGGGCATACACCTTATAAATTCATCTGTAAATGTGCAAATGAATCAAAAATACTGTAAAACTTAAGCTTATGGGTAGCCATATAATGTGAAATATTTAATACAAATGAGCTGAAATTATATGTGACTGTGTATTACACAGACACATACATAAATATATACATATAGTAAGTATAAATTTCATATCATGTATTTGTAATATTAACTTACCTCACTTAAATATTTCTTTCTATTTATCTTGGAAATTATTTGCTTCTAATATTGGACAGAAAGATCCTATTTATCTTTGAGCATTGCATATGTAACGATAGTAGTTACCACTTTCAGCTTTGTAGGCTAAATTAATCAGTTATCAAGATAAACTAAAAGAGTCTCTAGACTTGTGGGAACTAGAATAATATAGGCAGGGGATACTTTCATTTGAAACTATTTAATTCTCATGGAAAACATTAAATTTTAATTAAAAAAAGTAGAGGAACACTGCTGTGATTCTCCTCGCCACTAGAGTATAGGGCACATCTAGGCTGGGTTTTGCAGCAACACATTTGGGACATGCAAACCATCCTCTGGAGGGGGGAACAGAGAAGAGCTGAAAAATGTGGCAGCCATTGACAGATATTTCATCATCACAAAATTTTATGAAACTGCTCTGAAAGAAGCCTGTATTCACCTTCTAGTGTCAAGTAAACTCTGATTTGGTTTTGTGTGTTTCCCACTTTAATTTCTGAAACGATGCAAAAGAAAAATTCTATGTAATCTTCCAAGTGTAAATGCAATCATTAAACATATTCAACCACCTGGAATATTTTATTTTTGCCTTCTCATCGCAATTCTTATATTCCACAGGCAGTATCAATTTAGGAAACACTGAAACTTTTGGAGGTGTAGTTTACCTTTTATTACTGCGTTCATAATCTGGTTTGGTTTTCGTCAGCATTACTTCCTACCCAGACTTTCTTTTTGTGTTCTTTTGCTGCCCAACTGGAATGTTATGTGAGGTGCCCAATTATGTCAGTTTTAGTCTGAATTATCAATACAGCTCTCTTAAACCCTTGTTACCACTTACCAACACAAATAACTCTCATCATATCCAGTTAAATAAGGATGAGGTCAAAAGTATTTCCCAACATCCCAATTCACTCACCCCTGATACTGGAAGGATATTTTTTTTGTGTACAATTCTTTAATGTCTTATTTCATGCTTTTATAGCATGCAATGAACAAATGTAGAATTTATATATTTTACAAAAAAAAAAAAAAAAAAAAAAAAACCACCACAAAAATTTGCAGTGAAATTCATGGAATCAACCTTTAAGTTGCAGTTAGATGTACTGTCTTAAAAAGATGGTAAACTGATTCTTGGCAGTTATTTAGCTAGAATATACAGGTAGGAAACGTACTCCACTGAGCACATACAATTGAATGAAAGCCTTCTTTCAAACCTTTTCCTGTGAGCATAGCATTTTGTACTTTCAAACAAACTTCAGCAGTTAGAAGATATTCTGTAAGCTAAATGAAACCTGAATAAACTAGCAAAGGTAATTTTTTTTTCTTTTTTCATAAGACACAAACATAATCTCTTAATGAAAGGATGTAGAAAAATTGAGATAAGAGAATACTAGGGAATTATAAAGTTACCCACCATGTGACTGAAAGAAAATAATTTTCTCTATAAAATGAAGATTTAAAAGGTAATTAGTTAAAAATACTTATATATTTTACATTTTTTTCATATTGATAACAATTAAAATAATTGCAAATACAGGTAAAAACTAAAGGGGTTTGTCTATATCATCTATTATAAGACTCAAAAGTCAAGGATTTACAGAGACATTAAGTTTAATTTTAGGCATTTTTTTCTTTAAAATTTGATTTCTTTTCATGGCAAACTCAAAGGATTATTTTGGTTTCCTCCAATTTCAGGATGAAGAATCAGCATTTTCCCTATTTTACCTTCACACAAGCATGTCGTTTCTCTATAGAATTGACTTTGGCTCTGAAGAAATGGTTAGAACCCCATAGGCTAGTTCAGTAATACCACTGTTCCCCAAAGTTACATGTCTCTTGAAAGAGTACTTTGGATTAGATCCTCTCACAACAAAATTGGTTCAGTATAATACTTGCTCACTATTACACTTTCTAAAGCTTAATATAATTAATTCCAAAACTATAGGTAGCTGCACAACCATTTTAAGAATAGGAAGTTGATCTTTATAGAGTAAAACAGACTTTCCCCTGAAGTAATTATAACATTAATTCAACAAAAATGTGATTAGGAAACTATTGTTAAAGATTAGTATACTAATAACATATTCAGAGTATCCAGTACAATTTCTGTTTAGTCTTGCATTTTTTTCTATATAGAAAGTTAACTATACTCTCCTTCCTCCTTTTTTTTTTTTGGGGGGGGGGGAGCAGGGGGGGAGGAAAGAGGTAAGTTGCTATTTGGAAAAAAAAAACATGAGCATTGAACATAAAAGCTCTCAGTTTTCTCAAATGGAAAGATAACTATAAAACATATTTCATCTGTGTTATTGCTGCCTTTTTTGATGATCTAGACTTGAGTCAGTGGTAAATTACTTTCTTTTGGTCTTAGATTTTGAGTCACAGAATCACAGAATCGCAGAATCGTCTAGGTTGGAAAAGACCTTGAAGATCATCCAGTCCAACCATCAACCCAACATTAACAGTTCCCAACTACACCATATCCCTCAGCGCTATGTTGACTCTACTGTTAAACACCTCCAGGGATGGGGACGCCACCACCTCCCTGGGCAGCCCATTCCAACACCTAACAACCCGTTCTGTAAAGAGTCCTATTTATATTAGTTATTCAAAATGAAAATTCTTTGTACAGAGGCCATTTACTATGAGCTGTATTCATCTACTTTGGAGTAAATGTAAATAAAAATACCAGTTTGGTCTTCATTTTTGTATATATTTTAATGTTAGTGTTGCCAAAATCTTTTATATACTGTGTGAATAGTGAAAAAGTTGGCATACCATATGACTTCATTTGCCTTTTGGCAAAGTCAAATTTAGTTGTTAATTTGAAAGTAGCATAAAATTCAAAAGAAACATCTATTATTAACTGAAGTAATGTTTTCCCATTATCTACAAGCTACCCCAGATGTACGAAGTGAAAAATAAGGACCTTGTGTCTGTGGAAATAAGTACATATAATTTTGGTATGCGTGAATATGCATATATACATATGTATGCCTCTGTGTCTGTATATCTATACATATGGAGGTAAACCTGTATCTATACATAGAGCCTCTATATACTCTTAAAGCTGTATGAGTACATTTTCCCTAGAGCAGATATATTGTTCAACTGACCTAATTTTCTACTTTCAGTAGAGACGAGGTTCTTTACAATTAGTACAAAGGAAAAGGTTATTCAGAGTGTGAACTGATAAAGTAGGCATTTAACTTGTTTTTTAAATTCATGAAAAAATTGGTAAGGTAAATTGTTTCTGTACTGAACTCCATTTGGGTTGATTTTCAACATTACTTTCAATAATTTTTTTATGAGCCCAGAACATGTGTCCTACTTTCTACTGTTTACATAGGGTAATAGTATTTCCAGCAAAAATGGGACAGTGCTTGTGCACAGGATGAATTTTACTCTGACATAAATTGGCACAAATCCATCAGCCTTTAATATTTACAATTCTTATCTCGGTATAGTCAAGTGCTGTCAAAGAGCAGATGGGTGAAATTAATTATTAAACTGAGCAATAAATAAAAGCTGTAATTTTTTATTAGTAATCAAATTAACAGGAAGGATTAATCCTGCCATATGACCATTTGGATACCTGAGGGGAAAGAAGAATTTTCAATTAATATCATATTCCCTTGACATAACAATTTGGGAGAAGAAAGGGAGGAGGGTTCTTCTAATTAATCAAATACAGCAAAACATAATTATAAAGCAGCAGATTACTTTTCTGTTAGTTTCTGCCTTGCTCACCTCAACGGAGAGTCTTCTTTCACATACACTTTTACTCATGTTCCGTTCCGAAGAGTTCTAGTCAATAACAAACCTTTAGTTTCTTGCAAGTGGCAAAAAATCTATCATCTATGACTGAGCAGCTTAATATTCCTAGAAGCAGAAAAAAATTTTTGTTTTCAGTCACAGAATACACCTTTGGCTTTCTTCAACACATATCTTTGGCTCTGATGTAGAAGAAACTCAGCTGCAGAGGAATGTCAAAGGTGCAAAAAGAAAACGAGACACTTGAACCCAGACATATATTTCAATCCCAGCTGTGAACACTGTATCTATAGTGTCAAGAATGCTGTCCTGAATATTTACTGGTTTTGATCTGCCTGCAACCACATTCAATTTAATAATTTAAATATTGTCATATGTGATAATATTGGCTAACTAATATACAAGGATATACGTTTTGCTTTCAGGTTGTGAGTCACAACGCAGAAGCGTAAAGATAATAGCACCATGTAAAACATCTGCTTTTTCCAGTCAAGCAAAACACAGTTTTGGAAAGAAAACTACTAGCTCTGTAAGCCATGATATTATCACTAGAGCAGAACAGACTCCCCTCCTTCCCTGTTAGATTGACATGCATGGAATGGAAGCATGAACTAATTTCTCTATGTGTTGGATTTGTGCGTGCAGCTGGGCTTTGTTTGCAGAGGAGGGGGCTATAACAGCAGCCCCTGTGAGAAACTTCTTGAAGTTTCTCCGGCTCCAAGTCAAAGCTGCCTCTGGCCAAGGCTGAGCCAATTAGCAACAGTGGCTGTGCATCTGTGATAACATATTTAAGAAGGGGAACTTGGGAGGAGGAGGAGGAGTTGTGAGGGAAATACCTATGCAAACACTGAAGTCAGCAGAAGAAAGGAGGAGACAGGGAGGGAGGTTTGCCAGAGCAGACGGTCCCCTGCAGCCTGGGGTGAGAGGGCAGGCTGTGCCCCTGCAACCCATGGAGGTCCATGGTGGAGCAGATGCCCACCTGCAGCCCGAATAGAACCCTGTGATCTTCTTTTTCTTCCCCAATTAAGTCTGTCTTTTGCCTGTGACAATGTTTGGTGAATCATCCCTCCCTGTCCTTATCTTGATCCCAAGTCTTCTGCTGTATTTTTCCTCCCTATCCGTGAGGGGAAAGGAGTGAGTGAGCAGCTGCATGGTGCTCAATTTCCCTCCAGGCTCAAACCACAACACTCTAAAAAGCAAAGCAGAACACTTTTGTTTCAAGTTTAATAGGAAGAATATGAAATATAATTAAAAATACAAAAATAGTGAAAGTTATAATGATATTTATTAATGATCTTTCACGCTTATTTAGCTATTTAGATCTTAAATTTATACACGTATGCATGCAAAGTTTTGAAAATGTAACTTTGAAGGTGAAAAAGTGATGTTTCCATAAAGATACACAGGGAACTTCTATTGATTTGTCTAATTTGCTATGATATGATTTAGTGAAAACAGTCTTCTAAAACAGAGAGTGGAGGAAAGGATTGTTAAAAAAAAAAAAGTAAATCCTTTCTCTTTCCTGGTTAAATTTCAAAGTTGTTTGGGGTTTTTTGTTCGTTTTGTTTAGTGTATTCTTAGTTATTTTCTCTGAGATTAAATATAGATTTTTACCATTTAAATACCTTTTTACCTTGTAAAATGAAAAACTTTCCTCACAGCATGGAACGGAGAAAAAGATCAAATGCTAAATTCTTCCTGCTGTGAGACATTCTTGAAGGCTGAATTTCAACCTTCTGATCAACTTCATGCAGGCATATGAGAAGGAATTGAGAAGACAGTTGTTTGAGTGTCAGTCTCTGAAACAAACACTTGAAAAAATGCGGACTGGAGAATTTAATTATTTTCATTTTTGTGCTCTAAGTATGCTTGCCTTTTTATTGACATTTAGTGTAAACACAAACAATAACTGCCTTACAAGCACTCTAGAAGCTTGGCTAGCCATAGGTAAGGTTTAATTTTATTGTATTTGAGAAGCAGAAAGAGTAAAATCATTTTCAAAGCAAGGTCTCTCAGGAAAATATCTTTTTATTAGAGCAGCTGACAGTGGAAGTAGAATTTAACAAGAATCATTATCTAAATTACTTTCAGCAGTTATTTGTACTGCAGTGTTTGTTACAGTGCTTAGTGACTGCAATTGATTGAGACTTAATTATGTTGATAAAATAATTATAGCGATGACCCCAATCACAAGTATCTTGTGCATAGTACTCACTCTCATTTTCAGCACAGGCTGAAAATCAACTCCATCACTGTTTACTAATTTCTTTATAGAGGTCTGTAAGAAGGGTTAAGAAGAAGATCACACTGAGAAAATACCTAAAGATTACTAGTGAGACAAGATTTGATGGTAATATCTTTTAATAATGAATATCTGATCTCAAATTCTGTCTTTAAGTACCTGTTTGTGAAATAAATGATGCACAGAAAGCCTTCATAAGCATGAAAAATTGTATACAGATATAAATTTAAAAATCTGATTAAACATGTTCAAAGGCATCTGTCTTCCATTTTCTATTTTCATTCACATTTCCTAGATATAAGCCTAAAAATAATCAGAATAGCAGTAACTTAATTTTACCTGCAGAAATTTGAGAAGAAACATGAATTGAATGCATTAGGGTTTTTTATTTTCTGTTTTATTTTGTCATTCTGTCATTTTGTCATTGTCATTTTGTCTGAATAAGATCTAAAAAAATAGACTTTGTAACACATTTCAGTCCTAGGGAGAAGTAAATGGAGTCCTTGATCATAACGGTAACTTTTTGCTTTATTTAATGAAAGCAATGACAAAAACGAAGATGCTGGAAATTTTTAATGTCTTTCTAACAGCCTTCCTTTTCATTGCTGGATATAGAAAATGTCATGACCTATCTGAAATGATCAGCAGCTGAATACCAGAGGCTGACTCTGAATTACTCACAGATCTTCTGTATTTTCAATGGGGATATAATAAATAAAAACATATAGTGTGTCTGCATATAACTGGAACTCATGCAGACCACTACAAAGAAAGTTGTATATTATTATGTATGTATATATCTTTTAGAGAAATATCACTACTGCAATGTGCTTTTAATGGATCCCAGATTCTGGCGTCAGTATTACACAGTCTCTTTAAAACTGCATTGCCATCAAGTAGTCCATAATCAACTGCCATTGAAGACAGTGGGAGCTGTAGGGCTCATGAGAGGATGGAGGAAGAACAGATGGACCAAGACTGGAGGCAGCCAACAGCCAGTCACATAATGAACAGCTCTCTTGCCAGGCCATGTCCCAGTTTTTCAGCCGTTGCAACTGTAATATTCATTTCTTCTATCCTCATGAGCTACACAACTATTTTGCCCGATATTTACTATATGCCTCCTGGGCAAGCTGCCTCAGTACCTGCAGAAATAAAGCATTCATGAGGAAAAACTTCTGTTAATGTGTTCCCAGCCTACAGCTGGACTCATGACACAAACCCTTAAATAACATTTTTCTTATAATCACTCTCATTCCTTCTATACCAGAGAGTAAGGCACATGGACAATGCTGACTGGCTCAGTGTTCCTAGTCCCTGACAATTTGTCACACTGACTGTGGCTAACTCTAGAAAACACATTGCATAAACATTGGCGAGCCACTGACAATGGTGATGTTTGGTGCGCAGTTTTCCACAAGGTCTGATGTCTTGGAAAATCAAGGTGGTGCCTTACACAAATTACATTAGGGCAACTCCTATTCAAAAGAGAATTACAGCAAGAGCTATACACTGAGCTGACAAAAGAATATGAGAAAAGCAGCCATAGGGGGATATACTTTCTTCTGCATTATCAAAGAAAATGTTATTTCGTCCCAGTGACACATAAAGGTCTCAGGTGATTAAACAACTACATTAGTTAAACAACTACCTTAGTGCACTACTATGAAATGTCAGTCTGCATGTTTCAAAGACATAGTCAGTGACGTCCTATAGACTATTTCCATTCATACTAGGACCCTTAATCATAGCTAATAGAAAAAAAATTACCCTTCACCAGGGTAGCTCACTCTATTTAAGCAGTTCTTCATGAAGAAATGCTATCACTTTATTTATAATTGTTTCACTGCAATTTAGGAGAATAAGAGGTATGGGGAAGGGAAGGAGGAAAACAGTGAGCCTTATGGAAGGAGAGGGTAAATAGAAGTCTTAAAAATAAGTAAAAATCAAAGACAAACCTTCATGGTAGGCAATGACATGTCAGAATATGGCCAGAATATAGATCTAAGTTCAGAGTAAATTAAAAATATGAATTAAAGCTCTGATATTATCTACTTTGACTGAAGTCAAAGAAATTGGTCAAAAAGTTTAATTTATGCTCTACCATTTACAGAGGTATCTCTGTAAATTTATTCTCAGGTTCCATTGGTGTAACTGTACAGAAATTGCTGCTGGCATAGTTACCTCTTCATTAGTGTTATACTTAGTTTAGTACCTGAACAGCAATTTTTCTGTAAGTGGAAAAGGAAATACTATTCAAAGCGGCAATATTTCCTGCATAAAATGATAATATTTACAAAAAAGCCACAAAAGCTTTCTAATCCTTCATAACTTGTTGTATATGTTCATAGGTAAAAATATTTAAGTCTTTAAAAACAACAGAGAAAGTATGTTATTTTGCATGCTGTTGGAGCTGTACTATTTCAGTAGCTATAGATTTACTTTATTGACAATCATTTTGCAACCAGTCAACTGAAACTGCAATTTGCACAGATTGTCATTCTGTGTCAACATGAAATATATTAGAAAGACATGTGAAGTTAGTACTAATGTAAACAAAAGATACATAGTAGTCAAAACAGTATAATAAGGTAGAATGAAAGCCTTGTGTATTAATTTGCCCCAGTCTCACACAGAATATTATCTTCTGCTATAGTTACTCAGTGAATGTGGTTGGTAGATAGATGCGTGTTTGTACTCACAACTTTATAAGAAAATAGGAAAAATAAAAGTTGTGAAGTAATGCTTTTTTAAAATCTTGGACTTGACCAATAGATGGTAATTATAGGCTACCTTGTTAATGTTTGCTTTCATAAATGATGCAGGAGTAGTGATAAGCTCCTTCACTTTTGGATGAAATGATAAACTTGAAGAGTGCTCTTTCTCAACTATTTCAGCAAAATAAGTGATTGGTGTTGATTTCATAGTAACATTCAAAGTATTAGAGCTCGTGTGAGCAAACTGCTTGGGCAGTATGCACGTGTAAAATGTAAATGGAAAATTAATCTTCACCTGTTTTCAAAGGAAAGTTTCACATTAAATCAGTAGTTTCTTTTGCACCTTTGCCTGTTCAGGATAAATCAAGTACAGCCTGATATATAGAATGTTCTTTTGCTCCAACTGTTTGTAGCAGATTAATTCTACTCCAACTTAAATCAAGCCCTGTATGTGCCTATTGGAATAATGAGAAAAGGTCTTATGATAATCAGACTGACAGAGTATAAAAGCTATTGATTTCTGTTTCAATTGCAAAGACAGAGCTAAATATTTTTAATCCATACATTTTTTAGTTACCAAAACTGTTTAGACAACATTGTAAGAATATCCCTGGAGTAATAAATATCTAGAACCTGAGTGAACGATTCCTTTTTTTAATCATACTGTTCATGGTTGCATAATCGTTGCAAAACCATTTTATAGAAGCTTAACTGCAGACCTGGGTGATATATCCCCACAGTATAAACTGTACTATACTCTGTGACCTTACAGACTCAGGCTGTACTTGATTACAGTAGACCATTGGTGACATTTTTTTTTTTTTGTGGTTTGTGTCCCTATTCTCATTTTATGTTTTTATAGGTTAATTTATATATCGTTTTATTGATGATTTTCTTAACCCTTGTTATCCCCAGTTTCCTCATTATTCCAGGTAACTTAGAATCGATTATATAGTACTGTTACCAACAAATCTATCTCAATAAAGTGTTAAATTTCTTCAGTATTTTCCTTCAGCCTTCACTTTCAATTACATATTCATAAAATCAGAGAAATTATATCACAACATGTGCTCTGTATTGATGCCAAAATGAACCGTCAATAAATCAGTCAACTGATATTTGAAAAAGCATCCATTTGATAGCAATTAATGCTTGAATTCCTTGCTTGGATCAGTTTGCAAATAGGTGCCCAATGAGGGATGCTCGCTTTTGAATAAAAGCCACTTTTAAGAAAATGTTTAAGCCAAGGCAGCTGCATTAAATACGAGCCACCAGGTGGCAGCACGATTGGCAGCTCTTATGAAAGAAGGGGATGTACTTCAGGCAGAAGTACCTGTTCAGTGCAATACTCTTCGTCTTTATGCACCAGTAAAACATATTAGTTACTTGTAGCTGTTTGCCTGGGATTGCTGCTGCATGACAGAGCTCCTGCTCACAGCAGAAGGAAATCTTAATGCTCCTGCTTTTTATTCCAAAACATGCAATGTGAGTTTGCTCTTTCCAAAAGCACCAGACCCTTGAAGGATTTTTTACTGTATTTCTTCTTCTCTGAGGCAGAGGCGTCAGAATTTGGGGGTTGTTTTTGCATCATTTAAAAATAATCATAAAAAGGTCCAGAATCAATTCTATGTCATTTTCCCACAGAATTTAATCTCATAAGAGTCCACAGAGCATCCTCTTTTTATTTTTCCATTTTTTAAAAATGTATGTGAATTTTTTGTCATAAATAAGGCAGTGTTTGTCTCAGAGCTCAAAAAACTATCACAGCTTCAACTTGATTGTCAACAGTTTAAAATATGTAAGGAATTATGAAGGGCTAAAGGCTTTATCAGCCCTAGTTCTGTGTGTGTCTCTGCGTTTCCCCAGAGCTTGCCAGCAAACTTGCCCTCCTGGCTTTGCCAAATTTCGTTATAGAAATCAAGGATCACTGTCCACCTGTTTAGCTTTATACACTAGCTTTGTGAACAGCCTTCAGAAATTATCTGAATTGTGTTTCTTCACAGGTTGTGGACAGACCATAACAATCTATTTACTACTCCTGCTTTAATGACTTACTGCTCATAACTGTAGCCATGTTAAGTGGCTATGTGGTTTTCACCAACCTGTTGCCTCTGCAAAATGCAAATGTTAGTTCAAACTACCACATGTATTTGCTATAGTACAGAGAATTAAATTTACTCCTCTGGAAGTAAAGGTAATCTTAAGAGATATTCTGATGTTTTAGTATGCTCATTTCAATTATTTGATTTACAGTGATGAAAACCACTTTTTTTTTTTTTTTTCTGTTAGACATTTAAATACCTTCATTTTCTTTACCTAGGCTTTGGTAGAAGTCTTAAGTGGTGTTTAAAATAAACCTGTCATTGCCACTGAACAGAAGGTGTAAAGCTAGATTTTTTTCCTCTTTTCTCTTTGACAAGGTGATCCTTCTGTATTGTGATTTGTTGTGGTAGCTTTCCTTCTTCTACATAAAAAAAATATGTCCTAAATACTGTAACTGCATTTGTAATTGTCCCCAGTGAAATCTTAAGCTAAACTGCTCAAATAATTCATACATTGGACAAACTATGAAAAGTAGACATATGTCTGAAGAGCCTATGTGACGTTTCAGAAGTGACACACTCAGGGATTTGCATTCCAGTTCTCAGCACTTAGATCCCTTTTAGCTCTTCAATTATTTATTTTTACTTGCATGACACAGCCTGTTGTGACTGATTCGAGCACAACCAATTGTCACAATGATATAAGCCTCCATCAGATTGGCAAGAGACATTTACCAAAATGTCAAAAGTGGACAATACCTAGCCAATGGCACATTCTGACTCAGTTCTGCTGGAAGTAAGTGTATTAAACACTGTAACAGCAAAAGCTTACTACATTCACTACCACTGTGTAACAGGTTTAGGAAAAAGACCTTATCTTTCTGTCTCTGGCCTCTACAGTGAGTTTTTGGTGCCATGCAGAACAATTTCTGTTGTACCACTTGCCCTGGCATTTGAAAAATCTTGAGTGTTGAAAACGTTACTTGGGCTACAATTAGGAAAGAGTGCTGAGTTTAGTTTGTTGGAAATAAGGGTAGAGATTTTAGAAAAAAATAAAAATAAGGGGAAAGGACTGAAACTACATGATCTCTCTTGGCTCAGGACAGGGAAGTCTAAGCAGTAAGCAAAGGTAATCCATGTCCCTGAGGCAACACAACACTGGGGCAGATCAGGGCAGGTCTCTTTGTCCGTTAACTAAAAAGACCCAGCTGAACTTTGGGACATTTGTTTCAGTCATCTTGTGCTAGAAGTTGGTGGAATACTGTCTCCTAAATGAAAGCATTTAATTCGAAACTCAAATAATCTCCCTCTGCAAAATGAGCTGTTCTTTTTATATATATGAAAAGACATTTACTGACAGTTTTTTCTTTTCCCCCCTCATTCAATAGTGCTACTCACTTTATTAAATCCTGCAGTGGAGAAGCTGTCCACTTATTTTTGATGTCTCTTTTTTTGCATTTAATGAGGATGGCTGCTAGATGTCATGCTTTCTTTTTTGATATAATGACACTTACTGATAGGTTTCGACTGAAGTGTATATCCTAGTAGAAGGACCCAGTTACAACATACTATTCACCTGCCATGGTTCAATGTTGCCATTTAAATAAAAATGACCTATGTGTTAATGGAGCTCTAACCCCTGCTTTAGAGTAAACTGGCTCAATCAAAAATAGAGATGGAAAAAGAGAATATACTATGCAGCACAAAAAGGTGAAATATTACTGTAGAGGGTAATACTTTAGCAAAATGTTTAGAGCTTGGCAGCACATCAAAGTACTTGCTGGAATCATGGTTTCAAATTCAGCTAGGGTTTTTTAGGACAGCGTAAGTACATATGTATAGGTGCCTTAGGTCAGATTAAAGACCCATCTTTCCCAGAATCCTATCTCTGAATGGGGTCAGAACTGTTTAGGGAAAACTTTTTAACAGCAGAGCAATGAAAACTTCTGGCAATTTGCAGGCTGACTGCCTCAGCCAGAAGATCTGTGTTAAATATCACTTTCTAGGGGTATTTTTTCTGTGTATTTATTTAATCTTTTATGAATTTATTTATGCTTTTAATTTGTAAACATCTTAGCAAGGACTTCAGCTGTTGACTGTTTGCTGCTTGAAAAACAGTCTTTTATGTGTTTCCAACATGCTGTCTGATCATTTTATTTGGTGTGTTCCTGTATGGTTAGAAAAAAAAATAATATTCTCTATTTACTTACATCCCCCAACTTAAAACCTCCATAATGCCTTCTCCCGATCATTTCTGTTCTGAGATGAAGTGTCATAGTCTATTGAATGTCTCCTAGTATAGGTGCCATCTCACCTTTATAAAGGCTCTATCCTTTATATACCTTTTCACATTTTGAGGTTGAGGCACACACAAAAATATTCAAGACTAGATGTAAACTATATGGATACAACAGTGCAATAGTATTTTCCTTTTTATTCACATTATGAAGTAATTTCTACCATTCACATTCTGTTGGCTGAAGATGATAAATGAACCAATATTTTTTATCAAACTAGTCACAAGACTTGTGAGATATTCTTGGAGTAATACTACCTTATTTATAGCTCATCATTTTCACTGTATGTAACTAATATATACAAGTTTTTTCTAATCTATATAGTTTCCTTTAAAAGTCTGCCTTTTTCTGCTCTGTCACTCAGGCAGTCTGTTGGAAATTCCAGAAATATTTAGAAATGCCACAGTCCTCCAGATTTTCCAAGCCTTACTCAACACTATTAGTGAGTTTTCCAGTGTTGTAAAAGATACACTGTTAATGAAACCTAAGTTTTAACTACAGCATGAAGCAAATGGTTATTTAAATTGAGGCATGATGCAACTGTATTAGTTGGGCAGAAATACAGAATTTCCTTTAAAAGAATTGTTTGCCACATGGGGAAATTAATCTTATTTAATTTTAGCCATCATTTTATATGGTTATGCTTACATTCAGAGCTATATGAAAATAGGTCCTTCACAGACAAAATGTTTGCTCGGTGTTGAATACAAAGTTATGAACATCAGAGATAATGAATTATAAACATTAAAATTCTAAGAATATTTCAGTTCATTTTTCAGAAACCATTAGTTTCAGAATCCATTACCCCACAGTGTTTAAAATTTTCTGCTTCATTTTAATGTAGACTCCATTTCTGTGGCTTTTCCTTATGCCTCCAACAGGAAACTGAAGCCAAAATTTTTGGTCTCTAGGAAAGTTTTGTTTCATGATGAAGCAAAACCCTCAAATCCCCTCATTCTATGTTTTCAAGGATTAGTTAATGATTAATTTTATAAGACAGCATTTTGAACTGCAGGACCACACTAACATTTTAGTTGCGGACGTTTAAGTAAACTGAATGTATATTTGGATATACCTAAGAATATAACCAAGGTAGGGTTTGTATGAAGAAATAGTTTCTTTAGTTGAGCAACTGATATGATTGGAAAAATGGACAAATTCTCATGATGAGCCACACACTGATTCTGACAGGCAGAGAAATAATCAAGCTAATCCAAGAACAGGTTGAGAGCAATAACCTGTGAATTATGTTAATCCATTATACATTTTGAGGTAGAAAATTAGTTAGTGATAACATGGTATAATGGGATACAAACAAGCAAAAAGATGACAGGCTCAGCAGGGGTGTATACAAGCACTTTGCACTTGTGAGAGAATGAACTTCTATCAGCAGGTGAGAAATAGGAAAACTGTTGTGGTCTTTTCATATCTCCAGTCTCAGGATCATCTATATTATGTCCACAGTTTTTAACATTTAATAGAATTTTACTCTCCATCTCATCTATTGAAGCTGCTCTGCAGATCTCCCTGAAAGATTCAAATTTTGAAGGTTGAGATAGATAGCATAGCTGTTATATGAAATACATTCTTTGATTGCTCCTTGTGTGTACCTGTCCTTTATGAGTTAATTGCATGAGTTCATCTATAGCAGCAGCTGGGGGGATTTGTGTATGGCAGGATACCCCTGTTAATTTTCATGGATCATACATAAGCATATTCTTTTCCTTCAGAAAGGTGAATTAACAGAGACTGTACTAGTGAAATTGCTGTGTACCACAATAAATTCCTACAGACAATCTGTAGAAGTTAGACCACACAGTTACTAGTGAAATAAATTTTTTCACAAAAATACCTCTCCATTTCTGACATCTCACTCCTGGTTGCAAAGAGATGCCACCCCTTTTCTCTGTTTGTGCAGAGGCTGAATACTTTCCCAAAGTTAAGGCTATTGTCCTCAACTTATACATAGCTTCTTATTTGATCTCTCTGTGCCAGACCTGTTGAAAGTTAATGTGCCTGAAAGCTGTCCAGTTTTACAACTCTATCAGCTTGTTTGCTAGAAAGATACTTCTTACTTCTTGGCCTTTCTAACTGCAATAATACTATTAATGTTTGATTTGCCATTTGTTTCCTCACTTTACAGTCACAGCATAAAAAGCACCAAAACTTAACAATTTAAAAATAAACCCTTAAAAGAAGCTTCTTTTAAGTGGAAGGACTACTTCAGGTAGTCCTAATAGCAAAAGCCTATGCCTTAAGGATGTTATATGTTTAACTGTAGTCCAAATACTGAGAAATGTTAATTGTATATTCCTTGCCTGGGAAGAAAAAAAAAAAATAAAAGAAAGAAAAAAGAGCGAAAAGCAGTAAAGCCCAATTTGCTGTTCACAAAGTATTTATGACTGAGGAAAAAAAAATAATTGCATAATATTGCTTACCTGGTGAAATACAAAGGCAATATCAATAATGCAGAACATAGCAGAAAGAGTATCCAAGTAATAGCTGTTTAGGGAAGTAAATGATAAAGCATGAATTATTTTGAGAATGTAGAAACTGACTGTCAAGTGGACACTGGTCTAAAATACTTCAGCTCACCATGTAATTTTCAAGATTTCCAAACAACTGAGAACCTTGTTATATTGATTCTTTTATCATGAACTCAGCCAAGACAACTCAAATTCACAATTCCACGAGAGTAACTGTGCAACTTGTTAGTGGTGAAATCATCCTAACTCAAAAGAATAGAATAAGGCAAAGGTATAGAAATGTCATGAACTCGATCTTGTAAGGTGTGGAGTATGTTTAATTCTCAACAACTTAAATGGCAGTTTAGAGATCTCAGCACTGCACAAGATCGGATCCTGTGTGTCTTTAAAAGGTGTCTGATTGTAGAAGATTTGAAATGAGGGAAAAATATAAGCTACATTAGAAGGAACGTTACTTTTATAGTTTGAAATAAATTTACACTAAAGCATTAAATTAAAACTGCAATATCTGAATGTAATACCGTCTTTTTGCAAATGAACAGATAATTGTTTTCTCATTAGTCCTTACATGTACTGAATCTTTATATTTTTCTTCTAGATCAGAAACAGCCCTCAAACAGAGACAATTTGCATATATGTGGAACTATGAAATACAGGCATTGCTTTAAATGGTTCCAGGGCATTGTTCATGCCCTGTCTAGAGTTATAAAAATAAGTTCTCTAAAAGCTGCTCCATTGGAGTGACAGTTGGGTTATTCATCAGGATGAGGACAGATGGAAGGACCCTGAGACCCCTGCACATGGTGACCAGGGGATGGTATTAGGCACATAAGAATAAACAGTCATTCACTGCTTAGTTTGCTTCTCTTTGTCCATTGCATCGATGATATTTGGGCAGGTGGCATGATGTTACAGATACCCAACAGTTCCCTCTCTTGGCAAGAAGAAAGATTCAAGGAAGGCGTTATGATTCAAATATGTGCCCAACAGTCATAGTCTCCTAGAGCCAAACTTTGGATAAATTATGTCATACATCCTGTCTTGCTCAAG
This sequence comes from Strix aluco, assembly GCF_031877795.1. Lineage (NCBI taxonomy): Eukaryota > Metazoa > Chordata > Aves > Strigiformes > Strigidae > Strix > Strix aluco. The sequence goes on from NC_133931.1 coordinate 44,908,949, forward strand.
ATTGTGCCTCAGGACTAGAGTTTCCCTTCAAAATTAAGATGCACAGCAGGACGTTATTTCATACAAGTCAGAGAAAGTTTGGCAATAAATACAGCCTTCCTGAAAATAAAATACTCTTCAAAATATATAACTTTGTTTTATGTTACTTCCACACACACTGCTGCAAAGTCTTAGTGTTAGGTTTGAGCTATACTGTATTGTAAAGAAGGAACTTGAATTTATGATTCTTTTTGTCTCTTTCCCCTAAAGATGATAGCAATTATTGAACGAAAGATGTGAAAATAAACAGAAAACATTAATGCAGTGATCTAAATTTAAGAAGATGTGTAGATTTATTTTGTTATATATATATATAGCTATTGGGAAAATCTAGTGATTTCCTGCCCCTGCCTCCCTTCTTTGCCCCCATCAATAGTGGAAATATCTATTAAAAAATGGCTTCAAATTTATAAAGACCTTAGCACAACTGAATTGGCAATGAGACTGCCTAAATTAATCTGTATGTAACTCTTTGCAGAAACAGGGCCAATAGCTGCATCTTCTTCTGTTTGGTCTACAGTTTCCATCTCTTGTTTCTATCAGTTAGAAACTAGAAATGTGATTTAAAATAAAAACAACAAAAAAAAATCAGACCAAAAGTGAAGCAAACAATTACTCTGTTAAACAACATGTTGCTATATCTCTTGTTAATTCTAATTTAATTCCTTTTACATTGTCTTAACTTCACAGAAGACCTTTACAACTTCTCAACAGTCTATTACTGTTAATAGGCTATATAGTTGTCCTATAAAATAATGTCTAAAGAGAGATCCAAAAAGTTTCTAATAATTTTTGACTGCCATTACTTAAAAACCACAATTCTCCTGGGGTGGCAAAAGTCATTATTTTAATATATCCTCTAAATATTAGAGTTAAAAATGAATTTACTAATTAGGATTTTAGACAACACAGTAAAAACAAGCCAAACGAGGTGTGGTTTTGTATTGTTTTGGTTTTGTTTTCTTTGTACAACAGTTTTGACAAACCAAGCAGGAAACAAACCACACCACCAAGTGGTGTCACATGTTTTTGTTGTTTTTCATAACTTTTTTGCCAAATCTGTCATATCTCTGTACAGGAAATTCATAGTTACCACCCAGTCTTCAGATTGTCTGTCCAGCATTGTGAAAGGCTAAACAATCCAGGCAAACAAAATACAACTGCTCTGCAGGGGAAGCAAAACATCTTTATTCCAAATAATGGGCAATCAAAATTTATGAAAGAAAATTGGTAAAAAAATCACCTGAAGAGCTCCAGCTTTCAGCTGTTGCTGACGAAACAGCTTTACATTTGTTTCTGATGAATTGAAAGCTGTGTATGGTGTGTAGTCAGAAAATTAAATTCCTGCTACAATGTCAGTAAGTGTCTTCTATTAACTGTCACACAATGATTCTGGAAAAAGGGTCAGTCATGAACATACTAAATATAATGGCCATTTGGTATACAGTGAGCGCAAGATAATTACAAACTGTTTCCAATAATTGATCACTTTTCAAGATCAGCGAGTATCTCTGCAGTTGTGAAATCTAACAAATAAATAGCAAATGTCAAAGCACACGATTTGCACAAGCTGGTAAGAAAACTAGTATTCTCTACTTTAAGAGCCTAGGAAAGAGATTTAAAAGATGTTATCAGTTTCCATCTGTGAGCAAGGAAATGAAATCAGTCATCGTATGATAATCATCAGGGCATTACTTTACTGACAACTGCTTGGAAAGGTACAAGCCAAAATTATTCTGATCTGTTTCACTGATGAAGTTGCAGAGACCTGAACAGAAAATCAATCAGCTTTCTATTCTAGGTACAGTACAAGTGATACAAATTTTGTTGAATAGCAAATCTAGGAAAAATGTCATGAACAGAATCAAACCTTGCATACAAACTTTGTGGCTCATGGGAGCTTTGACTCCATGAGTGGAGATGGTCTGCATATGATGATGATCTTATGTAAATTTGATGATCTTATGTAAATTTTTATGATCTTATGTAAATTTAGCTGCCTGAAAAGTCATCGACATCTTCAAATCCAAAACACGTATGTCCTCAGTCAAGGATACTTACAAAATAAGCTTGTTGTTGGAAATACACTTAAATAGAGCAATCTATTAGCTGGACACTCTTTAACACCATGGTTGCTGCTCTGCTGATCTATGCCTTCAAAAATATAAATTGTGGCACCTACTTGCAATATGATTTGGTGAATCTGCATCAGTCACATTAAAAGAAAAATATAATTAAAACAACTGTGATTACCAAAACTGCACAGAAACGATGTGGCAGTGTAATTCAGATGATGAAAGAATCTCTGAGGATTACTTTATGGAGGACTCTCAGAGTACAGTCAGATGAAATATCATAAAAGCTATCACAGTGCTCATCTTGAATCATATAACATAGCACAGCTCTATACTGAGGATCCCAGACCCATTCCAAAGGCCACAGTTCAAAGGCACAGTGCAGACCAAAATAGGAAATCAGAACATTAAAAAGCATGTGTTCAGTAACGTGTAGTTTTACCCATGGGTTGCTCTGCATTTTTTGAAATAGATGAGCCCTCTAAGTAAAATAGCCAGAGGGAAACAGGCGATACTTTGTTCTTTAATTCTGATGGAATATTCTTCCACATGGTGAAAGAGTGTATACATTATGATGATTTGTTTCCAACAAACCTCAGGTGAATGCAGTTTAAGGTTTAAATCTGGATGCCAATTGCAAAATGGATTAAAATCCATGTTAGGACTGAGTCACCCCGCTTGTAGAGGTAATCAAATGGAATGATTTACAGGAAAGACATTTCTAGAAAGTTTTCAATATTTTGAGTTAAGACTGGAAACAAAGAATGAACTATGAAAGGAAACCCTGGGGCTCAACCTACTCCCACATTTGATCAGCTTCTATTCTGTCTTCTCCTTCCACACAGACTCCCAGGTCCTTGAGCAGCGGTATCCTGGAAACAGATCCTGGAGGGTGCTGCTTTGAAACAGTCTTTTTCACTGACAAAAAAACCCCTGTCTGTAGGTGTATGGCCATGCATATGTGCTCTTAGTAATTACGTGTCAAAGTTCCCAGAGAAACATTTAGGATTTTAAAAGTAACATAAATATTACATCACTGAGAAAATTTATAAACTGTGATTCTTCTAGATTATTCCCTCATTAATTCCAACAATTTAATTAGCTTTTCTTCTTTTTCTGCTCACTGGAGTTTTACATCCAAATAAATTTATTCTTAATGTGTTATCTTCCCACTCAGTAGGCTTTTTGGTGGCTTTTAATTTTTCAGTTATTCTGTAGTGTTTCTTAGGATTCAGGTCCAGATTTTAAAATCTGGCTTGGTATCATAACACAGAGCTGACCTGATGTTTTTCTGAAGGGTCATAAAATAAATTTGCATATATAATCTATAGGCTTCTTATATGCTGCATGAAGAATACTGCAAATTTAAGTGCTAAATGCACTCCTTCCCAGTAAATGCATCTGGGTAGATACCTATTTGCAATCTTCATGACCAATTCAAGCCTCCATGCCTCTGTTCTTACTATTCACTTACTATTTATTTCTCTCTAATTATACATCTTATAAAATACACATCACAACTACATCATAGTTTGATGAACATCATTTTCTCTTTGCCTTCAAAGTGTGTCAACTTCTGCACTCAAAATGTCACATAATCTCTCTTCCTTTCTTTTAGTTCCATTATTCATCATAAAAATCTCATAATGGATGACTGTTCTCGATGTAATGCATTTTGGTTTCTAGGACACCCTCATCTTTAAAACTTTCACATAGTCTTATCCTGGTTTATATCTCTGTTTTCATTTCCTTCTGTGACTGTCACAGTCCCAATGTTCTCTACAACCTTCCTACCTTATTGCTTTCCTCTTGTTTATTCATGTTTCCTTCTGACTTTTGAGAAGGTATCTGTCACATGCTATCTTCTAAGCACCCCTTCTCTAAACTTGCATTTAAAGACTTTCTGGGGTAGAAGTTATTTTCATCTCTAGTAATTTCACTGCGATCATCATTGTATTATAAATTAAGTGTGGGATACCCAGATGCTTTGTGTAGATGTCATGTTGTTATTTAAATCTAATGAAAGAAATGAAATAACTTTTAACTACCTGACATCAGTTAGTAGTCTTATTTCTGTCTAATCTTCATTTCTTTGCCATGGAAGACAGGTTATTAATGGTAGAGGATCATTTTCCCTTATAACATGTTAATTTATATTGCTGTTAGGATGTATAGACTGATGAATTAGTCTGATGAATACCTAAACATCTTGTTCAGCACTCTCCCTCTGTTTCCTTCTTTTTCCCTCTCTAAGGCATGCTGATAAAAAACAGAGAAATGCCATCATTGAAGAAAAAAAACCAAAATGACATAGCAATTTCTCAGTTAAAAAAAAAATCAGGTTTATTTTCAGTTAATACTCACACAATGGAGCAAAGACACTCTGCCCAAGTACACTTGGAGGTATATTCCTTACAAATTTATTCATTCTTTGTTGTTTCATTTGATCTAAAATAGCAGTAATCTGGCCTGTAAGTACATGTTTGCCCATTGTGAATGAAAAACACAGCAGCAGACATTACTGGTTATTATAGGAAAATACTAGCATTTTGTAGCCATTTCCAGCAGATTGATATTTCCCCTTTGATTTAGCAGGAAAATTTGTTTCTGTTCTATATGAAATAACAGATATACTACTTGGGTTGGCCTAGTAAGAAATGCAGAGAACTACTTGTATTTTTCTCTTTAATACATCTCTTTATTTAAGAAATCTTAAATTTGTGAAGAACCGTGCTCTGAGGTGCAATGCTGATCAGTAAAGTATAATAGAAGGGGAGGATATGAAGGTAATGTTTGATAATACAAATGGAAGGGAGAAATAGGACCCTAAAAAAATAACTGCTACAAAAATAACAGCAGATTTAAGTCTTCAAAACCTGAAATAATCAGTGTAAAGTATTTTTTGCATATGAACAGCTTTTCCTTATAACTTGGTACATTCACAGTTTAATATATATGCTGCATGAGCTCTGAAGGTTGAAAATACCCTATATTTAATAAAATAAGAATGAAATCCTACAAAATGATGCTGTTAGACTCATAGCAAAACTACAGCCAAAATCTCTATAAACTTAATCAATCTGTCTGGCATTCAATTAGTCAACAGCAATTTGTTTGGTGAACATAGAACAAGGTCTGATAGGTCAGTAAAGTTCAATTGTAGTTATGCATTTAGTTACAACTATTACACAGTTTACAGGCTGACTCAGTGCGTATTGACAGATCTGCCTACTTTTTAATAAGAATCTATTCATGTTATTACTTAGTTCCTTCCTTGTTTGAAAAATAGTTTTCTGAAAATATCTAGGAGCTTGTGGAAGGCCTTCCACAGTGTCAATAATCTTGGTAACTTGGAATTCAGTTGCAAAGATTTGCATCATCAGAAGAGCAATATTTTAGCAAAGACAAAACTGTCTTGAAAATTCAGGCAATGCCTATGTGGCACAGTTCTCCGTCAAGAGTCAAAAACTTTCAAACAGAGATACATAAATCAGAAATACAGGGCTTGGAAAACTTATCAGTACTTTAGAAGCAAGTGTGCAGGACTTATCATTGCTTCTTAGCAGAGAATTGCTGTAGCTGAGTCCTAAATTAATATACTGTACTGGTTCTTGAATTTAAAGAAGTATTTTTTAAACCTGATTCCAGTATTTCTATGGGCAGCCACTGAACTGTGTAGTTTTATTCTCAGTGCAAACTGTTAAATGGTGTTGAATATTCTCCGCAGAGCTAGATCTTTTTGCAATAAACACTTTTTAGTGCCAGATGGAAACAGCTAGGCTGCTCTCACATTCACAGAAGTACTTAAGACACATTTTTCCTTAAACGGTACACTGCAACAAATACAATCTGGAAATCATCTGTCTCAAAGGTAGGAATGAATTTGAATAGGTGGGGTGTATATATTGTGACAAGAGTTGGCCATTTGGTGACACGCTTTCAGAAGATGTCTTTGAAAAACCATGTGTCTCTGCATACGTGTCTCAGAAACAAGATCTTCAACATATCTTGTTTGCGTCAGTTTTTTTATCTCTGCTTGGAGTGAACTGAGTGATTGAGTTGATTGGAATGTTATTAGCACAGGTCTGGAATTTAATGTGAATGCTTTATTCATTTGTGACTTCTCTAAGCATGTACACATCTGCTAGAGGTAGTACATTTTCATGAAATATTTATGTTACTTGGTAGCATTTGATCATTTCTGTTTGAAAAGATTCAGCATTTGAGATCACAAAATAAAAATATAAATGTACATAAGCTTTTTCCCTCATCTAGCCTTTCACTAGTACAATAGGAATAATGTAAATCTTGAAACTGAACGTTTTTCAATTTTAATCTTAGAGTTGAATCATTATTCATTCCAATGAAGCATAATTTGATGTCATCAATGTCAGTCTCAAAAGAAAGTGCCTCTTATGGGAAAAGGTAATCTATAAACCTAGGCAATAATAAAAGGTGTAAAACAGAATTTGTGAAAAATAATAGAATGGATTAGAAATTAGACAGTTGATATTGTGTTGTGATCTGATGATAAACAGGATTAAAATGTATTTTTTTCATAGAGCCTATTAAATACTGAGTATGCTATAGTACTTAAGCAGAGAGGGAAAAATTATCCTGTTTTGAAGATTCACTTCAAAATGTAATTTGTCCTGTGCTTACCTTTTATAATCTACAAGAATCACTATAATTTCTAAACTACATTCTTAAGATAACAGATGAAGAAGCAAGATAAAGCTTTTGAAACTGATGCAAGTGATATTTTCAGTTCAGTTGTTTTTTGACTCTTAGTTTCCATTAGTTTTTAATGAGATACACATAAACACAAAGTACTCTCACAAAGTACTTTTGAATACACATTGGGTAAGAGGAGAATTAAGTGCTGCCTAAAGCACATGCAGACTCGATTTTTATAGGCAGTGGAATCGTACAAAAATTGAATTGATAAGGATAGTAAAGTTTCTATAAACTACTGTTCTGCCTGTTTCTTTCTTCCTTCCCCTTAACTGAGATTTATTCAGCGATGTGGTTGTCACAGGACCTCAGAACTTGGATGTGTATGTTTCCATATAGAGACAAAATCTGAGAATCTCAGGCAAAAGCCTTGAAACAGCATGAAAACATCCATAGTTTGTATCTATACTTTCTATATACTGACCAAGACTACCATCAGGATTTTGCACTCAGTGTAGAGTACATACAGCTTTCTGTTCTGCACAGAGCAGTGCAAGCTTGAACACTGATCCTGTAAAACCACTGTCCCAAAAAGATTTCCCAGATTACTCATATACCAAAATAAGACACAACATTGCTAGGCATGCCCTGGTGCGCTTTATAGGACCTAGCTCTCTGGTTCCCATCTTAACCCATAGGCTCTTGGATTTATACTAACATTTTAGAGAAAATTAACCTGGCTACAGGTAGGTAGATGAGAAACTAAGTGTCACAGCTATGAACAAAAATGACAGGAAGAAAAATAAGAAAATATGCAATCTCTACTCCATCTTCAGAGTTCTTAAAGACATCTTCAATTTCTATAGAAATCCCTAGAGCACACCTTTTACTCTTGTTTTTTCACATATGGCAAGAGTGAAAATGAATGTGAAAATTGAATATGAAGTGAAATGTATTTTTCTAAGGCAATTTCAGTGTCGATGACACAATTCTTATTTTATTGCAGGACAGGAGAACATGCTACTAAAGACACCTCATGAAGGGTTTCTATAAATGTTCTTGTGATCTTGCTGCTGGCCAGAAGGAAAGTTGGTCTGACAGACCTGAAGGAAAGAAGCAAAGCTAAAACCCAGTTGGGCCCAGAGTGTTGTAAACAGCAGCATAAAGTCCAACTGGAGGTCAGTAACCAGAGGTGTATCCCAGGGGTCAATACTGGGGCCAAATACTGTTAGACCTCCTTGTTAATGACCTGGACAATGGGACAGACTACACCATCAGCAAGTTTGCAAGTGATATAAAGCTGGGAGGAATGGCTGATATACCAGATGCCTGTTCTGCCATTCAAAGAGATTTTCACAGGCTGGAAGTTGGTCAGAGAGGAATCTCATGAATTTCAAAAATGGAAAATGCAAATTCCTGCATCTGTAGAGGAATTACCTCATGCACTAATCCATGCTGACTGGCTGGAAAGTAGTTTTGCTGAGAAGGACCTTGGGGTCCTGGTGGTCACCAAGATGGCCACGAGCCAGCAAGACATCCTCATGGGAAAAAAGGTCAACAACCTCCTTGGCTGCACTTGGCAGAGCATTGCAACAGGTGATCCTCTCTGTCCACTTTGCACTGTTGAGGCCACATCTGGAGTGCTGTGTCCAGTTCTGGGCTCCCCAGTACAGGAAAGACAGGCACCTGTTCAAGTGAGTCTGGCAAAGGATCATAAAGATGATAAAGGGACTGGAGCTTCTTTCGTGTTCTTTATACAGACTGGATAAGAAAAGGCTCAGGGGGAGTTTATTAATGTGTTTATAGATCTGATGGGAGCGAATAAAGAGAGAACCAGACTCTTCTCAGTAGCACTCATTGACAGGACAGGAGGCAATGGGTAAAATTCAAAGATATGAAACTCCATCTGAACAAAAGAAAACACTTCTTTACTGTGGGGGAGATCAGACACTGGAAAAGGTTACCCAAGAAGTTTGTATAATCTATATCCCTGGAGATACTCAAAATTTAGCTGCACATAGTCCTGGGTAATCTGTTCAAGCTTATCCTGCTTGAGCATTGAGTGGGAGTGGCAGGAGAGGATAATGGGGGGACACTAGATGATCTCAAGAAGTCCCTTTCCACCTCAATGATTCTGTGATTTTGTGATTCTCTGATTCTGTAAGAACAGTTTTCCAATATTTTTTTCTATAGACCAAATGGCCTACTTACAATGATGTCATGAAACTGTGTCAAGAGCTCTACTAAATTCAAGATATATGACGTCTATTGGCTATTCCCTGACCATAAGACCTGCTGTCCTGTCACAGAAAGAAATTAAATTGTTTTGACATATGTTGTTCCTGACAAATCCATTTTGGCTGCTACTCATTTCCTTGTTCCCTTCCAGGGACTCACAAATAGTTTTTTGATCATTTGTAGTAGTATTGAACGTTGGCTGAACTACATTTCCTCCTTTTCCTCTTTTCAAATAAAGACAGACGTGTTTTTCCATTCTCCTGGTGCCTGATCTATGTGAGATCTCAAAGATAACCCATAAAGATTCTGAGAACTCAGAAACTATTTCTTACATACCCTAGGATGAAATTCTTCTAGCCTGCTTGATTTAAAAGCATCTTATCTAAGCACCCAGTATGCTATATAGTCTTTACTGAAGGCTGAGCTCTTACCCTTTTATTGTGGGAATTCATTCTATAAGTCAGTTGATCAAAACTGACCACTTTATTAAGGATTAATGGAAAAAAGATTGTTAGACTTCCTTGGTATCACCTGTAGATAGTATACCATTCCCACTAACTATTCCCACTAACTTATGATCACGATTAATTTTTCTCTATATTCTTATGCTGTACATTCACATTTGACTGTAACCTAGTTTCTGTTCCCTGTATCTTACTTCTTGAAGATGTTCTTTCTCTGAAATGAAAGAAGAGTTCATGTTTAGTCCAGCTCATCTCCTATCCACTTTCTATTTTTCCTCTACATTGGGATAGTGTGCACTTGTGACCTTAGTATCATTTCTGTAAGAACCTGCCAGTTCTCTTTTTTCCTTTGAATAAATTTTCAACTGAGAGGCTGACAGTTTTCCAAGTTTATTGAAGTTTGCCTTCCTGAAATCTATAGTTTTTCATTTTCCTGTCATTACTTCTTCCTTTCTTAAAGATTACAACCTCTATTATTTCATAGTCACTTTACTCAAGTTCTCTTGGCTGGTTCTTTGTTGTTAGTTAGAGCACAATCTGAGTACTTTACTTATCATTAACTATGTGCTGAATATATATATGTGTGTGTGTGTGTGTGTATGCATAGAGAGATAATCCCTATTTTACAAAAAGGGTATTGATGTACATACAACCAAGATATAATGCTGTCATGATATGGCTAATTACCAGGGACATTTACATTAAAAGTGTTGTCAGAAGTGTATGCCTGGGCAGTGGTTTTTGCAATTCATTCCTGACCTGTCTCTTTCCAGATAATTGTCACATCTGAGTCATATGAGTTGACAGTGTCTCACTAAAGTTTCAATCATATTTCTACTTTTGACTTCAACATAGTATTGTGCAAGAGACTGCAGCAGAGCCTGCAGTAGTCTGCTTAGATAGGCACTAAATAGTGCTTGCTTAAAATTCACAACAGTTGTAACTATGCACCACTTGTTAAGTGTGGAGGATCATCCACATAGCCTCTCCAAAGTAACAATGATATGTCATTATCCAGAAAATTTAATGGGAAGCTTTATCACGTTTTATTTAGTTGTTGCATTGAGAACTGGCAATGTATGGTCACTGACTCCTTAATGGATAGAAAGCACAGCTCCCCCCAAAGAAATGTCCACTTCCAGAAAAACAAAACAAAACAAATCCCAACTTCTTTACCTATCTGGCAATATCTGTGTGAGCTTATTCACCTGTGAAAAGTGACAGGCCAGTCCAATCACTATCCAGAAGATGGAAAAAACAAACTCTTAATTTTTATCTATTGCTTTGCAACATAGGCAGATCACTGGTAAGTCTGGCAGTTTCTGATGGAACCACGTATGGAGCCAGGTATTCACGATACAAGAATTCCCTCTGACATCTACTCAGAGGGTAAGCCTAGACAAGGAAATGTGCAAATCTGAAGTGAAAAAGAAGGAAAGGTCTATATTTCCATCATCAGTGTGATCTCAACAGTGATCTGTCACTGCATATGAATAAAAAAACTACTAGAATTAGTGTTTTTTTCTGAAAAAATAAATCTTTCAATTCCCTTCATCCTCTCCTTCCTTTTTAGACAGCACATCATCGAAGATCAGTAAGATATCATTGCAATTAAACACCCAGTTCAACATACATCAAGAAGGTGATGACATTTATTAAAATAGAATTCTGTCTTCTCATTAGAAATAGTAAAATAGGGTGTTCTGATGCTTAGAATTCCAGTAATCGATATTTACAAATACTTGAGTGTAAACTTCTTTGGAGGACAATTTAACCATCTTTGTGATATATCTAAAAGAGATGACTTCTTAAGTACCTAAGTCCAGAAAGGTTTACGAGCTACCAATAAAAGTTGTGCAAATAGTTCCCAGTTCTCCGTAGGCACCTAGGTTCAGAATAGCAGTGAGATTTCAGATGCGCTTTCTTCCATCTTTCCTGAGTAACTGTGGCACTCTGTTAAGTCTATGGTGATTTCCAGTTAGCAGTGTATAATTCTCCCATCTAACATACAGCAAACCAGACATTATACACAGATTTAGTAATTCTACAAGGAAATGCACAGAGGTGAATGCAAACCATTCTCGTTCTGAACTAGCTGGAGGTAAATCACTCTTTAGAACAATTCATTTTCAGACATTTCATTGGTGTAGTAGCAAACAATGACATTCCAGGGATGTTAAATCACCTGCACATGTGATTCCAAAGAACAATTAGCTATTTGAAGTGTTCCTCATCTGGCATTTGTTTGTCTTTCTAATCAGGAAAATTCTGTTTAGGTGTCTGCATGATATTTTCATAAAAGCTTCTTAGTATATTTTTGAGTATTTGAATTTTGGCTACTACAAATGCTGAGCTCACAATCTGTTGGCCCCACATACAACCCTATGAGGACTGCACAGGTTAAATGACTTCACAGTATAGTCTCATGATAGGCCTGATCTGTAATTCTGGACTGTTTGAGTTGAAAACAGAACTGAAGAAAACAATCCATTGTTTGCATAATTTCCTGCTGGCCAAGAACACTTACTTGTCCAGTAAACTGGATGACCTGAATTAAGGTTATGTGTCTGCCCAGGGACATCAGAATTTATATCTCTAATTTCTTTAGAGAATGCCTTTAAACCTACTCTTAGATAAAAAAAGGAACATTTTCTATTCAGGCTGTCATTGTGCTAAGCAAGCAAGAGTGATGGAGCCACAGGGAGAAAAAAAAACAAAGAAGAACATAATTACAGCTTCACTGTTAGAGTTCTTACTCCAAATGTGATACACAACTTTTAGATCTGTTTCCAGGATTTTTTGTTTGTTTGTTGCCTACTGTAAAATTGTGTGACTCACTTAGGATCCAGAGAAAGGAACCTGGCTTTGCTTTCTCCCATCATATAGACACTTTCATTTTCCTTCCTCAAGCCCCATGACTCTCTACATCTGACTATGCTTCAGCAACTGGGGAACTCAAAAGGGAAGTTATGTCCAGAACAGCTAAAAGCACAGTGTTAGATAGGTACCTTGACAGTTATTACATTTAACTGTTAAATGCACATATTTCTGATTCTATTATTCCTTTGTTTAAGCTGGGAATTGGGGCAGACGGGTAGTTAATTTTTTACCAATCTTCTCAACTCTGCTGTACAAACAAAGGAAGGATTTTTGCCAAATAGATGTGTAGAATGACATGTTCATCAGCCAATTCAATTAAAACGTTGAACTAGAAGGGCTAATGCTGGAAACCATTGTTTACTTTTTTTTAGTATATTTGACAATGAAAAATGTTTTGAGAATAAGTAATGTAATTACTGCTAAATGCATTTCAGGGGTGTGGAAAGAACTTGTCAAGGAGAACAAATTGTATAGACATAAGATGTTACTCTGAAAACTTTGCTTTTGTTGTGGAAGAATGCAACAATGAAATAAACTGTTGTAAAATATAATTTTCCAGGGATTTTACTCGTCTGTCTCAGCTTCACTGACTGAGAATTGCATTTCATTTTCAAAGAATAGGCAATTTCTTACATGTTATACAATTTTTGTCCTTGAAAACTGTCAGTTGCAATATCCAGGATGAAAATCTATTTTTAGTACCCAGAGAACATGTAAGAACGTGTTTTTATATATTGACTAAAATGAGGATGCCACCTGGGTAGCACTAAATATGTAAAATATATCAATTCTATAACACAATATAATTTCTTCTGGCTGAGAAAAGATGACCAGAAAAATTATTTCTTGTACTAGAAAAGTATATAATTTCTACAAAAAATGTACAAAGACCTTTATGTCACATCTTCATTTAAATGCACCCTTCTACTCATTTATAACATGAACTAATGAAAGATAGATGATCATTTACTTGCTAGAGTTCTTGAGAAGCATTTGAAGGGCTGTTATCCTAGTTTAATACTACACAGCTTGCCCGTAACTTTTTGTTAATGCTAAGTTTGTGCTAGAAAAAAAGATTAACTGATTTCACAAGCCTAACCAATGTACACCTTGTGCATGGAATTTTCCGTGTGCCAAATTGTAAATTAGCAGACCAACATAGCAGGGAACTTAAGTTCTGCCTGTCCAAGTGTGAAAGCCATTTAATACACAGTAGCATTGCACAGCAGTCTACATTAGGAAAGAAACTTGACAGAGCAGTTAGGCTTTACCAAAGGCATAATTTTACACTAGTTCTAGGAATAAAAATCTGCTTCTGGGTAAAGTTGTCAAGAGCCTTTTAAGGATCAAGTGTGGTCAGAGTCTCACTTTAGCCCTCATGGTGCTCATTGACATAAATTTACCATATCATTGCCATCTCCAGGGCATCTACCAAATTGAACACTGCTCTTTCTGATCTTTTGAAGCATGGACTGGGATACTGTGTGCTGCAGGAAAATGTCAGAGAAAGCCATCACTGCTGAATCAAACACTTGAACCTTCAGATGTCTCATTATTTGTTATTCTTTCCATGTATTCACTTTGCTAACTTTGACCTCAGCTGTTGTGCCACTTGTTCTGAGAATTTTGATTTCATTCACTTAATCTCCTGTAATGATAACAGGAGAGAGTGGACATCTGTGAGACCTAATGGCTACTTGAAGGACAACAAAGCACTGTGTGGGTGTGGGGATGTGCATAGAGTAGTTCAGGTGATAAGAAACTCAGAATAAAACTTTTGCTCTGAGACAAAAATGACCCAAAATTAGTTGGGAACTGAGATGTTTTCAGCAAGTCATTGGCCAAATATTAGAGTTTAGAGCTCCTGTATAACGAGATCTCTCTGCTGGATGAGGAATGCAATGGACATGGAAACAATTATATGGCATATTACAATAATATCTCTAAATAAATAATGCAGCTCCTGAGCTATGACAGTGCAAGTAGTTTACATGGCAGTAAACATAACTGCAGAATAAGAAGTGATACTTCAATCTCTACAACTATGCAGTTAAGAGCAGTTTGGCTAGATCTGGACTGAACTGAAGGCTCACAATCACATAGGGATTATACTTCTATTACCACAATGTCTTTTTCTTGCTCTCCCTAGGCAGGATTGTATTCTGGACATGATCCCTCTCTACTCTTCTCCCTAGGATTGTCTCAGCTGCTCAGAGTTCTGGATCTAAATGTTTGGAGCCTGTAATAACACATTTACTGTTCACCGCACTCTGACCTACAAAAAGTCCTTCACAGCATCCTTCTGAACAAGTTGTCCAGCTGTGAGATAAGCAAGTACACAGTGCACTGGGTGAAGAACTGGCTGAGGGGTAAAGCTTAAAGGGTTATAGTGAATGGGGCTACATCTGACTGGTGGCCAGTGTCATGACCCAGACTGGAAGCCCAGAGAATTTCAACGGTTCTGTGATCCCCTTAGGTTAAATTAAGGTGAAACAACACCAAACGACCGGTTAAAATGTTTTACTTGTAATAGAGAACATTTTAAACTTGGAAAAGGATAATAAGCATTGTGGTCTCTTATAAATCTATAAGAAACAAAAGAAAGGAAAGGAAAGAAAAAGAAAGGAGAGAAAGAGAGTCAAAGAAATCCGGATCACCACCCCTGGATCTCAGGTCCGGTAATCCTGGATGGTGGGTGCACACACAGCAAAGTTTCTGTTACCCTTTTAAGTTCATCTTATTAGCTGATCAGCATACTAGATGAGGAGGGGCAGGTATTCCACAAATTAATTTCCATGAGAGACGAGGAAAAAGGTGGAGCATGGGTTCCAGTTGAGTCAGTGGTTCTGCCCAGCTTTGGTTTTTCCTCTGTTCTCAGGGATCTTTCCAGTCATCCCAGAAATGATCACCTCTTACTAGTTCTTGTTACCACTTCAATGGTGAGGACACCATTAGTCATTAGCAAGTCATTAGGCAAGGCAAGCTTGGTGTCTGACTTGCACAATAGAGTCACAAATGGCTATACAATGGGGAGAGTAATAAACATTTGGTTTCACTCAGTCCATGTCTCCCCCTTTGAGGTTTATCTAAGGAGTTTTGTTAATGCAACTGCAAGGGAGTGGGGGGTGCATCCTTCAGTACACTCCTGTTTCCTTGGGTGACATTCCTTAGACTAATCCAAAAGCTACAGCTTGTCCCTGAGGTTTTCTGTGTCGATGAGTGTTTGAGGCATTTCTTCCTTCAGTTCCTTACAGCCAGTTACTGACACTGTTCCTTAGGGTTCACTCCTAGGGACAGTTGTGTTCAATATTTTTATCAGTGATCTGGATGCAGGAGTTGAATGCACCATTAGGAGGTTGGTGATGATACTGAATTTTGAGGTTGACTCTCTTGAGGGCTGAGATGCCTTGCAGAGCTATCTAGATAGATTGGAGCATTGGACAGTTATCAATGGCAAGAAATTTAACAAGAACAAATGTCAGATTCTGCACCTGGTATGGAGTAATGCCAGACATGAGTATAAATTGGGAGAGGAGGGAGGATTCCCTGAAGAAAGGGATCTGAGGGTGCTGGTTGATAACAGGCTCAATATGAGGCAACAGTGTGCAAGGGCTAGAAGGCATGTCCTATGAGGAATGGCTAAGGACTCTGGGTTTGTCTAATTTGGAGGAAAGAAAACTGAGGGGCAACCTCATTGCTTTTTTACAGCTTCCTGAAGAGGGGAGGTGGAGAGAGAGGTGCTTATCTCCTTGCTATCCAGTGACAGGACACATGGGAATGGTTCAAAGTTGCACAAGGGGAGGTTTAGGTTGGACATTAGGAAGCATTTCTTTACAGAGAGGATGGTCAAACACTGGAACAGGCTTCCTAGGGAGATGCTTGATGTCCCAAGCCTGTCGGTGTTTCAGAGGCATTTGGACAAAGCCCTTAATAACATGCTTTAACTTTTGGTCATCTCTGAATTGATCAGGCAGTTGGACTAGATGATCATTGCAAATCCCCTCCAACTGAACTATTCTGTTCTATTCAAATATAAATTATATATGCTATTTTGAGGTCATAATTATCATTGTCTGCCATCAATAAATTAATTATTTGCTTGCTTGCTTGCTTGATGTTTTCCTTCTACTGCACTTATATAACTACTACACAAACAGCTTTCTTCCCAAATTTACCTGGTGTTTCTGCTTTCTTTTTGTTTCCATAGAAACAAGCATGATTTTTAAGGACATGCAGGTCTGAAGCCATTCCTCAAGGACAGACATCTTGAAATATTCTGGTTTTATCCAAGAATTCCCACCTTTCTACCTCATAAGAGGCATATTTTCCCCACAAAGTCCTGAGGGGTCTTCTTTTTGTGTCATTCTATTCATACAGAAATTAACATGGTACTTTAGAGACTCACAAACTAACTAGGCAATGATATACTATATTTAAGTGTGAATAAAGTATAACATGAAAATCTTTACAGTTCAACCTTATTTAGATGCTCCTACATGTAAAAGAAGAGCCCAGGGGACTTCAACTCACTGCCAGGGCAACTGAGATTTGAGCACCAGATTGCTCATTGCTGCAGCTCCACAGGTTCAGTTTAACCAAAGTGCTCTGATACCAGGTGGAATGCTAAATGTGTAGTTACCAACCTAATTTCTCCATTCAAATGTACTTAATACTGTTGTTTAAGTGGGATGTTCAGTTCATCTTTTCTTATTACCTTGAGCAGGGACCTGCTAGAACATCTTTCTTTCCCTGACATATCTGGATTTGCTTCCAGTTGAAACTAGGACACCAGGTAAGGAGAAAGTGGGAACAGATAGGGAGAAATGATACATTTTGACCAGTCAAAACAATACAGTCTGGATATAATTAAGCTACACTTGAAGTCTGGTAACCTTTCCTGGAAGCTGGGAAGCCCTGGTGAGTCCCACAGCTTGAATAATGCTGGGTGCTGCACTTCGGCCACAACAACCCCCAGCAGCGCTACAGGCTTGGGGAGGAGTGGCTGGAGAGCTGCCAGTCAGAGAGGGACCTGGGGGTGTTGATTGACAGCCGGCTGAACAGGAGCCAGTAGTGTGCCCAGGTGGCCAAGAAGGCCAATGGCATCCTGGCTTGTATCAGAAATAGCGTGGCCAGCAGGGACAGGGAAGGGATCTTACCCCTGTACTCGGCACTGGTGAGGCCGCACCTCGATTACTGTGTTCAGTTTTGGGCCCCTCACTACAAAAAGGACATTGAATTACTCAAGCGTGTCCAGAGAAGGGCAATGAAGCTGGTGAAGGGAGCACATGTTGTACAAGGGGTGGCTGAGGGAACTGGGGTTGTTTAGTCTGGAGAAGAGGAGGCTGAGGGGAGACCTCATCGCCCTCTACAGCTGCCTGAAAGGAGGGTGCAAAGAGATGGGGATGAGTCTCTTTAACCAAGTGACAAGTGACAGGACAAGAGGTAATGGCCTCAAGTTGCACCGGGGATGGTTTAGACTGGATATTAGGAAATATTTCTTTACAGAACGGGTTGTTAGGCATTGGAATGGGCTGCCCAGGGTAGTGGTGGAATCCCCATCCCTGGAGGTGTTTAAGAGTCGGGTTGACACTGTGCTTAGGGATATGGTGTAGTTGAGAACTGTCAGTGTTAGGTTAATGGTTGGACTGGATGATCTTCAAGGTCTCTTCCAACCTAGGCGATTCTGTGATTCTGTGATTCTGTGAATATGTACTAAAAATTCCAGGATCTTGAGCATTTCCTGGGCAATAAGGATGTGTTTGCACTCCAAATGCCCAAACAAAATGTTTATCAATAGGTCTGAATTAGACAATTTTGTGACACTGAGATTCATAGCCTGTAAGTAAGGGTGCTCTGCCATTTTCACTGTTCCAAGGTACAGGAAGATCACTATCCAAGACTTTGCATACCATGAAGATATTCAAATCTGTATATCCCTGTTGTGTACTCCAAAGGTAATAATGGATGATAGTAATTGCAGTTCCTGTTTCAGTTGTTCTCCTCAGTTCCCTCTCAGAGGTCTCTATTTCCACACCAACTGCTCATGAAGTGGCTGCTGACAGTTTAGAAGTTACAATACTGTCACTAATTTTAGGATTTCTTTATATAACAACATGTAATTTTCAGTGGTTCCAAAGATGTTAAAAAAAAAAAAGAAAAAACAAACAAAAAACCCCCCCACAAAACAAAAAAACCCCAAAACAACAACAAAAAACCCAAACCAACAAATGAGACCTCACTAATATATGGCTCAGGATGGGAATTATTTTAGTTATTTCCAGGTAAATTGACCCTAATTCAAAATTTTTGCCAGTCAGTAAGAAGTATAAACCTTGGTACAAGGCAGGAGAACGATCAAGACATGGGAATGTTCTAATCATATACAGCTATAAGGGAGATGAAGGGGATATGGGGATTCATGGTCAGATCCCTTGAATCAATTAACAAAGAAGAAAGAAATGCCTTCTGGGCAGCAAAGTTGCCAGCAAGGGATTTCAGAAAAGGGAAAAGCGAATATTCTGTTTGGAACAGTGTTCTTAAAATAATTCTTGGACTAATCTTGGATATTGCAATAGAGAGCTAAGTGAAAAATGCAGAATGCAATTAAAATTTAAAAAGGAAAAAAAGAAAATTTAGCAAAATGAATAGATTAGAGAATAATACAGACAAAGCTTTAATGCAGCTACATGAACCTGTGATAAGATCTCATATCTGCTTGTATCATTTCAGACAGTACTGCTATGTGAGACGAGATTCAGAGGAAGATATCTTTTTCAGAAGTGTACTCAGAATAATTAATGTCAGAAAATGTCAGGAACCTGAAGTTGCACAAGTCCATGGGACCTGATGAGATACATCCATGGTTCCTGAGGGAACTGGTTAAGCCATTATCCATCATATCTGAGAAGTCACGGCAATCCAGCGAAGTTTCTGCTGATTGGAAAAGGGTAAATGTAACTCCCGTTTTTATAAAGAGGAAAAAAAGGAAGACCCGGGAAGTACAGGCCACTCAGACTCACCTGTGTGCCTGGCAAGGTCACAGAGTGTATCCTCCTGGAAATTATGCTAGGGCACATGGAAAATAAGGAGGTGATTGGTGACAGCCAACATGGCTTCACTAAAGTCAAATCATGCCTGACAAATTTGGTGGCCTTCTACAATGGTGTTACAGCATTGTGGGTAAGGGAAGAGCAACTGACATCATCTAGTTGGACTTGTTCAAAGTTTTTGACACTGTTCCACATGACATCCTTGTCTCTAAATTGGAGAGACATGGATTTGATGGATGGAACACTTGGAGGATAAGCAATTGTCTCGATGGTCACAATCAAAGAGTTGTGGTCAACAGTTTGATGTCCAAGTGGAGATCAGTGACCAGTGTCATTCCTCAGGGGTCGGTATTGGGACCAGCGCTGTTTAATATCTTTGTTGGCGACATGGACAGTGAGATTGAGTGCACCCTCAACAAGTTTGCTGACGACACCAAGCTGTGTGGTGTGGTTGACACACTGGAGGGAAGGGATGCCAACCAGAGGGACCTGGACAGGCTCAAGAGGTGGGCCTATGTGAACATCATGAAGTTCAACAAGGCCAAGTGCAAGGTCCTACACATGGGTTGAGGCAATCCCAAGCACAAATACAAGCTAGATGGTGGTGAGTGGAATGAGAGCAGCCCTACGGAGAAGGACTTGCGGGTATTGTTGGATGGAAAACTGACTGTGAGACAGTGATGTGCACTCACAGCCCAGAAGGCCAACTGTATCCTGGGCTGCATCAAGAGAAGTGTGGCCAGCAGGTAAAGGGAGGTGATTCTCCCCCTTTACTCTGCTATCATGAGACCCCACCTGGAGTACTGTGTCCAGCTCTGGGGGCCCCAATATAAGAAAGATATGGACCTGTTTGAGCTGGTCCAGGCGTGGGCCACAAAGATGGTCAGGGGGGCTGGAGCACCTCCCTTATGAGGACAGGCTGAGAGAATTGGGGTGTTTAGCCTAGAGAAGAGAAGGCTCCAGGGAGACCTTACAGCGGCCTTCCAGTACTTAAAGGGGGCCTTTATAGGAAAGCTGGAGAGGGACTCTTTATCAGGGAGTGCAGTGATAGGATGAGGGGCAATGGTTTTAAACCGAAAGAGGGTAGATTTAGGTTATATTAGGAAGAAATTCTTTACTGTGAGGGTGGTGAGGCACTGGAACAGGTTGCCCAGAGAGGTTGTGGCTGCCCCCTCCCTGGAAGTGTTCAAGGCCAGGCTGGATGGGGCTTTGAGCAACTTGCTCTAGTGAAAGGTGTCCCTGCCCATGGTAGGGATCGGACATAGATGATCTTCAAGGTCCCTTCCAACCCAAACCTTTCTATGATTTTATGAAAAAAAGTGCTTCTTATTACAACATTTATTTGTCTTGTCACCCCAAGCCAATCTCTTTGATTTTTTTGTGTACCTAATGCCAATGAGGTGCTGTTACCTAGCTCACTGACACCTTCTGGTGTCTTGCCCTAAATGTGTTAGGTGGATGTAAAGTCACCAAGAGTTCATCTGTACTTCTTTGTTTCTTTCTGTGTGAAAACCTAAACCATTAAAGCAGAGCACATATAATCCAGCTTTTTCAGGGAAGCCTCTCCCATGAGAATGATCTCTGCTCACCTTGTTTTCTCAGCACTTACCAGAATCACTTAATAAGTTAGAGATGGGCAGATGCAGTCAAGATCTCCCTTAGTGAGCAGTGCTTTCTGGTAGCTTCACCCCATGATAGTAAACCAGTGTTGTTTAGAAAATGAAGCTGTCTGCAAAGTTGATGCCTCTTTTGCTATAGATGTGGGACAAAATGGTACAAATGAGATAACCTTTATGGTAAAGAAAGGATGGTCTTATCTTTCAAGCAAATTACTTATGACTGAAGGACTGGTCTTTTTCTGTCTTTGATACCATTGCTTTGCGGCTACTGAAACCAGTGTAACACATTTCTGTACTGTGCACAACTTGGATCTTGTGTTTCTGACACTATGATCTAAATAGCTTGTTTCCAAATTATTGAGTGCGCACACTCATGGCTGATGCAAAACATTTCTGGCCCAAGCACTTACAGATTTGCAGACTATTAAACTGTCCTGGAAGACTGACATCAACTGTGAGTGGCGAATTTTTGCTTCTAATCATTGTCTTCAATTCGCTGCCTGCAAAGAAGCAAAGTGTCTAGTAGTCTTTCAGTACCTTGTGAAAACAAATCTGTTTGTTACTATTCAGGCAGTGTTCAGATATTATAATTATGAGTACCATAGGAAAACTCAGGAGATTTAATAATTCTCTCTTTAGAGTGGATTTTAAGAGCATTCAGTAAATAAGGTATGGACCAGACTTTGAATGATGAGTAAAAACCAAAATACTGAATAGCTGTTCATTGTGCTATGAATAAAACAGGAGACCTTTATAACAAAGCAGTAGATGACAATGTAACTAAAGATACCAGAATTTTAGAGTGCATAATACTACAATATGAACACTGCTTCTTTAACCAGAGGTTTCTGTTGGGTTTCAGAGGGTTATTTTGTTTAGTTTTGAGGTATGGAAACTTGTGCCTACCATCTGTGAAGGTAAGAAAGAAGGAGAAAAAAAGGTGAAAATGCATAAAGCAATATGTAATAGAGAAGATAAATCAGAAGTTTTCACTCTGTCTTACACTCCAGATAAGAGCAATCAACAACATTTAAATGCACCAAGTTATGTATTTTTTTTAAGTCTGTACAATGAATAATTGCACAGCAGAATGAGATGGAACATATGACATTGAGACCAAGGATGTAGCAAGTTTCAAAGGTAGTTTAGACATTGATACAGTTTAAGGAATATATAAAGTTCCATGTTTCAGTGTTAGAGCCTATCTCAAAAGGGGATTAAAAATATACTTATCTGGTAGTTGGTTCATAAGCCAGCATTTACACAGATGACAGACTTTTTGTGTCACCCTTGGAAAACCATGGCCAGTGACAGAAACTGTCTGAACTTTATGGTAAAAATTCCAGGGTGAACTGATTTTAATTTTTAATTTCTTTTCCCATAAATTATCTTTAACTTCAGATAATTGTAAAATAAATTTTCTATTTTCTTTCCTTCCTGATTTATTATTTCTTTAATACTAACAAGGTATAGGAAAGTTCTGTGATATTTTTTTACAGGTGGTTAATTTATTTAAGTAAAAACATTAGAACTGAAAATCCTTTAATAATGACAAATGTTTTGTTGGGAACCTCATTTAGAACACCAGACTTACCTTTAGTCTTGATTCTGTGAACTATGCTGCTGTTTTTCAGATTTATATGAATACTGTTCCTTTATATTTATTTTGGGTTAAAAAGTGCATGTCTTTTTATGAAGGTGATATTTATGTGAGCATACAAAGTGACATTAATTATGCTCAGTTGTTGCAAATGAAAAAGTAGGCACATCACAGAAGTCAAGCTCTTACAGAAGTTATCAGACACATCTTTGAACCTATCAAGAAGTTCATATTTTCCATTAATAGTACCACCATGAATACCATTAAACATCTTGAAATTATCAGTTAAAATCCTTACTGATAGAACTGTACTAGTACTTTTCACATATAGGCTGCAGATCAGGTATTCGGGGGAAAAACAGATAAATGCTATTGTATCATTAACGCAGATATGTTTGACAACAGGGAAGTACATCTATTGTCTAATTCAGAGCATAAATTACAGTACATTGCAGAAAATGGAAGTTCAAGTAAATTTACTTAATTGCGTCCATCCTATCTTATTTCACAACTCAAACATTTAGGATTTGCTACCTTAACTGCTCCAAATCCAGGTGCCATAATTGAAGGTGTGGTTTAGTTCCCAAGCAAAGTGGCTTAGCAATAGGAAGGAGGAAGAAGCAATACAAGTTATTAATGAAGAATACTAATTAATAAATTCTCCCTACTGTAATGGCAGACAAAATCTGACTTTCCAGCTGTCAGTCACTCTAAGTGAGCTTGGACTCTGTACTAACCATCATTCACTGCTTTTCAATCTGCCTTGGAAAAGTGGGGAAAAGGAACAATGACGTAAGGCATGTTGAGTCCCCATTACTTGGTATCTGTTAGTCACCGGTAGCATCCAAAGAGGCTTTGAATTGTAGAGTGGCAGAAGATGATTTTGTCTGCTTCAACTTGTTGGCATTTGTAGCACCATGGCTCTGCCATGAAAAGGGAAACTCTCAGCAGGCTGCCACTGCCAAAAGCCATTCTCCTTTAATGCTTCCACTCTTGGTGCCTCAGGGGACTGGTTACAGAAGTGCCCTAGAAGAGCTGATGAGAGCTCGAGCCTATTGTGAGCACCATAAACATTTAAAAAACATCTACTGTGTAAAAGCCTAATTTCCCTAGCCCATTGGTTTTATTTTTATTTTTCATGTTTATGTTTTTCCACAAAGCCCTATGTACCTCTCCCCCTGAAAGCAAGTAGAAATTAAAAGACACAATATGCTTGGAAGTAGCTGAGTTTATAAACTCTGAACCAAACATTCAAAGTTAAGTCAGAATTACTAGAGCACTCTCCACTCATAACACATGCTGGTTTATTTTTCGGTTGTGCTCATTTAAAATTTTAATCATGAAGATTCTGTTATTCACTTGAATAACTGTTCCCCTTTAGGTTTGCGTCTAACACCCAAAAAGTAGTCCAGTTAGGACAAAATTATAGCTTGGAGCTTATAACTTGCTGCTCAGATTTCAAGAAACTTGACATATTAATTTAGCCACATGTCTGCTGTGATGTTAGAGATGTTCTCAGCTGTTCTCAAATGAAAATGGTCTGTAACACATCATAAGACAGTGGCATGAATAGGAGATCTAGGTACTAGCTATCCTTCCACATTAAGCTTCCAGAAGGCTGCAATATCTTCTCTAAATGGAAACAAAAGATGATGGTAGATGTTAATTCATTGAACTTTGTTTCAGATGAGAGAATTCTAATTACCAGCTGCTGTCACATTTTTTGTTAACTCTCTCACAGATTTTCAAACCAGTTTGTGTACAGACTTTCCTGAGATATATTTGCTCATCTGGTATGACCATGACCATAGCTGACATACCTTTCCCTATGATATCTTCAGTATTTATTTCAGGATAATACATTTTAAATATATGTGCAAGGACATGGATCACATCTATATTGTGACAGTTTCCCTGAGAAAGGTTAATAGCTTTCTCATTAGGCAGAAATAGTTTATCTGCTGGAAACACATGGCTGCATTTGACCACCTTTCACTTTTGTGCTAGTTGTACTGATTAGTTGTCTTGCAGAAAGCTGTTAAATTATTGTATGTTTTTAACAACTTTAACTAGAGGAGATTTACAGTACAGTTGATGATAACAGTTTTAATTCTATTACAAGTGACATAAGGTCATTTGATACCCTGAAGAAATCTATTGTGATTGAGTTTTGCTTTATATTTCCAGTAAATGTACTTATCTCCCTAGCTGAGTAATTAAAATACTTTGACAATAATCCAAAGGGACCAGGAAACAATTTTGTATATAAATTCTACCATGATTACATTATTGTTATATCATATCCAAAGTCTGGTAAGATAGCATAGTTATCAGAGCCATCTGTAGTGTTATTTATCTTCTGTTCCAGTGAGATAGCAGACTTCCTCTGAAGCTCTGATCCCAGGCAGACTACGCAGGCTGCTCCATCTTCCAGAATGGTGCAACAGACCCTTCTAATGCAAAGACCTGGGTCCCTTCCTTCTCTTGATATACTTTGTTTTCAAGCACATTTGATATATCCAAATGGATATAATGTTTCTGTGCCCCTTGAGCAGCAGCAGAGACAAAATTCAAAACTTAGATAAGGTATAAGAAAGGTCTGACCTAATGTTTTCATAATAGAAGACATATTGTAAGCCTTGTCAGTAGCAGCCACATTTTAAATGTGGAACAATGACCAGACAGCCACTGGTTTACTGCGTAAACACATTAAAATATCAGTAGACAGGGATAAATTAAACTAGTGACTTGGTTCTAATTAAGTCTTTGATTTCTGAAGTGATTTTCTGTTAATACACAGGAAAAGACCTCCAAGGCTACATCTATTCTACTAAATTAAACATGCCCAATATTGTTTTCTGACACTGAGACAAGCTGGCATGGAGTAGCCCTCACACATACCACTGCACTCTCTCACCCTTCAGAACAGGGCGATGACATTGATCTCCTTATGGTTAATGGTCTTGCTCAGTGTTCACTCTGTAATCCTACTTGGAATTGCTTTGGAGACAGCTTGGGCCAAGTATGTGCCAGGGATCATTTTAGTCAATCATTTAACAACATAAGTAGGAGCTTAAGACCATAACAATTGAATAGTGGAAGCGGTTTGGTTCCAGTGCCCAGGAATGTTCCCCAGATTCAATTTGCTTACATCACCAACATCACTTTTACTGAGAAACTTCCTATTTGTTGGCTGAGTACCCTGTCATCTATACTAGATATGTGTTTTCTCTATCACTTCATAATAGAAGTCTAAAAAACCAGAGACATTTATTCAAAACATGGAAAAATTGAAGGGAATTGTGTTCCCCTGAAGTCATAAGAATTTTCACATCCCCTTTTACAAGGGCATATGTGTCACATCAGATGTCTGGTTTGTTTACAAATGTTGTGATATGATGTGAATATGTCAAATATATTACAATGAAATTTTATTTTATAGGTATGCTGATATTTATTAAAAAAAAAAAGAAAAAAAGAGAGAAGGAGAAATAAGTACTTTTGCAGCACTATCTTATCAAATATGCAAAATCATTTTTTGTTCTTAAAAAAGTCATCCCCCAGCATTTTCTGGTAATGAATCTACTTACAGATAAATACATAATTTTTATTCCTATGTTACTGTCCTGGTTTATCTAGGATAGGGTTAAGTTTCCCCAGCAGTGGGGGGAAGCTCTAGCCAGGTTATTCATATATCATGCTGACGTCACCTCCTGGCGCCATAGCGCGGGAAGATCCGGTGAGCACGTGGTTTTGTCCAGCCATTCCTCTCACTGCTGTATTGGTACATACCTTGCTTTGTTCATTGTTATTACTGTTATTCTTATTGTTATTGTTGTTGTTTGTTTTGTTGCTGTTGCACTGTTGTATTAAACCTCTCCTTATCTCAGATCGGGGCTTTGTATTTCACTCCCTTTGTGGGGGAGGGGCAGCGGCCGCGTGGTCTCAGACCCCGGCAGGGACTAAACCACCGCAGTTACCACTATGTGATCCCATGACATACTTGGTTAAGTAAATTGATTTTCTCTCAAAATAAAATCCAATTGATTTATAATCCCACATGCTTTTCTCAAGGGGGAGTTGATATCTTAGTTTGGGAACCTGTCTTTTGGAGTCAACTTCTGTAGCCTTGGAGAAGTAGATTACAGAAATTTTCTTGCTCATTTACTTTGCCATTGATGCACAAAGACAATATTAAAATTCAACATTTGTTATCATTCCACATTATTATAATATATACTGTTCCATATGTCCTGAAAATTGTGGTAAGATAAGATGTTATAGCACAATACCATTTACTGTCGTAGTACAGCGAGTGCTTGTTTATAACATTACAGAGGTTTACTTGGCAATATGCATACTGAAAAGAACTCTAGGCAGAAAAAAATAACTACTTTTAAATCATGGGAGCCTTTCCTCCACAACTCAGGGATCCATTCTTTGTCTTTGACTGAGAAGCAGAAGGTTTAATGTATTCTTGAAGTCTGGGCAGTTTCAAAACCTACAGTCAAACTTTCTGAGGAGAAAAAAGGGATCCAAACCCTTCTTTTAACCACTCCTCAAATGGTCCCTTACATTAGATAGAAATCCATCTTGGTTGTTGAGGGAGATACTGCTGTATGCTAAACAATCTTTTAGGACCTGCCTTACAGCTGTTATCCTTGTGTGACTCCCACTGACACCTAAAAGATTGCTGAACTATTACATTTTGAAGATCAAAGGTAAGATTAAAGTATTTTTTCACATATAATTTTTAATTTTGGCCCCAGTTCTGGAGTCTACAATGACTATTTATATAGATTGCAGAGCAGATGCAGAGAGCTATTGATTTTTGCAGGATTCATCAATGCATTGTGCTGTTGTGACTCACCTAGAGCTACAATGAAATAATTTGATAACGCTGTAGGCTGACCTCGTGGTTTCTATATAAATGTTTTGACTTAAGAGTCTCTTACTTGGAATTGTCTGAGATGGGTCAAGCAGAAAATAGGAGATGACTCACTATAGCCCACAAAAGGGTCATTAAGAAATAATGCCAGAACTATTAGATTTGATACCTCTGGCCTCTGTTGACTTACGGAATTAGTTTGACCTAAGGGGAGATAAAAGCCTGCCAACACAGATGAAACAATGGAGACACCTTTGTGTTATTCAAAGGGGCATTGTCTGGGGTTATGACTTGATATCCGGACTGGAAAGAATCTTCCCAGATAATACAGAAATGTAGTATTTTGTGTGGATTAGCTAGGCCTTCTCATGACCTACAGTGCCACTGTCATAGAATCATACAATCATAGAGTGGTTTGGGTTGGAAGGGACCTTTAAAGGTCATCTAGTCCAACCTCCCCTGCAATGAGCAGGGACATCTTCAACTAGATCAGGTAGCTCAGAGCCCCATCCAACCTGACCTTGAATATTTCCAGGGATGGGGCATCTACCACCTCTCTGGGCAACATGTTCCAGTATTTCACCACACTCACTGTAAAAAAATTTCTTCCCTATATCTAGTCTAAATCTACCCTGTTTTCATTTAAAAACATTGCCACTTGTCCTATCACAACAGGCCCTGCTAAAAAGTTCATCCCCATCTTTCCTGTAGGCCCCCTTTAAGTACTGAAAGGCTGCAATAAGGTCTCCCTGGAGCCTTCTCTTCTCCAGGCTGAACAATCCCAACTCTGTCAGCTTGTCCTCATAGGAGAGGTGTTCCATGACTCTGATCATGTTTGTGGCCCTCCTCTGGACCTGCTCAAGAAGGTTCATGTCTTTCCTGCCCTGAGGGCTCCAGAGCTGATGCAGTACTCCAGGTGGAGTCTCATGAGAGTGGAGTAGAGGGGCAGAATTACCTCTCTTTACCTGCTGGACACACTTCACTTGGTGCAGCCCAGGATAGGGTTGGTTTTCTGGGCTGTGAGTGCACATTGCTGGCTCATGTCCAGCTTTTCATTCACCAGTACCCCCAGGTCCTTCTCCACAGGGCTGCTCTCAATCCCTTCATCTCCAAGACTGCATTGATACCAGGGATTGACCTGAGCCAGGTACAGGACCTTGCTCTTGGCCTTGTTGAAATTCATGAGGTTCACATGGACCCACTTCTTGAGTCAGTCCAGCATGGCCCCTGTCCCTCAGGAGTGTCAACTGCATCACTCAGCTTGGTGTCATCTGTAAACTTGCTGAGGGTATACTCGATCCCACTGTCTATGTCATTGATTAAAATATTAAACAATACTGGTTCCAATACAGACACCTGAGGGATACTACTTGTCACCAATCTTCATCTGGATATTCAGCCATTGACCACTACCCTCTGGATGTGACCATCCAAACAATTCCTCATCCACTGTACAGTCCACCCATCAAATCCATATCTCTCCAATTTAGACAGAGGATGTTGTGGGGGACAGTGCAAAAAGCCTTGCAGAAGTCCAGATAGACAACATCCATAGCTCTTTCCTTGTCCACTGATGTAATCACTCCATCATAGAAGGTCACTATGTTGGTCAGGACAAGTCCTTGATGAAGCCATGCTGGCTGTCTTGACTCACCTCCCTTTCCTTCATGCACCTTAGCATAGCTTCTAGAAGGATCTGTTCCATAATCTTCCCAGGCACAGAGGTGAGGCTGACAGGTCAGTAGTTCCCAGGGTCCTCCTTTTTACTCTTTTTAAAAATGGGTGCAATGTTTTCCTTTTTGCAGTCACCAGAGACTTTACCTGACTGCCATGGCTTTTTAAATATCATGGAGAGTGGCTTGGCAACTACATCAGCAAATTCCCTCAGGACTCTGGGATGCATCTCGTGAGGTCCCACAGACTTACATATATTCAGGTTCCTCAGGTAGTCATGAACCTCATCTTCTTTTATAGTGAGAGAGACTTTGCTCCCCCAGTCCCTGCCTTGCAGTCCATCCACTTGAGAGGTGTGGGAAGACAGACTGCCAGTGAAGACTGAGGCAAAAAGCTGTTGAGTACCTCAGCCTTCTCCTCTTCCATTGTTATCAGTTTGCCAGTATTGTTCATCAGCGGGAGTACGCTTTTTTGAGCTTCCTTTTCTGCTTGATATACGTGTAGAAGCCCTTCTCATTATTCTTTGCATCCCTTTCCAAGTTCAGCTCTGTCCATTTCTTGGCCTTCCTGACCCCATCCCTACACAACTGGGCAGCATCCCTTTACTCTTTCCAGGATACCTGTCCCTACTTCCACTGACTGTGCATTTCCTTCATGCCCGTTAGTCTGACCAGCAGATCTTAACCCAGCCATGTTGGTCTCTTGTCTTCCTTTCCTGATTTCTTATACCTGGGGATCGAGAGCTCTTGTTCTCTATGGAAAGGGTCCTTAAAGATCTGCCAGCTCTGTTCTCCTCCCTTGTCCTTGAGGGCAGTTTCCCAGGGGGTCCTAATGGCTAACTCCTTGAACAACTGAAAGTTTGCTTTCCTAAAATTCAGGGTCCTGACTTTACTTTAGCCATGTATTAATAGGCTGGGTGCATCTGTTTCTTACAGTGTTGCTTCCCACAACTGGAAGGAGAGATGAAAAAATAACCTGTGCTCCAGATTCCCTTACCAACCATCCCAAGGCCCTGAAGTCTCTTTTGATTGCCCTTGGACTACACATTGTCGCTTCACCACCACCCACATAGAAGAGCAGTAATGGGTAGCAATCCAAAGGCCATACCAGGCTAGGAAGTTTCTTAGTGATGTCCTTAACTTGGGCCCCAGGGAGGCAGCAGACTTCCCTAAGCATATTGGACCCTCTGTTCCACTCAGATGGGAGTCGCCTACAACTATAACCTGTCTTTTCTTCCTTGTGGAGGTGGTCATGATACAAGGGGTAGGCCTTTCTGACCTTGGCAAAACCTCTGTTGTAGATGGACCATCATCCACATCATCCATTGACTGTCCTTCCACATCTAGACCCTCATACCTGTTGTACAGAAGCACCTGGGAAAGCAAGGTGGGCAAGGAGAGAGTTTGCCTGGCACCCTGAGTGTGGACTTGCCTCCATTCACTTCTTTCTTTTAAGCTACTGCCTTCAGCCTGGTGGGGGGGGAGGATACAGGATCCCCTGTTGTTGTTTCTGTCTCAGGAAGGGCAGAGGATTCCACCAGCCTATCTCTTTTTTCAGACTCCCTGATGTTCCTTAACCCTTCTATTTCCTCTTGTAGCTCTGCCATCAGGCTGCTCAGACCATCCACCTGGCCACACCTCACACAACTGTTCTCACTACTGCTCTGGCACTCCCTGCAGCCTGAGGCCGGTTGGCTGCATATATTCGTGGGGGCTCTGTCTGTGTTGTCACATCCATTCTGGTGAGTGCAGAGGACATAGCTTTCTGCCGAGTGAGTACCACAGTGAGAGGATGATGACCACCAACAGAACTTACTTATTGAGCTGGTAGGGTGATTATGCCCTTCCTGCATGCCTTTCCATGCGTACTCCATGCAAATTGCTGCATGATGCCCTGGTTATTCGCCCGCTCTGGTTGCTGGTGCTCCCTAGGCTGCTTTTTATAGGTGTGGGGGTGGCCACAGTTTCTCTGGCATTGCCCAGGCCTCATCAGCATCTCCCGTGAGAGCTGCTGGCTTCTGGTGGGTCTCTCCATGCTCCTGGCATTTCCCTGTCTCAGGAAAACCTCCTGTGCACTGAGATCTGCTGCTTCGCTGCAGACTGGGCTGGCTCCATAGCAGCTCCTCTCAGTGACTGATAATTGATTGTCATTTGGAAAGGCATGAAATAAGAAAAGAGGCATAAAAAGTATTCGATATCTTCTAACCATAATTTTTATAAAACATTTTGGTAACATCAGAATAAAAGCACTCTGTTTTAAGAATGATGTTGAATTACCTCAGCAGACACAGGATTATAAGGGGAGAAATGTAAATGTTACAAAACGCACTGGGTTGTAGTCTTACACAAAATAAGAAGAGATTCTTCCAGTTTAAGAAAGTGGCCCTAATTCTCAGATGTGTATTTCACAACACTAGGAAAAAACATGTCCACAAAACTACCATACAGTCAAGAAATTTGTTTTAGATTATCCACAGAAAGAACAGGATCTATATTTGTAGTACAGGTGTGATTTCTCTCCCTAATATTCTCGTTGAAGCATGAGAGAATATTATTCAGTATAGTTTTCTCTGACAAATTCAAAGACTCAGACTTCCCATAAAATTAAAAGACATGGTTCCCCGATCCCTTTTTCACATCCCTTTTTAAAGTACTTGCCAGTCACCTCCAATTTATACACAA
The DNA here is from genome assembly GCF_031877795.1 of Strix aluco. Lineage (NCBI taxonomy): Eukaryota > Metazoa > Chordata > Aves > Strigiformes > Strigidae > Strix > Strix aluco. Next base: position 44,940,830 of record NC_133931.1, read on the forward strand.
GTAAACAGAATATTTCACCCTTCCTGTTCACCCTTTCGGTGAGATATCTATTTGCCTTTAGATTTATTAATATCTAGGAAACTGCCATCTTCCCACAGAGAGAGTAAACAGTTCCTGAACTAATGTTATCCCTTTATGTTCCTTCATAGTTCCTTTTTTCTATGTGCCTTCTAAACATTTTCCTGCTTGATTTATCTCCTAATCCAATTTAAACTACAATAGCAAGGACAGAGCTGAGCTACCTGAGAAGGAAAAGAGGCATCCGAGAAGTTATAGAGGGCCATGAGGGAAAAGCTATGGGAATATTTATTGCATCACTTGCACCAAGCCTTTTATTGTCATTATCTGGCCATACCTCCAGCATCACATTTACAGAAACACTGTGAACTTCAGCAAAATTTTTGCTGCTTGGGGCATTCATGAAAAGGATGACCTGAAAAGGAAAACATAAAAGCCTTTTCTTTTCAGAAATAAAAAAAATAATGCAATGTGACACATCTGTTTATATTACATCAAAGAAGCGTGACAGAAGGTGTCTGGTAGAAGCTTGTAGAGAAGTAAAAAATGTGTATGTAACCTGTTGACCACCAATGTGAAGAAGAAATATCTGCAAGACTTACTCTGGAAACTACTTAATCCTTTTCTTGCCTTCAGAACTCCAAATAGGAAATCCAGAAGGACTGAATTCAGAAACCTCTTTACTTCACAACTTTCATTAAATATATTTCAGACTGAAGTTGTTGATCTTCCCAAATTTTACTCCATTCAGACTTATTAAGGTGGTTACGAGTTTAGCTAATTGACTGCCTTAACAATGCAATTTCTACCATTTTGGCTTATAATGTGACAATCTGTGGTGACTTGTTGAGAAGCATTAAATAGTAAAAGGTGGCATTTACAGACAACACGAAGTTAGGTGGGAGTGTTGATCAGCTCGAGGGTAGGGAGGCTCTACAGAGAGACCTGGACAGGCTGGAGCGATGGGCTGAGGCCAACTGTAGGAGTTTCAATAAGGCCAAATGCCGGGTGCTGCACTTGGGCCACAACAACCCCCAGCAGCGCTACAGGCTTGGGGAGGAGTGGCTGGAGAGCTGCCAGTCAGAGAGGGACCTGGGGGTGTTGACTGATAGCCGGCTGAACATGAGCCAGCAGTGTGCCCAGGTGGCCAAGAAGGCCAATGGCATCCTGGATTGCATCAGAAATAGAGTGGCCAGCAGGGACAGGGAAGTGATCTTGCCCCTGTACTTGGCACTGGTGAGGCCGCACCTCGATTCCTGTGTTCAGTTTTGGGCCCCTCACTACAAAAAGGACATTGAATTACTTGAGCGTGTCCAGAGAAGGGCAATGAAGCTGGTGAAGGGTCTGGAGCACATGTCATACAAGGAACAGCTGAGGGAACTGGGGTTGTTTAGTCTGGAGAAGAGGAGGTTGAGGGGAGACTTCATTGCCCTCTACCTGAAAGGAGGTTGCAGAGAGCTGGGGATGAGTCTCTTTAACCAAGTAGAAAGCGATAGGACAGGAGGGAATGGCCTCAAGTTGCGCCAGGGAAGGTTTAGACTGGATATTAGGAAGTATTTCTTTCCAGAAGGGGTTGTTAGGCGTTGGAATGGGCTGCCCAGGGAGGTGGTGGAGTCCCCATCCCTGGAGGTGTTTAAGAGTCGGGTTGACATAGCGCTTTGGGATGTGGTGTAGTTGGGAACTGTCAGTGTTAGGTTAATGGTTGGACTAGATGATCTTCAAGGTCTTTTCCAACATAGATGATTCTGTGATTCTATGAAAGAAACCAAGTTCTTCAAAAGGCTCGTAGTTTGCATGCTTTTTGGGTAGGCTGCCAGAGATAACACCATACTCACTTGTTCTGATTGAATTTTGAACATATAGATTTCATTTTATAATTACAGATATTCAAATATTACTGATATAATTACTGACACATTGAAGTTATATTAAATTTTAAAGGTCCAACTGAAAGCTGAACTTGGCAAAACTGTGAGATATTAAAAACTAAAGTATTTTTTATTTATTAAAATCACATTTCAATTTGCATCCTTATAGAAGCTTGTAACATAAGTTAGCTTATTAAGTTATTTTAAAAACAGATGTTCATTTTATGACAGTGTAGCTCAGGCTAACGATTCAAAATCTTCCCCTTCTGAGTAAAGATACTTCTCTTTATTCTTAGTAAGGAGACTGTATTAGTGACTATATTCATAATATATATCAATAGTCATTAATATACCCCCCAAAGATATATAAACAGGTTTCTAAAAGCTTAAAATAGATACTAATATTTTTCCTTAATTCTTTGAAAGTGGAAGAGGTTAAAGAAAAACTGTTTCCTTCTTTTTCAAGATCATTAAGGATCCAAACCTCTGAGCTTGCTGAAATATCTTTATGAACAGAAGCATGAACAAATTTGTACAGGGCAGAAGATGATGAATTTTATTCATAAGGAAGTTTTTATTCATGATGAAAGCACCAACAGCATTTTATATTTTTAATACAAAATCCTGTTACATTTTAAGCAGAGAGGGATAATCTTTCTCTGAATATATCATTCTGACTTACGTAACTTTGATATGATAGACTTGCTTGAAGTAATATATGTCCATTCACTTAAGTGAAATTTAAAATATTTTAAGCTGGTATGCTCATTTTTGAGGTGAGAAAATTAAGCCATAAGGCAGGTAAATAACTTGCCAATAGCAATTAAGTTAAAAGATTTATCCCACTGTGTTCAGCCTGCTGTATACAGCATTGGTGTGGCCTCATCTTGAATACTCTGTGCAGTTTTGGGACCCACAATTCAAGGACATTAATGTCCTTGAATGCATCCAGAGGAGGTCAGCAAAGCTGATGAAAGAGCTGGACGGCATGTCATATGAGGAGTGGCTGAGGAGTTTGGGCTTGTCTAGTTTGGAGAAAAGGAGACTGCAGAGTGACCTCATTGCTCTCTATGGCTTCATGAGGAGGGGAGGTGGAGAGAGAGGTGCTGATCTCCTTGGTATCCTGTGACAGGACATACGGGAAAAGTTAAAAGCTGTACCAGGGAATGTTTAGACTGGACACTAAGAAGCATTACTTTACAGAGAGGATGGTTAAACTCTGGAATAGGCTTCCTAGGGAGGTGGTTGATGTCCCAAGCCTGTCAGTGTTTCAGAGGCATTTGGACAAAGCCCTTAATAACATGTTTTATCTTTTGGTCATCTCTGAATTGGTCAGGCAGTTGGACTAGATGATTGTTGTAGATCCCTTCCAACTGAAATACTTCTATTCTATTCTATTCTATTCTATTCTATTCTATTCTATTCTATTCTATTCTATTCTATTCTATTCTGGAACACATTCCTATTTTCCTAAGCCCACAATTGCAATTCTGACTACATAGTTGACCATCATGAGAAGGAAAAGGGGTTTTATTCAGAAAACATCTAACTCTCATTTCTGGTATTTGTCAGCTTTAATTTAATCCTACAGAGAAAAAATTAAAAATCATATAAAGTACTACTGGTAAAGCAAAAGAGTCTGTAATAAACTACTGACCACTTCCAAGAAGTGTCTCCTTTTCTTTCTTTACACCTCCTATTACTTTAAGTGTAAAACAGCAGTTATCAAACTGTTGCTTGGCACCATGAGAAGACTTTGATCTACTGTAGGGAAGAATGCAAATAAGAGAAGTGGAAACAGAAAATAAATGTTTTTACTTACCTTTCCCAACACCTCTGTCCACTCTGGATTTCTGCCATTTAGGACTTGCAAAAAATAGAGGCCACTTGTAGTACATGGTATACTTTATTTCCATGACTCAACTTAAGGTGGATTAAGATCTGATAGCTAACAAGCATAAAAATGTTTCTATACATGTGTTTGAAATGTTAGGAAACATTTTAGGCTGTGGTCAAAAGTAAAGTAGTGACATAAATAAAAAAATAAGTCCAGAATTTATTTACAATTCAATAAATTATTGTCATCAAACAGTTAAGACAAGGACATAAATATTACTTTCAGGGGTAAGAAACTCAATAAATTCTTTGAGTCTGTCTGGGGATTTGAGGGAGATTCCCACACCTAATGCAGTGGTGGTAGCAGATATGTTGCAGGAGCAATAGCAATTTGAGAGAAATATGCAGGTGTGAAACCAAGATGTCACCAGGATAAGATGGCAATCACCCAAGGAACTCAGTTGTAAAACTGAAGGACTACGGCAAAGTTGGATAGCACTACAAACTGGCACTGAGACAAATACTAGCACTTAGGTCATCTCTGGTTTCTCATGTCTGTAGCTACAAAAAAAAAGCTCTGGAGTGGATCCTGGGAGCTGCAGACCACTGAGTCTCACTCACTGTTAAAGCAGATGAGTCTATAATAAAGAATGACATTACTGAGTATATGCATAAAATAGCATGCTGAGGAAGAGTCAAAATCTTCTGAGAAGATTCTTCTGCCTCTCTGACCTGCTGGACTTATATGAGTGTCACTGAGGCCATGGATAAAAGGAGAGACCATGGAAATCATATAACTGGGTTTTAAAAAAAGACTTTTATGGTGTTCCACACCCAAGACTATTAAAGAAACTGAGATATCACCAGATTGGAGAAAAGGAGTTTTTAAAGATAAGAAGCAAAGGCTAGACCTTAATAAGTATTTTCCCTGCTGGAGAAGAGTCAGCAGTTGAATCCTCTAGTGACCAGTCCTATTTAACTTTTCAGGACATGAAGAAGGGTCTATGCAGTGCATCTACAAGTTTGTACATCATATTAACCTCTTGCAAGTAGTCAAATGCCATACTAGTGACAAAGTACTGAAAAGGAACTCATCAAATAAACGCTTAGACTAAAAGGTAGTAGTTGATCTCCAGTGGACATAAATATATGAAGTAATTTATCTAAGGTAAAATAGTCTAAATTGTGGCTCTGTGAGGCTGAATTTGGAACTGGAACTTTAGAAAGAGTCAAAGATGAATGTTTACTAGATAATTGGCTCCACCTGCAGCAGCAGAAACAAAAGGTACCAGAACGGAGTATGGTCAGGGCAGATACTGAGAGGAAGACGGAGGGTGTAATTTTGCTGTTAAATGAAATCCTGCGGTCCCAGACCATAGCATTGTATACATTTCTGGCCTCTACGTCTTAGGAATGACATAATCAAGTTAGATAAGATACAGAGGAGAATGCTTAGAACAATGAGGGGTATAGAGCAGCTTCTGTCTGAGAAGAGACTGTGACGCTTCAATTTGGAAAGGAGGAGGTTGGGTGGGGAATATGACCAAGGTTTACAAAATCATGGAAGTGATGGACAAGGTCATTTCAGCACCAAATCCAACTGGGCTGAAACACAGGCTTTTGATCAAGCGAATATTAGCTTTGTTTAAAACATACAGAAGAATTCTTCATATAATGAGCTGCTGGAATATAATGCCACAAGAGTTTGTGGTAACAGAAAATACTGGCAAATTTAAAAGGTAACTTCATGGACAACAGGTCTAAAAAATGTATTAAACAGACAAGACGTGGATGTGTCTTCCATCATCACCAATACAGCATTTCTGGATGGTGCAGAAGTATGAAATATCTCTAAATATCATCTCTTATTTCCCATCCTTACAGATTTCCCCTTAGGACTGGGTGTCTGACTGATAAAAATCTCAAAGCCCTCCTTAAAAGGGGTAAAAGCTAAGGGTAAAGAAAACATCAAAAAGTCAACTGTCACAGGGAACAACAGATGAAGAAAAGGAAGAGGGTGAAAGTAATAATTGTAGAAATAAGGAACTTCAGGCAAACTTTGCACAAAGCACCTTACCAGAGCCCACCATTCCCTGATGACATCCAAGGAGCCAGTGGATTAAATCAATACAAATGTTCATTAACAAAAAAGTCAATAGTTGTCAATGGATACCATACAGCTAGAATCTCAAAATATTAAGTTATTGATTTGTAGGGAAATCTGTTAGCAAAATGTTTATTTTTAATTGTGACCATCACAGAACTAGGAAAGAAAAAAAAAAAAAAAAAAGGAAAACCATTTTTTTTAGTGTTTTAAGAGAATCTAAAGAAAAGGAATACTTTAGTCTCTTGCTTCTTGAGTGATTTTCTTCATGAAAAGAGTAGAGGCCTTTATCTGAAATAAGTCTGGAAACTTTTTTTCTGTTGTCTCAAAGGTACTTGACAGATCAATTCTAAACATGTGAATAGTATTTGGAGGATTTTAGTTTATCAGCTTATGACACCTCACCAACGTATTAACTATAGATACATTATTTTTAAAGCAGTCTCTTTCCAGTGGAAATGGGCATCTGCCCTGGGATCCCTGAGTATGAAAGTTCAGTCCATTAATAAGAAAACTGTCGAAAAGAGTAATACATTAGGAAAAAAAAAAAAAAACCAAAAAAAACCCCAACAAAACCAAAACCAAAACCGAACTACAAAACCCAGAAAAGTGCTAAGAGAAGTTCACAGTCCAGGTAAAGTTATTGCTGAAAAAAACCCTAGCAAATGGGGTTGTCATGGATGTCATATATGTCATCACCATAAATAGCTGTAGGAAAATAGTTTAATGAAAATAACGTAACTTATCTGCCAGGGTCCAGGGACTATTTGAGAGCACAACGCAAACCAGAGAGACTGCCTAAAGAGATTCTGAAAGTGAGGTTTGCAGCTTTTTTTCTTGTGGAACTTGAGAGCTTCATCTGGCCATTGTGGTACTGGAATTCAGCAAAACACATGAAAGCTCAGAGGTCTGGGAACAGATCATCTTAAATTTTCTTTTCCATCCAGTGTGGTGGTTTAGCCCCTGCCGGGGTCTGAGACCACTTGGCCGCTGCCCCTCCCCCACAAAGGTAGTGAAATACAAAGCCCCAAGACTGAAATAAGGAAAGGTTTAATACAACAGTGCAATAGCAACACAACCAACAATAACAATAACAGTAATAGTGATAGCAATGAACAGAGCAAAATAGCTACCAAATACAGCAGTGAGAAGCACGATGTACAAAACCATCACGCCAGGAAAAATGTGACCTGCCAGGATGTGACATCAGCATGGTATCTGAATAACCCGGCTAGAGCTCCCCCCCCACTGCTGGGGAAACTTAGCCCTATCCTGGTTAAACCAGGACAATCCAGTTATATTTTTCTGATCACATGTTCACACAAAATTTACTAACTGAAACAAAGTAAGCAGTAGAAATAAGGTGAATAACAATAATTTTGTGGCTTCATTTGGCCCCAGGTTGTCACACACGGTCTCAGAATAATACTTCAGCCTCAGTAAATTACACATAAAGTTCAATACTTTGCAGGGTTGATTCAACAAATATAAATAAATAAATACATACATGTCTAGCTCTGAGGAAAAAAAATTATTGTCTTAACATACAGTAAGGATCAGAACTCATAAAAGAAATTACAGTGCCATTGACAATTCTTTTTTATCTAAAGTAAAAACATCAAGAAACGTGATTTATAATTTTACAGAGAGCAGCAATCATTTTATCTGTTCTTACTAAAACACACCCTACGTCTTCCCCCTCCCCTTCTTCAAACACTGTTCAGAATATAACAGTGTGTAACTAAACCAATCTAATCTGAATGTAACATCCTTTCACAAAAGTGAATGAAAATACTAAAAATCCAGAAGCTATCCCATAAAATCTCTTGTTTCAGAAGTGGAGGTGGACGTATATATGAGGGCAAAATGTACAAGAATCACAATAGCAATATCATAAATTAAATTATTGTAATTAAAACATTAACATATAATAAAACATAACAGATCTTATCCAAGTTAGAGAGATAGAAATCATATTATTAAAGTTTAGTGTTTAACAGTAAAGAGTTTACAAAAAGACCTTCTTTCTTTTCTGCCCCTCTCTGGGGCCTCCCAGGAATGAAGACTGCCAATGTTCCTAAAACCAACGGTAGGTACTATTTATCGTAAAGCTGGCAAATTATAAAAATTACTTCAAGATTAGGAAAAAAAAAAACTGATGCAATGGTCTAAACCCCTCTCATGTGGGGGCATGGGAGTTTGGAGTAGATGCCCTCCTGAACTAGCCCATGACACTACAATTGTCTCTTTGCACAGTTTTGTAAGGCCAGTGTTTTTTCCCATAAAAAAATGGAATAGAAAACCAGAAGTCTCCCTCACTGAAATTAGAAAAGATCAGATTGACACAGGCCTTTTTGTGAAGGACACAGGAACAGGACAGCCTTACTCTGAGAAGGTGATGGCACCAGCTTGGACCAATGGACTCAATAGACTTCACATGAGTCTGTTCATGGTCTCAGCTGCAATAACGCTCAGTGGCCAAATGGCAGGGGTGTAACACCAGTTTAAACAGCCATCTATCATTTTACAGTACAGCCGCCACACTCTATTTGATTTAAGTTTAGCCAGATTTATGTATTTACTATGAGGCAGTCTGACATATTATGTATCAGAAGTTATTTTTCTTTATATAGAAACATCTCATAACTCATACTTTAAAGCTAATGTTGAATATATATATAAATTTAAAATTTAATGTTCCGGTTCATTAAAACAAAATGTTGTTTTGCACAAGCTATTAATAATTTCAGATAATTCCCCAGACTCCTAGCTGAGGTTAATCCTTGCAAATATTTTTTTTAATTGATTTTGTATAAATTTGCACTTCTGTTTTATAAGTCCTTGAGACTGATCACACAACAGTCAAGATAAATGGACTCACAGGAGTTCATTTATGCACAGGAAAAAAGGTAATGCCATTGATTCATTCAGCTTCACTGCTCATATTTAAAAAGAAAACAAAACAGAACAAAAAAAAAAGAATATGCTACCCACTGAAACTTTTAAAATTCTTTATTGTGTTATTTGTGTTCAAAAACCTCTGCTCACCTAAAGTGAGAATGGGCTTTGAAAAATGTGATTTCTCTGGCCCAAACAGAAAGATATGTATAGAATATAGTGCTGATTTTGTCATCAGAGTTCTGTCCCAACAAAGGCTGCCTGAATATAATCCAACTGCAGGGGTTAAAAAAAAAAAAAAAAAAAAAAGAAAGATTAATCACTCAGAAATAAATTGTCTGATTGCAAAGATGGAACAAGACTTGGTAAATGCTTGAGATATTTTACCTCTGGAAGATCATAAAGAAAAGGTTTCCTGTGAGCCTTTCATTCTTTCTCCTTTGCCCTTTACATGGCTTTTTATTTTCTTCTCTTCAGTCATGGCTGGAAGCCAAAAGATGTGGAAAGAGGAGGACTGGCATATAAATCCTCTAACCTGCCTCCCAGAAAAAAAGATTTGCATCTGAATCTGCATCTTTACCCCGACACCCCCTGGAGCTGCTTCACTGAAAGCTAACTCTTAAAATGATGACCCATTTATCTTTTTTCCCCTCTTCCCCGTAATGTAGGGGGGAAAAAGAGAAAGACTCCTAGTTTATCTTCTGGGTGATAAACTGACCTGTTTCTATACCCCATCTTCATTACTGATGCGCTGAGAGCTGATCATACGACTGGAAGAACAAGTAGGTCCATGATATACTAGCTTTTCACAAGATGCCTGTGAGTCACCAGTGTGATGCAACCACGGGAATAACTCAAGAAACCAGTCACAGTCTTTGCAGACAGTCGACAAATATTATGGCCATAGGGCAGGACATAAGGGAGATCATATCTAGAGTGTGGTATAAGGTGCAAAAGTAGTCACAGTCAGGGAAAAAAGTCAAATTGGAACAGATTTAGAATAAGACTGCATCCCATTAGGATGTTGTGGAATGAAGCCAGGGAGCCTGATTAGCAAATGTCTGCACTGAGCAATGAAGAGCAGTGCAGAAAGCCCTGAGCTGCCATGGACTTTATCTGCTCTAGAAGCAATATATCACAGTGTGGTGCTGATGAGCTGTATTTATTATCTTAAACTGCATTAAAGTGGATGAACTGCTTCTGGCCCTGAGCTGGTATTGCTGCAGCACAACAGGTAGACATATCAGCTGGAGTCAGCAATAGCTCAGGAATCTCTGCACCAAATTTCACTGCACTGCACAGACATCTTCTCTATGAGCTTGGCTTGTGCATTCAGGCAAAATGAAAGCTGTCAGGGCATATGATTGCTTGCTATAAATACATAGAGGAGAGGAGGGGAGAGGGGGGACTGACACTGGGGCTGGAAAAGAACTATTTAAATTAGGGGATAATGCTGGCACAAAATCAAATAGATATAAACTAGTTACAAATATGTTTAGGCTGGAAATTAGAAGACAGTTTTGAACCATCAGAGCAGTTAGATTCCAGAAGGCTTTCCAACAAGAGGAAGAGGGCCAAAAAACCTAATTCCTTTTAAGATGGATTTTAAACATTTATGAGAGGGGTTACATGACATGACTGCCTGAGGAAGCTGGGTAAGATTCAGTGACTCAGGTTGTTCTTCCTAAATTTATATTCCTCTGAAGGTCACTAGGTTCCCCTAATCCCCTCAGACATCTCAGATCTCTCCTACATTACACCAGCATTGGGGCCCTTGACCTCCCTATCAGGGAAGAGCCCCATGCATACTTCTGTGAAACTGCTCCCAGACATATGAACCACACAGGTATGAGTTCCCTTTGCCTTTAAGTTTCCATGTTAACGATAGCCTGAGCTCCTGATTCTTGTGAAATGGTTGAAGGCCTTAACTTCATGTTTCTTTCAAATACTTGTCTTCTGGTGTTAACAAAACGTAAGTTGTTTGTGATGTTGCCCTGATATGAGCCTTTGCTGCACCCCGGTGATATTGCAGTGCAAAGACCCCAGCCAACCACTCTTTCCTTGCTTCAACAGGGTTTGACCTTTCTGAGACCTTTTGTCTTCCCTCACTAGCCTCTTGAAGCAAAATAGGAAAAAGGAAAAAAACAAACAAACATCTAGCTGAAAGGATTTTGTATCTGTTTAAAAGTGAAAGGTGAGAGTTTGGATCTGGCCACATAAGAAGTTTCTGACTGAAGCTCATGGAGCTTTTTTTTTCCAAAACCCGTTTCTAGAGATATCTGCACGTGACAATCTCAGCATCTAGTAAAAATCTTTCTAGTCCTCCACCCTGTAGCAAAAAAGTCTGAAAAAGTTTCATATTACAATTTAGGTAGTCCGGAAAAACAGAAAGCAGGTAAAACACTGTTCTCTTCTGTGCTCAGAATTCTGCAAGGCCAAATCAGGGAGTATGGAGTGGCAGTGCTGCCATATACGTTCTTCCAGCTTCTACTGTTTCTACTTTGTGTCTTTTAGGAAAAAGAATAAATCTCTGTTTATGGCCTCTTGAGTTTTAAATCATCTCCAGACTGGTGATAAAATTACTTGGGCCAGCCAACCAATGTTTCCTATTTACCATACCAGTGAGGCAAGTGTAAATGCTCTGAAGTTCATTGGCTCTCTCTGAAATCAGATTTTTTTTTCCCATCCTTATTCTAGTAATGAGCTACATTTATCTTTTGATCCACAGTATGTTATTGAAGGACAATGAAATAAACTCCGTTTTCCTTTGTCTCAGCACTTTAAGCTCTTTCATGCATCAGAGATACTCAAAATTTTAATCCTCACAACAGTGTATTTAATGCTTAATGAAACTGGGCTCTTAGTGTAGCCTCCTTAATTTCCCACCCTGAGCCCCCTGGACAGCAGGAACTGACCTACACCTATCAGTTTTGCACTTGTATCTTGGTTGATTTCCAGAATGTGTCTGTACAAGGACAAAAGGACAATGGTGCAGATCTCCTTGGGTAAGCACTGAACCTCTAAGGAAGACTCTGTGGTAGCATGGCATGTTCATCACACAGGGGAGCCTCCACTGTGGGAGCAGAAGCAGCATAGGCTTGTCTGTGCCGAGGATGTGCCCCATGCTTAGACATTTCCTTGACAACACTGAAATTTCCCTAGAGAAGATGAAGTGATTATCCCTTACAGATCAGTGCCTAAAGTGTCTAATACTGCAGTTACTCTACTGCCACAAATGCATTCACAAAGTGAATGCAAATAAAGCAAAAGAAGGCAACTGTCCCTAATACGCTGGTAACATTTTTATAAATGTGCTATAATTTGTTTGAAGGGAGAATACAGACTGGATTCCTCTGTGCTCAGTCATTTAAGATTTTCCTTATATCTTAGTTTCTTTGCTGAACTCAGTAACAGATCTACCTAAAGGAATAGCTTTGAAGGGTTGAGGTGGTAAAAATGCTGTACACAACATCCAACTTTGCACATGTTGGATTCCTCAAAAGACCAGCAGAGGAAGGAGACACTGCTGCCAGGGGAAGGAGCAGAGGGAGAAGGAATGCTGCTGGAGGTCTGGAAGGGGGCTGGCTGTTCCTCCCAAGAGCAATAACAGCTCCTACCAGGACATCCAGATCTGTGATTTGCCTTCTTGTCTAGTCCTTTCTTTTCCTGTGACCAAATTAAACCTCCCTACCCCAGCATTTTTATACTAATAAAATTTTGTGCATAGTCTTAAGGAGTCCTGAGCCAGGTCTGGTAGCAATGATCTGTGCCATACATGGCAAAGAAGAAAAGAGCTGGGAAGAAATTCTGCTCTTTTCAAGAAGTTTTCAAGAGTTTCAAGAAAAGTGTGCATGCAAAGTACATAAAGCACATAGCCAATAAATCCACTGTATAGTAAATCCCTCTCTTCACTTTTCTGAACTATCGCATAGCGATATTAACTATAGCACTACGGAAAATATTTTTTTTTCCTGATAAGGAAATTAAAGGATATAGTTTTCTATTTGTAAAGGGAATTGTGTCTGAAGAATACTTAAAAAAATGCTGCTACTTCATAGGCAAATGTAAGAATAGCTAGTGTCAAAATACAAAAAAAGGAATACTACAGAACTGTACAACTTAATCATTTATAAGTTGTGAATATTGTACTGTGCTAACTTTTATTGACCAATTGCACAGGTAAATAGATCACAATTTATTTTAAATGTTGCAAGAATAAATTGTTGTAGAGCTGGAAGAACAAGTATGTTAGCTGTGGAACATAAGTACCATGTATTTAAAGAAACTCATTCAAGGACTGTATCTTAAGAAACTTTGATTACAAGAATTTTCATTTGAGGTCAAAATCTGTGGGGAAGATGTAAAAACAATTAGATTAAAAACTATAATTCAGAATTTCAGTTCTATGTGAGTTCATGCTCCTAATATAAAATGTAGTTCCTATTTAAAGTGCAAATGGAAATAGTAGCTATAACAGGATTCCTGCACATTTGGAGAATACTTACTTCCAAGATTTTCCTAACTTTGTAATATTCTATGGTTCTCTTCACCTCTTTTTTTAAAAGACCTCTCTCCTCTTTTTTTTTTTTTTTTTTTTTTGCCCCTGGCCTTTCACTAAAATGTGGTCTAAAACCAAACCTGAGACACAGGAAGCTAACAAGTGATGTGACAGAATCACATGAATCACATCTGGGAACGAGGACTGAGGATTTCTTCAGAACAAATTGTTCACCACACTTGTAATTACAACAAATGTCATACTTTTTTCCTTCTCTTCAAGAAGATGAAAGGGCTGGGGCCAGAAAGGGAGATTTCCTTGAGTACAGAACTGAGGAATTCAACCCCACCCTGAGGTCCAAGAAAGCCCTGGTGACTGATTGTGGAGGGAGTGGGAGAGAAAGGTGATAGCAGCACTGTCACGAGGGAGCTTACCTGGCTTCTCCACACTGGAAGCACAAGGAAGACACCAAAAATGAGCCTGCGAAATGTGCACTGCAGAACTAAAATTGTTGAAAACGTACAATGGTGCCTAAATAAAAGTAGGGGCTCCCCTTCTTCCAGCATCTCTTCCCTCAGTCAGGGAAAAAAACAAAATCGAACTCATTAAAGTTGGTTATGTTCTAGTAGTTGCAGCACCAGTTGAAAATTCTCTACTTGCAAAAATATAACAAAAAATACCTTCAAGCACTGAAATATCAGGCCCAAATTCATTATAATCAACACTAGGCAATTAAATGTCAGTGGTAAAACAATCTCATGGTTCTGTGGTAAAACGATCTGGTTGTGTGTGAGCTTCATAGCCAGAGGAGAGGCAGATATTTCAGAAATCCTAGTCAGACTTTAAGTGGGTGACATGCCTTGTGGAAATGATCATGTACAAGTAAGGAATTGTTATTATTTCTATTAAATAAACAGTTGAACATGGCATTGGGAAATAACTTTACCACCCCAGGTTCTTCAAGTATTTTCTTGATCTCTCAGACTTGACTTTCAATGATATAAAACTCATACACTGTATGACTGAATGCAAAAGATTAGTTAAAAAAGTATTTATTTACTATTTTTTTCTGTTATGTTCCATTACAAAAAGAAGCAAAACAAAACGTAACAAAAACAAAACAGAAGATAGCATTTTATTAGTGGTACATTAATGAGCTTAAACAACTAGGTGACTTATGTTTGTCACAAATACATATTACAAACAATCACAAAACCATAACTAAAAATGAAATAAATAATTTGAATAGTTTTTCTTAAATTTTTAATATTTATAAAATATATAGCACTTTCTATTACATTTTTTCAGTCATTTTTATCCATAACAAATTAAAACTTATAACATATATTGCAAATATGCTAAAGGGATAAGAATAATTAAAAAATCAAAGTTCCTGGAGGTATGAAATAGTAAATCAGTTGATGTTTATCAATTTATTATTGTATATCCAGATTGTGCATATCCTGCAAAAATAGCCATTTCTTCAACTAATATACATATTTTTCTTTATAGTATTATAAGATTAAGTTTTTAAATGTAAAGCTTCATGGATTTATGCTTCTGCTTTATAGTTGTACTTAATATGTAACTTTCATTAATATATACTGAATATCTTCCGTTAGTATATACTAATATATAGACACACACACACATACACACACACACTATGCATTATATATTAGTATATACTGAATAATAAAAGAATTTCTATAATATATAGTTGGGATTCTTGCGGAGAAAGTTGTTGAAAGTGGAAGGCATGTATACCATAGTGAAAACTGACTAGGTTATGTAAATGAAAGCATTTAGTTTTACATTGTTCAATGTGTTTTAATAGATTATGTAATGTACTGTAATAATATACAGTATCCAAACAAAAATTTCTTTTTATTCCAGTATTCCTACACTTTTCTCTATGATTCCAACAGAATATGAACAACTACCTCTTCTAAACTTCCTGAAAATGGAGCCAAGCATGTAGAAATGTGTTGACATTACAGACTTTATTCCAGGAAAATACTACAATTCCACTTAAGAACCCTCCAAGTCAGGAAAGCACTTAAGCTCAGATATGACTTTATTTGCTTTAACCTGAATGTTAATCACACACGCAAGCACTCTTAGTGATACAGGGATGTCCTTGCTATAATCCTTAGTACTGTCCCCCGACTGTATAAGAGGTTTAGAGGCTCTGTTATGTAGCTGAGAGTACAGTTTTGCCATCTGTCTGAGCAAAGGGGGTTAGGAAACAGGGAAGTGTGCTTGGGGACCTCAGAGCAAATATTCAGGTGTGCATTTGTGGTAGACAGGGAGAAAGGAGCAGCAGGGAGAGGGCTGACCAGACCAGAGTAGTCTGCTTGAGTCAATACTGTCCTGGTGTGGAGAGGGAAAAAGGTGATGCAGGATAACCTGCCCTGGGTACCCATCAGCCTTCTTCAGCTTCATTCTGCCCCTTGTCACAGCACATCATCCCCTTTCAGGCACTAAGCTCTGGAGGGCTACACTGTGAAGTTCAGCTCTCTAGGGTCCTTCAAGCACCCACAGTGTATGAGCAGCAGCTGCTGCAGAGACAGAAACGGGTGGTACCAGGACCTGGCAGCCTCGCTGTTAGCAGCTCAGGGTATTTTTTCCTCTGGACTCCTTTCAGTGGGGCCTCACGGTCTGAAAGACTGTCAGGACCTGGAACTCATATAGGTGTGATGCTCAATTTAGTTTCATCCTAAAAATATGTGCTTAAAGACTGCTCTGCGATATGAAGAATAGCACAGTGAGTGACAGCAGGCAGGAGCCTGGCTTCAGAAGCACATTCCTGACAAAATGGAAACACTAACGTAGAAGCACCTCTAGCTCCTTGGAGTCACACACATGCATGCACTTTCATAGATCCTAAGCTATGTTCCTGCCTTGTATTTCCCTTTTGAGAGCCTCAAGCCCTACCTTAGGCAGCTAAGACAGGTACTTAAATTTTGGGAGCTTAAGTGAGAGTCCTATGTTGCCCATCATGCAGAACTGGTCAGAGGTGCGAGTCCAAAGTACAGACTCATAATTGCCCAAGGTTGAACATTTTAAAATTACCTTAAATTTTTTTTGATGCTACACTTTTTCAGAGACTAGACCCTGTAAGGAAATGGAAAGTGCGATAGAAGGAGTAGTGTTTAATATTAATAAAATTACATTTTCCAAAAGGTTTCTTAGAATTGTCATACCAGAATGAAAACTGGTCTTTCTTTTTGGCATAGGGAATACTCAAGTGTACTTAGACAATACGTAGCAAACCTGCTGAATTTCTAAGGGCAGCAACTGTACATTCACAAGATCTTCAGTCTTTTTATTATTTTGTTTGATATAAGAAACACCTTAAGGCATTGAATAAACCAAATCACATTTAAAGTAATAGGCTGCAGTATCGGCAACTACCTACTCTTACTTAACTGTCCACTTTGAGGTGTTCTGATAAAGTCTACGTGCACAAAGTAAAGAAATATATTTTCATGGAATCAAGGCCTAATTTCAAAAATAGTATTTTTCATCTCCAAGCATATTGATACTGCATATTTTTGGTTTGCATTCTTATGAATTCTAGTTTGAATAGACAAACCTTCAAACAACTGGTTTTAAAAAATAACCCACTTACAACTAGTTTGTCTCCACAAACTCCTTGTTGCACTTCATTAACAAAATAAAATGGCCAACATTTACAAATATAGTGATTTTATTTCAAAGGCGCCCTCATGTTACTGGAAAGCTCTTTTGAAAGTCTGGAACTGTATTTTTAAACAGATGTAGGAAATGAAATGTATTCATTCACTGATGAAATCCAGAATAACATATTGAAATCAGTAACATTTTCATAATAAAATTAAGCTAACACCTAGCATATGGTTAGTTCTGTGAAGGTCAGATCATCTAAAATTTCCATTATAAAGCAAAGCAAATCAAACCAAATATATTTAGTTAAGTGTACATATTTTTGATATACTATATAACATCACTTCAATAGGCACAGTACTATAAAGAATTTTTTTAATTAAACTTATTTAAGAATATCATGACAAAGAGAACAAATCACATTTTATGGTATGGTTTGGTTGGTTGGTTTGTTTTTTTGTAAAAATATTTGCTTTCACTTGCATACAAATTTTTATCAAAAGCTGATAGCTTGCTTTAATTGTGTTTTTTCACTGTCAATGGGCTGTGTTGACTTGTTTTCATTATATGGTACACGTGAAATGAGAGGCTGCAACATAAAGTCTGGGTTTTGGCATATGCATATGAAGTTCACTATGCTTTAAATGAGAATCTCCTGCAGGTGTTTAAATGAAAAATATAGCCAATTAATATGCTTGTAAATTATATTTTGCTATTTCAGGATTAGTTATAACACAGAGTTTAAAATTTTCCCTCTTTGGTTCAAGACTGAATTTCCAACCAACTTGCTCTAACAGGGCAGAGTGACCTCTGAATGTTCTGTGAGGTCAGTGCACAAACCCCTGCTGCATTTACAAGTACCAGTGCTGACCTGCAGTCAAGGCTATGGCATTTTATATTCTCACAATATCACTTTTATCTTGCTGAAAATAAAAGTATTGATTAAGCCCCACCAGTTTAGCTCTTTGAAAGGCAGGGTTTTAGAAGAACAAAAAAAAATCAATTTACAGGCTAATGTTTGTTTCTTAAACATTGCATATTTAATGCCCAGTTACAAAAGTCTCATTTTTGGGGGGCCTTAATCTACAGCAATTTGCAATGACATAATTTCACATTAAACACATTAAACAACGTCCTTTAAACAACTCTCAGTTTCAGAGGTACAATTGTGCACATAACATGAACAGTTGAAGGAAAAACATTCAACTGGCAGCTGATTAGTTTTAGATTCTGTTATTACCACCAGAGCATTTACTGAGGTGTTAGCACATGCCAACACTGTGATAGCTGAATGCCACAGCAATGCACTAAAAGGAAGGAGATGATTCGGGAGCGCAGAGGAGGAGAACTGTCATAAACAGATATAGGGCTTCTGTTTTCAGCATTGTCAGTGCTCTGTCAAAATTTGTGTTTCCAGTATATGCTTTCTTGACAAGGACAGTGCATGAGTTACCATCATTAAACCCCTTAGATTGTTGTAGCTTTGGATTCAAAATATCTCAGGAGCAAACTCGAGATCCCATGGATAGTCACAGTAGTTTTATGTGTCTTCAGAGACCAGGATGTGACCCTCTTATTTAGGAACAATTCATATAAAACCCCACACAATTATGACTATGAAAATGTTGGATTTTGATGACACTTAAAGCATTTAATAGCTGGATTATGATATAATTTCATTGTATTTAGCTTGGAAAATAAATGTGTAACCCTTGGAGATGTACTAAGAAGTAAGCATGAACTGAAAGTCATTTGAAAGTGATAAAAGAGTCCCCAGAAAATATATTTTCAGATTATTTGGAACTAGTATCAAGTGAGATAAGCTATACTTCAAGGCAAGGATACTCTCACACACATAAATCCAGACACTTCTAATGCAAAGCAGAAAAACAGTGACATGATGTGCCCCTACAGTTCATTCATCTTTTGCCTCTGCATTGCATTTTGTATTGTTCCTATTGCAAAAAAGCTTTCCTCTGGCTTCACTTTTCAAGTTTTAATTATCTTAATATGTAGAAAAGGATGTGACAGAACTGGTCTTTCTGTTAAACAAGGCAGATAGTGTCCATAAACCTTACATGCTATGTGCTTTTATAACAAGTCTAAGTGGGGGGAAAAAAAAAAAAAAAAAAAGGAAGTCTTTTTTTCAATATAATAAACAGAAACCCCACAAAGTACTATTTACAATGTTATGCATACACTGTACCTGCACTAGCTGTTCTTCCTACAGTGTTTTAGGTTCTCTTATCCTGTTTGGCAAAAAAAATCCCTCATTTTTTCTGTTTTTTAAGGTACATACCACACATGCTCCCACCATTTTTCAATCTTCACTGATGTGTGTAATAGCACAAAATTAAATTATTTTGCAAAATTATATTTAAAGTTATTAATTTTAAATTTACAACTCAGATTTCATCCTTAAGTGATACTCTGGAACTAGTATGAGGTCCAGAGTGATGTAATAGTCTTAACATACAAATATGCATTTTGTCAGCTATTCTTTACAGGTTGTTTAATTTATTCCTGTCTTTTACTAACAATATAAAAAAAGGATTAATAAGAATTCAAAGGGTGGACTCACTTTTTAATCATAATGTAGAATGTCTATTTTGTTGAGAGCCTGAGTGGAACAGAGGTTCTACTTATGATGTGAAATCAAGGTTAAATATGGAAGCAATGTATTAGGTGGATTGTATCTGAAACAAATTCAACAGCTGAGTCTTGTGAACAAAGACTATTAGATTTACAGAATTTAATTCTTGAAAAATAAAAGGGAGGAGGTAAATAGCAGACAGGATATTTTATGTACTTGCACTTAATTTGTAATTTAAATTCATATCACATTATTTTTACTTGAAGAAGAGGGACTTACTCATGGAAAGGTGTTTTACTTTTTGTGGCTTGGTTTTGGATTTTTTTTGGCCTATTAGTCCAATATGGCTCTATCTTTGTTGTTGTTATTGTTAGACTAGAAGAACAAAATAGAAAAAGTAGCATGATTCCATGTATGGACAAAAGTATGGATTTACAACACTGCTTAAAGTGCTTTCTTATTTGAGGAGATACTTTTACACAAATGCCTTTTCATGCTTATCTCCTTGTCACCATGTACTATATGCTTGTTGCTTGCTCTTATGTCATTTATAATATAATGATAGGGTATTAAGTTCATACTCAGGGATTAGTATATTGTCATAAAAACCATCTGAAAACAGAATGACAATTCTATTTGTGTATTATTACAGCAATTCGAAAATTTTATTAAATACTGAAGTGCTTCATTTCGTCATTTATTCCTTTGCTTCCAGTGTTGCTTAAAGCACTATGTAAGTACAAATAGATCATACTAAAAGCATATCCATCCTATTCTGGGGTTTTGACTAGGATTATTTACTGATGTCTTGCAGAACAGAGATGAATTTATGATCCCATGTGACCATTTATCTGCTGATGCTGCAAGATGTCTTGCCTCCAGGACTGGTTTCCGCGTACATGGTTCACCAAAGGTCTACATCTTATGAATATTTATACATTGTTATGTCTTGTTGTTAAGTGGCAGTGCTGTAATGTGAGATGTCAAGTAGTATACTTTAATTTGCCAGTACCAGAAGTTGTGGGAGCAGCAGAAGATGTGGCTTGACTGCCTACATACAAAGGGTCCAAACAAGCCACTTTGGCTGCAAAGAATGAGTGGATACAGTGAAGGACTGCAAACAGGTTGGAGAACTCCAGCTCCTGGAAGTGAAAACAGAAAGATTAAACATTAAACAAGAGAACACCTCACAAACATATACCCAGGAAAGAACCACTATTCAAATAGCAATAAATTTAATAGTTTGATGTAATTCTGCTAATGTGCCTGGCAATTCTCCATTATAGGGGCTTAGACACTGAGCTATCCCCATTCAGTAAATAATTGTTTGGAAGATAAGATGGAAAAATTTCTGAGTTAAGTGCCTCCACAGAAATACGTGATCCTACCATCTAAAAGGAAAAGAAAGTGCCACTATAGAATTTTTTTTTTTCCCCTCGGGTTTGTGCAAATCCATCACTTTTTCAGGTTAATTTATATAGAAATTGAATGACTGCACCACAACAGTGTACACATCTCTGGACTCCTGCTGTATACCCAACGTACCCACAAAAATCAAAAGTGCTACTGTCACACAGTGATATTCTGGATCTGTTTTCACTGAGGGTTACTGTCATTGGACCGAAAAAAGGAACAGACTCCATGTTTTAAACTTAGCAATATTAGACAAAGTCCTTTTTCTACTTTAATTTACATTTCTTTATAGCTCCTCAGCATGTGACTAGACAAGGTGGGACTCTTTTAGACACCCTTACGGGGGAAATAAATAAAACTTAGATATTTTTATATATATAAATCTTCTCTTTTGTGTCTAATTAACTTTATCTGATCTTTTTTAGGTTATCTGCATTATGTGTTTTTAGAGTTGGCATTTAATCAGTAAATATCTGTTGTATTTGAAAGCAAATATTGAGGTCTTTGGATACATATAAGTGTAGGGATGGTGGTGCAGAGTTGCCATCTTTCTGTTTTGATTCACTGCCTATACAGATTTCTTCACTGTAATATCAAGCCAGTAATAGATAGCTGTGGCATATTCTATTCGTCTTTCTGTCCAGCACTGGTATTTCCAGGCTATGTAGTGTCGAGGTTTTGCTTTTTTGTTTAGAAGAATATTGATAATGTTGTGAATTCAGTAAATACGGCTAAATCTCTCAAAATTACATTAACCTGCAATTTTCTGCCTTTTGATATTTCCTGGAAGATATTGCTTCACATAATTCATGGATACATTCACAGATCTGTCAAGTGCGAGGGGAAAAACTGCCTGAAAGCAGACAGCTGCATGTGCAGTGTCCAGTGATGTACTGGAGTGGAGCTTTGTTCAGCTCTCCTACAACCTGAGCAGATGTCCTTCAGACATGCTCAGAAATGAATTTATAACATCCCATGAGCTTCTTTAAACTCCTCTAACCACCAATTCTCAATAAAGAAGATAAAGTTTATGCCAAGTTTCACAAACCTGCCATCTGTGTCCATTTAAAAAAATCTGTTTAGAGACATTCTCATTTTTAAAGACTGGGAGAAAGGCAATTTTATCACTATGCCAAAGGTCTTTTTCCTCCCTCAAATTTCAAAAAAAAGAAAATTTATCATAGATAGAAAAACAATGGAAGCTATTATGAAGCTATTTCAGAATAAGAACTATCAGTCATTCAAATTAAGTTACTTTTCAGTTAACTCCTTTTTACAAGTATAATATTATTTATCCTTCTGGTACTATAAAAATAAAACTGAAGTGTAAGATGAGAGAATATGAATTTAGTGGAAGAGTGAAATATTTGTAATATAATTCCCATGTGTTATCTGTAGAAAGACTACATTTCCCCCTATGTCTCAACCGAATAAGCCTATTAAAACAAATATTACAGTTTGAGAATTGTTCAAGTCAATTAGGTAACCCTACTGGCTGAAAGTTCTTACTATCGTAATTACAGCTACCAGACACTGAATTTTCACAGTGTATTAGTACAATTATTACCAACAGTTATCACAGGTGTTTCTGTAACCTTTCAGAAAGAAAACCTGAATTGAAAGAACAGAGATGAAAAGAGAAAACAGAAAGAGAGTGCCCCCAGATGAAAAAAACCCAACTCTTATTGCATTATATTAATGATGCAAGTACATAAGCAATACATCTACGAAACCAAGCAATTGTAAGTTTGTAAGTATTCATTATATGGTTAGAAAAAATATTTTCCTTCATCCATATATAAATTGCTAATATGAGAATATGCTTGTTCTTTCATCAAATGTGATGTTACATGGTCTCTTTATATTAGCATAGAATCTGACCTAAAATAGATATTAAACAGTCAATCCATGTGCAGGACATGGGGAAACTAAAAATTGAATCACACAAGCCTACACAGGTCAGAAATCTGAACTCAGACTGCAGTCACTGCAATTGAGCAATCACTGTAAAAATCCTAAGGACGTATACTTAAAACCGATTTAAAGATGATATTCTAAATTTGAAGTGCACTGTGATACTCACAAAAACCACTCAAGGCTAAGAAAAAGGATTAATTTAAAATTATATTTTGGAGAATATACTTGAAATGAGCAGAAATATCATTCTGGAAAATGGTGCAAGCATCCATCAAGACACCTTGCAACACTTGAAAGTGACCATTCTGTTCACATTACAAGAGCAGTAACTCAGTCTATTTGTCTTATTTTAATTATATTTCTATACACGATAATTTCAAGTACAAATTAATTGGCATTAATTATTATTACGGTAATATTAATGAATTAATAAGTATTAATGCTAAATCCTTGAAGTTACACTTCTTTCTTTGCTGATACCATATTTCCACCCTCTTCTTTTCTCCTTATTCAAATAGCCAAAGACAATTGACTGAATCTTTATCTTGATGTGCTGATTTTTATATTCACTTTGGTTTTGTAACACTCAGTTTAGGGGTTCAGCTAGCGTGTGAACAAAAGCTAAGTAATGCAGCACAGCTGTGTGACCTTGCCTGAGTTTTTCTGACAAAACTGTTGAGCTGTAGAAAAAGCCCTGCAAGTTGAGAAAGGTGAAAGCACAGACCAAAGTGTAGTTTCTGAGTTATCCATATGTTTCACAAGGCACAGAAACTCTCAGTTAACAGAAATTACTAAGTGGTGCATTTACTTACAAAATTCAAATGGAAATTGCATATAATAAGAAAAACAGTGCTCATGCTGATTTTTATATACATTGCATATTCCTATGTTTGGGAGCATGCATATATATATATCGAAATAGGATCTCTCATAGATTTAAGATAATTTTCATTTTTGTCAGAAAAATAAAAAGCAGCTTCTATTGCAGTGGTCCAATACTTAGCTAGGTAAAATTGAAGAGCACAGCACTCTGAGTTTATTACAGTCCTGAGATTGTGTTAGCCTCTGGAAGCTGCTGTGATACTGGAGAGACACTAATGGATCATTAAACTATAGCTAAACAAATAGGCAAATAGATAGGAAGGTGCCTAAGTGAATCTCTGTGTCTTATAGACAAGGAGAAAGCTTTGTCCTTCTGTGCTTGGTTTTTTTTCAACCCAACTCCATCAGCTCAGTAAGAATGAGGGAGAGGGACATGTAGGCTCCACGTTCTGCCAAGACGACAGCTCTATTTTCTAGCTCTCAGTCAGAAAAATTCTGTCTGACTGTGCAAACTCGTGCAATATCTCCTGCTGAGTGACAGCTGGGAAATAACCTACAGATTGGAATGTCTAAGGGGTATCGGTGATTAATGTTGCCCCTAAGTGGTTTTCTTCTCAGAAACCACTTAGATCTTTCATTAGAAACCTTCAGTGTTAGACGTTTGCATCCAGGCACCCTGCCATGGACCCACTGGTGTGACCTATGGTAATTACTGTTCAGATTTTTTAGACTGGAATTGCTTAAATCTATGAGGAAACACTTCTTTTATACTACACTCTATACCTTTATAGTAACATAATATTAGTTACAGAAAAGCCAAACAAAGGTATCAGTACAAAGTGTCTACAGAAAAGAAAGGCAGTATTTTAACAATATCCGAGAGAATAATGGAAATGTATAAATATCTTAAATTATTTTCAAGCTGAAAAGAAGTATACCTGGTTAAACTGTAACTAAATCCATAGCACATATTGTGTGTCTCAAAGCATGCCATTTTGAATTTTATTAAGTCAGGCATGTAGCACACTGTAAAAAATTTTGACAGCATTATAAAAATATTAGTTATTCACTGTCAGTGAAGGACTTTCTATCACTTAGGAATATAAACTCTGGTGGCAAGTGTGTTTCTTAAAAAAAAAAAAAAATGCCCTGACTGATGAATGGATGTTGTTCTGCATTTTTTCTCAAAAGGTTCTTTTCTTAGATTCTTATAATACTAACAGTGATATCTCTGTAAGTTCCATCACAATACAGAGGAGATGCTGGACAATTATGAAGACTGTATGGCTAAAATTTAAAATGCTGATGCATAATTATTTTTTTCCAAGCAATTCCATCTAGAAGTCTGAATGTATTTCTAGAGTAATAATAAATTTATCCAAATTTTGGAACAAAAATCAATAGCTAAGCACTCTGACACTCTTAATTCTCTAGAGAATGAATAAGTGTTTTAAAGCTAAAGGATATTACTGCAGAAATACAGCATGTTATAATTACACACATCTGGGATAGCATGAGATACACAAAATGTGCAGCATGGTAAATGAAGGAAGACAGGAAGCATTTGGTTTTTGATAACTCATATTTTCACAGGAAGGAATAATATAGAATCATAGAATCATTTAGGCTGGAAAAGACCTTTAAGACCATCGAGTCCAACTGTAAACCTAACACTGCCAAGTTCACCACTAAACCATGACCCTAAGTGCCATACTTTTAAGTAACTCCAGGGATGGTGGTTCAACCACTCCCCTGGGCAGCCTGTTCCAATGCTTGACAACCCTTTTGGTGAAGAAATTTTTGCTAATATCTAATTCAAACCTCCCCTAGCACAACTTGAGGCCATTTCCTCTCATCCCATCGTTTGTTACTTGGGAAAAGAGACCGAGACCCACCTCACTACAACCTCCTTTCAGGTAGTTGTAGAGAGAGATAACATCTCTCCTGAGTGTCCTTTTCTCCAGGCTAAACAACCCCAGTTCCCTCAGCTGCTCCTCATAAGACATGTGCTCTAGACCCTTCACCAGTTTCGTTGTTCTTTTTTGGACATGTTCCAGCACCTCTATGTCTTTCTTGTAGTGAGGCGCCCAAAACTGAACACAGTATTTGACGTGTGGCCTCACTAGTGCTGAGTACAGGGGGACAATCACTTCCCTAGTCCTGCTGGCCACTCTATTTCTGATACAAGCCAGGATGCTATTGGCTTTCTTGGCCACCTGAGCACACTGCTGGCTCATAATCATTCAGCTGTCAACCATGACGAAAGCAATAATATTTAAAAAAAATAAACAACAAAAAACCCCCTATGGCCAGACCACCTCACATTTGCAGGGAGTAACTGAATTATAGTGCACTAAATACATTAACACATTCTGTCAGTGCCATAGCTGAAACTTGGAGATGGTGGAAAACAGACCTTAGAGACAAGAAAAGCAGGACTCTCAGATCAGGTATGTGTATGCCATAGCAGGTTCTGCATACAGTGTGTTAGTGTTGACAATGAAAGGTAAGAAAGCACTCTCAGTTCTAGTGACTCTCTTAAACTGTATTAATGTTACCTGCCATGACCTGCTTCCACATTACTGCTTAGGAAGGCAGAACTGAAGAGCCGTAATACGCTGGGGCAATGGCTCCTCAGATTTTTGGTTTTATTCTCAACTGTGAGCTCTCATTTCATTATATTCTGACTATTCCCCATGTAATATAAGTGGTAAAAAATATCTTTACGTAAATAAAATGTTATATTTCCCCTTACAACAGTGGGTCTTCAGGCCATCTGAAGCACAGAGTTGCATTTAACAGGTGATGATAGCTGTGGCCATGAATATTCATCACAACCTTTAACAGATGTTTTACAAAACTCCCATCATCTGATTCCAAATGAAGCCTGCATACAGTATGCATGAAACCTAGCATTATAAGCATTTCTGAAAATCTAACATTTCCTAATGACTTGAGAGTTCCCCAAATAGCTATACCTCTCACTCTGTAATGCTAAGTCCAAAAAATAGAGTCTAGATAGTTTCACCTCTTCTTATGCTGAATAGTGCTTTAAATCCATGAAAGGCTTAAAGGATACTGAAGGGGCCCACCCATAGAATTTTAAACTAACCAAAGTTGAAAAAATATGACTCAAGAATCTTCACATTCATTTTATAGCCACATTTATCTATATTTCTTAGATTAAGCAACATACTTCATATGTAAATAAATTGGAATGGATAGAAGTGCTCACTAAAAATGCCATAGCACCTTCCAAAGACAACATAATCCGACGTTTCTTGATCATGATGTAATTGGTATGATTTAATCACCAAGAAAAATGAATTAGAAGTAACAAATTCTTATTTCCAAGTTGATCATTGTGAAAGTTTAAATTTATAATAGAAAGAAGCAAGCAGAGAACATGATATCATATTAATAAGCATGCTGGAAAGTTTGTATAATATTCTGTCTTTGTAAGGTAGAAGGTAGAGTTTCTACCTTGATAAGAAGTAGAAAGATAAAATTTCCTAGAAATAAAGCTCTATTTAGTTTGAGTGGGAATAACAATAGGTACCATAAAGGTACCAGGATATCTCTAAGGTTTATAGTGATTTGCATAATGGATTTAATTTAAAACACAAAAACATTCTGATAAAAACTATTTTTCTTCATCAAAATGTAGATTTCGTACTCTGTTGGCTTGTTTTAAATTTAATTAAGTATTAAAAAGATATTATAGTTTTACTGAAAACAAAGAAACACTGACCCATTCTTGGATTCCTACAAAAATTCTTTAGTCCTAAAATCATGTGTTAATATAATGGCAACAGCAGACAGATATTAGAAATGTAATGATGAGTTTCACCCTTCAGCTGTACTTAGGAGCATGATAAAAGTTTCTAGTTATTTGCTTAAGAGAAAATGATCTTCATGACATTAGGTTAAGTTCTGTTTTCTTATTAGAGATGAAAAGAAATTATATACTATTAGAACAATTTCTGAAGGAAAGCAGACGAAAATATCTTTGAGACGTAGCAGAACATGAAGTTATTGAAAGTCACAGTCCACCACATTTCGTTGCTGTTAATTTAATGGGAGCTTTTACAGACCTTTATTGTATTGAGCACAACATTCAAAATCAAGTCAATAGCTGTTAGGTAGAAAATAATTAATGCCAAACATAAAGAGACATGCAGAAAGGAGAAAAAAGAGCTTCTTAATGCTGTTTGCATTTAAACGGCTGCTCCCGACACAACGCCTTTTTTCTTTACATACTTTATTATGCTGTGCATATTTAGCCCTTTTAGACAGCAATGTATTTAACCATTTCCTTTTTGCTCATGGAACTGTATCGTTATTACATTCATTCAGCAATTTTCTCTCTGACACAGTCAGGAAAACCGGTATAGTAAATGCTTCAGAAGCAAGGCTTGAAGATGGGCAGGAAAACAGTCTTTAGGTTTGCACAAAAATCAGGATTTTAGTCAAAAGGACCTTCGATTTAGACTCTAAGGTAGTTCCAGTTATTGAAGATCCTGGGAGATTACTTCTCCTCACACACACTGGGACAATAAATGCCCTATTCTCAAAAAACATAAATCAAAGTAAGCATAAATCTCTCAGGGTTACTGATTTCATAAATTAACTCTTGAATCAGAAGCACAACTGAAAATACATCTTTCCTGATTTTGAATTAGACACAGACAGAAAACTTCAGTCTTGTAAGAGAGTATGTGTTTTACCCACACTTTTTTGCTCTGAGAAATAAAAACAGATTTTAGACCTTTGCTGGGTTTTGTCCCAGGTTGACTTATTTTGCATCATTTTATCATGATATGAGTATAGGGTGAAAAGCAGGGCATTCAAACTCTCAGTCAACTTATCAAAATGATAAAGAGGAGAGTTGGCAAACATGTCTAAAACCATACATAGTGAGTCTTGGATTTTATTACTTTTTAATGTAATTACACTTTTCAAAAGACTTTAAACTAGCAAAAATCCAAGCAATTGATTCAGGGTTGTTTTGTTTTGTTTTTCTTGGAATTTCTTTGGTTTTCTTTGCATTCTTTGACTTCGTGTATTAATCTAATATTTCAAGTAATTTAGTTTAATTTACGCCTGTTACCCTAACGGCTTTGAAAACTGCTTTTAATGTACACTGTCTTTATAAAACAAACAATGTATTTTTTTTTACCTTCGCTTCAATTTGTTTAGTATCTTGGTTTTGGAACAAAAATTTGATTTTGCTCTTCCCATCATCTGAAGAACCTTTGAGCTGGGAAAACTTGTACCTCCAAAGTACAGCCTAGAGGAAAAAAAAAAAAAAGAAACATAAAAAAACATGCACAAGCAAGTCAGTGTAGTTATCATTGCAAATCATATTAGAAATAGTTGATTTCCTTCCAAGGGAATTTTTAACCCCTCCATGGTACATAATTAAATCAATTTATTGTTATGTGGTCTGATGTACTTTTGATCATATGGGTGTATTATACTTTGGCAGTGTCTGATTCAGATCAGTCAGACTACGTTTGTGAAATTTACTCTGAAATTCCTTTATCTATATTCAATCCTGATTAAACAAAAAAAAAAAGGAAGGGTTAGTAAATTCATTGTCATGCCAAAAAACAAAAAAAGATTTTTTTCCACTGATGATCTGTGGATCCCCCACTCCATCTGCAGTGATAACCTGTCAAATAAGTCCTCTCTTTCCACATTAAAAAATATAGTTGTATTAACATAAAGGGCTTATCAAATTAAAACCAAATATTTAATTTTAAATGACAAAATAATAAAAGGAAACTCTGTAATGAGAACTTATTTTGAGTTTACTTATGAGAGCTCTAATCAGGAATTTCAGCAGATCATTAATTCTAAGCATATCAGTGGCCTTTCAGGTAATTGTATTATGAATTACATTGTGTCTTGTTGAAAATAAAGACAGATTCCTCTACAAAATAAACATGCAATTAATTAAATTTACATCTGGCTAGAATATGATCTTTTTCTTTTCAATATATCTAATGTGGATTTATGTAGAAAAAAATACATTTCAAACTACTTTGCTTATTTCAGCCTCATTTAAAGATATTCCCTCCACCCTCCAGATATTTTGAAGCACTAGCATTTTTCATTGTGATTTCAGTAGTATTTCATATAGTTATAAGGTCACCTTCACTCAATTGTGCTGTTACTTTGAGGAGACTTTAATTTCACATGCATCGGGCAACAGAGAAACTTAAGGCAAGAAGTGCTGTTCCATTTTCTTTTGTCTAAGGGTTTGTAAATTACTTCCTCTCAGTGGCATAGGATGACACTTCCATCTGTGCCTTTTGTCTATATCAATGAATGATTTAGTATCTACTTGAAATTAAAGAGAATATGAGAGAGGTCAAATTTTTGACTGTCCTAAATCTATGCAGGTCCCTCTGCTTCAGGATGTGTTGATCTCCTTATGTTAATGACTGGTAAAAATCTCTAACCTGCACCAAGCTAAATAAAGTTAACTGAGTTTAGTTTAGTAACTTGAAGAGGAAAATAATGAAAGGACAGTATCTTGACTGTGCAGTGTACACAAAGCAAGTGCTAGAATTATTTTCCCCAAAATTCTCTCTCTCTATATATAAACCCCTAATCTCAGCACCACTTTCATTCTCTGTGTGTATGTGACAGGTGAGCTCCCATCTACCATAAAGAGAGTTAAGGACATTCTGTTTCAGGTAAACTAGAGGAATTTGGCAATATATGTCAAACTGTATCATAGTTGTTTCAAATTCTGTCCTCCTGGGCCCACCAATCTGTGTTACAGAAAATAGAATAGCTTCCCTCATCTCTAAACATGTGCAATTCCTTTCACCTTGTTTGATTAATGATGTTTACTTATGTCCTGTAGATAGTGAGTTAAAAAGAACAAAACAAAGCAACTCAATATACTATTCAGGTGGCCATACTTTCTACCTACATTGTAAACTCATTTTTTACAGACCTATGTAACTCAGCAAATCTTGTCAGAAGATCAAGACCATTGCCTTTCTGCAGGAACAGCAAATCTATTTAAGCATGTCATTTCCTAGATGAGAAATACAAAGGGCATTGATGGTCTCTTTATCTCAGGAGAACAATCAGATAAATGAACTATCATCTTTTTCTTCTCTGATGGTGTATGGGGAGGCCAGAAGAGAGGTGCAGTAGTAACAAGGACCCTTAGATGGGCAGGCAAAATCCCAGGGCATCTGTCCTTATTCCCAACCACATTAAGTTGGAATGAAGATGAAGGATGTACAGAATGGCAGTACTTTGGCATTTCCAATGCAGTTTTGCCACTTGCTTCATTTCCACTCAGAGGAAAGAGAATGACAGTCACACCAAACCACAGGTATGATAGAAGAACACACTTCAGTTTATGCATAACATTGGTTTTGGAGAGCCCTACTTAGCAATGGCTCTTACTTAAGTACATTGTAAAATCAGGTCTATAGCATGGAGGAGATGAAATCCTTCTTGAGACTAATCACAAGACTGCACTTCTTCCATCAGCATATCAAAACAAGTTCCTACAACTGACAATTCGACAGCGTACTTCTCAGAGACTATTAAACATTTTTCATCTAAAGTGTAAGGAATAAAAATGCCATTGACAATGGATGCAATGATTTCCAAATGAAAGAATGGTTTCTGTTGAGTGATCTTGAACAAATTGCACATATTTTTTCCCAAGGATGTCCAGATGAGGGAGAGTTCTTTTTGCAAAAATAAGAGTGAGGAAATGTTGTGAGATTTAAGTTATTAAGTCAGGAATACAAAGTATTTCAAACATTCAAGGTAGTCATCCTGGCTACTTCTTTTGTTCTAGAGAATTTCTGAATAACAGTTTCAACTGGGATGAATACTGGTTCACTCTGATACACTCTGATGTGTCTACACCTCAGTGTACCACACTACATTAGAAGTGTAACAACTAGCTTAAAATACATGTCCAAATTCTATATAGATACAATTGGGTGAATTAGTTAAGCATATGTTCAGTAAGACCCGTTTAATTCCTTGACTCTTACCCAAGAAGATGAAGTGCTGCCTCTGAATTCAGAACTGCATGTTTTGGATGTGTAGCAGATGTACAAGATGATGCAGGATGCTGTGACCAGCAGCAAGTTTACTCTCTTAAAATACAGAATCACAGAATCATCTAGGTTGGAAAAAACCTTGAAGAACATCTAGTCCAACCATTAACCTAACACTGACAGATCCCAACTACACCATATCCCTCAGCAGTATGTCAACCCGACTCTTAAACACCTCCAGGGATGGAGACTCCACCACTGCCCTGGGCAGCCCATTCCAATGCCTAACAACCCTCTCTGTAAAGAAATACTTCCTGATACCCAGTCTAAACCTTCCCTGGCGCAACTTGAGGCCATTCCCTCTTGTCCTATTGCTTGTTACTTCGTTAAAGAGACTCATCCCCATCTCTCTGCAACCTCCTTTCAGGTAGTTGTAGAGGGCAATGAGGTCTCCCCTCAGCCTCCTCTTCTCCAGACTAAACAACCCCAGTTCCCTCAGCCGCTCCTCGTAAGACATGTGCTCCAGACCCTTCACCAGCTTCGTTGCCCTTCTTTGGACACGCTCGAGTAATTCAATGTCCTTTTTGTAGTGAGGGGCCCAAAACTGAACACAGTAATCGAGGTGCGGCCTCACAGCCTCACCAGGGCTGAGTACAGGGGTAAGATCTCTTCCCTGTCCCTGCTGGCCACGCTATTTCTGATACAAGCCAGGATACCATTGGCCTTCTTGGCCACCTGGGCACACTGCTGGCTCATGTTCAGGTCCCTCTCTGACTGGGAGCTCTCCAGCCACTCCTCCCCAAGCCTGTAGCACTGCTGGGGGTTGTCGTGGTAGAAGTGCAGAACCCGGCATTTGGCCTTATTGAAACTCCTACAGCTGGCCTTAGCCTATCGCTCCAGCCTGTCCAGATCTCTCTGCAGAGCCTCCCTACCCTTGAGCAGATCAACACTCCCACCCAACTTGGTGTCATCTGCAAACTTACTGAGGGTGCACTCTATCCCCTTGTCTAGATCATCAGTAAAGATATTAAACAGGAGAGGCCCGAAAACCGAGCCCTGGGGGACACCACTCTAGACCGGCCACCAACTGGATTTAACTCCATTAACCACAAATCTTTGGGCCCGGCCATCCAAACAGTTTTTTACCCAGCAAAGCGTGTTCCCATCCAAGCCTCGAGCAGCCAGTTTCGCCAGGAGAATGCTGTGGGAAACGGTGTCAAAGGCCTTACTAAAGTCAAGGTAGACAACATCCACAGCCTTTCCCTCATGCAATAAGCAGGTCGCCCTGTCGTAGAAGGAGATCAGGTTTGTCAAGCAGGACCTGCCTTTCATAGACCCATGCTGACTGGGCCTGATCATCTGGTTGTCCCACATGTGTTGTGTGATGGTACTCGGGATGAGCTGCTCCATCAGCTTCCTGGGCACTGAAGTCAAGCTGACAGGCCTGTAATTTCCTGGATCATCCTTCCGACCCTTCTTATATATGGGCATCGCATTGGACGATTTCCAATCTGTCTGGACCTCCCTGGTCAGCCAGTACTGCTGGTAAATGATGGAAAGCAGCTTGGCGAGCACCCCAGCCTTGGTCCTTCAGCACCCTCGGGTGTATCCCATCTGGTCCCATAGACTTGTGTGTGTCTATGTGATGCAGTAGGTCACTGACTATCTCCTCCTGGATTGCGGGGGGGTCGTTCTCCCAGTGTCTGTCTTCTGACTGAGGAGGCTGGATTCCCTCAGTACAACTAGTCTTGTTATTAAAGACTTGGGCAAAGAAAACATTAAGCACCTCAGCCTTTTCCTCATCCCATGTTTCCTCCTGCATCTAGCAGGGGATGGAAGCTCTCCCTGGTCTTTCTTTTGCTGTCGATGTACTTATATAACCATTTCTTGTTATCTTTGACTACTGAAACCATATTAATTTCTAGATGGGCTTTAGACCTCCTGATTTCCACCCTGCATAGCCTCACAGCATCTTTGTAATCACTGTGAGTGGCTAGCCCCTTCTTCCAAAGGCCATAAACTCTCATTTTCTCCCTGAGTTGCAGCCTAAGCTCCCTGTTTAGCCAGGGTGGTCTTCTCTGTCTCCGGCTTCTCTTACAGCACCTGGGGACCGCCTGCTCCTGTGCCATTAACACTTCCTTCTTACAGAGTGTCCAGCCTTCCTGGACCCCTGTACCCTTCAGGACTGCCTCCCAAGGGATTCTGTCAAGCAGGTGCCTAAACAAGTCAAAGTCAGCCCTTTGGAAGTCCAGGATGACAGTTCTGCTTCCCTCTCTCCTGGCCTCTCTAAGAATAGAGAAAACTATTATTTCGTGATCGCTGTGCCCTAGTCGGCCTCCAACCGCCACATCATCCACCAGTCCTTTGTGTTCACTAAGAGGAGATCCAGCAGGGCACCTTCTCTGGTCAGTTCACTCACCAGCTGTGTCAGGAAGTTGTCTCCCACACATTCCAGGAATCTCTGGGACTGATCCCGCTCTGCTGTGTTGTATTTCCAACAGATGTCTGGGAAGTTAAATTCTCCCACAAGAACAAGGGCAAGCAATGGTGAGATTTCTCCTAAGTGACTACAGAATATTTCATCCACCTCTCTGTCCTGGGTGAGCGGCCTACAGTAGACTCCCACTACAACATCTGCCCTGTTGGCCTTCCCCCTGATTCTAACACAAAGACACTCCATCCTGTCTTCACTATACTTGTGTTAGAAGCAATCATAACAGTCCCTAACATACAGCGCCACCGCACCACCTCTCCTTCCTTGTCCATCCCTTCTAAAGAGCTTGTAGCCATCAACAGGTGCACTCCAGTCATGGGAGACATCCCACCATGTTTCTGTGATAGCCACAACATCATAATTTTCCTGTTGCATCATGGCTTCAAGCTCCTCCTGTTTGTTACCCATGCTGTGTGCATTGGTATACATGCACTTCAGATGGGCTGATGTCCCCAGCACCTTTTTGCATTTAGAGGTCCTAAGTCCAGCCTGAGCTTTCACAGGTGTTACCGTGGTTACTGATCCACCAATATCCCTTGCATCTTTGTTGTGCTGCATGTCTCCATCCCTTGCCTCCACTGAGATGTCAGGGTGAGGTTCGCCACTGGCACAACAGCCCACAAGCTCTGATAATCTACCCTGGGGCTTATGTCTGGGAGTTCCAGGTTTTTCCCCTTGCTCCTTCAAATCTAGTTTAAATCTCTCTCAATGAGCCTAGCTAACTCCTGCCCCAAGATCCTTTTTCCCCTCTGGGACAGGTGCATTCCATCTGATGCCAAAAGGTCTGGCGTGCTGCATACTAACTCGTGATTGAAAAATCCAAAGCCCTGATGGTAACACCAGTCTCCGAGCCACAAGTTCATCTTTTGAGTTCTCCTGTAATCTTCTTCATCCATCCCTGCAACTGAAGGGATGGAGGAGAACACTATTTGTTCCTCCGGCCCCTTAACCAATCTCCCCAAGGCCCTGAAATCTCTCTTTCTTGATTTAGGACTTCTCCTGGTAATATTGTCGCTACCTACCTGAAAAACCAAGAGAGGGTAGTAGTCCTTAGGTCTCACTAGAGTGGGGAGTTTTATCATGAGGTCCTTTACCTGGGCCGCAGGAAGGCACCAGACTTCCCTATGAAGCAGGTCCAGTCTGCATACTGGGCCTTCGACACCCCTCAGAATGGAGTCACCCACTACAATGATGCTTCTGGGGTTCTTTTTAGAACTGGTTTTAATACCTGGTCTAGAGTGACTCTGCCTTGGTGGACCTTCATCTTCCTCCTTGTTTGACTCATTTTCTTCATCCTTGTCTCCTTCATTCATAAGTTCCAGGGCTTTGAAGGGACACCATGGAAAGTGAGGGAGGTCGGGAGGGTATTTTCCTGACTCCCTGAGCAGGGACCTGTTTCCAGTCTCCCCCATCTCTTGGGTCCCCTCCTTCTGCCTGGTAGCAAGAGGGTGAGGGATCACCCGCCTCTTCTGGAGTCTCCATTTGCTCCTTTTGCTTCAGGGGTGCTAAGGCGCTTCTCCACCAATCAATTTCCCTTTTGTACTCCCTAATACTTCTTAATCTTGTGACCTCTTCTTTGAGTTCTGGCACCAGGCTGAGCAGGTCATCCAGCTGATCACAGCACACACAGGTGTTGTCACTGCTGCTACAATATCTTGGGGATCCCTGGGTTACTTCCCTTTGTGGTTTCATATGTTCTGTGTGGGTTTTTTCCTTTCATTTTCATTACTGTAAAATACATAAGCAGTGAACAGCGACCAGTTCTTTTTCAATGACTACCTCATAGTGCCAAAATAGATAGGAAAAAGAAGACCTATTCACCTAACACCCAGTTACACAGAGATGTGTAGCTACAGAACTGACATAAACACATGAGAGAAAGAGTTTCACATGTTGTTATCCTTCATGTTCCTAAGGGCTGACTTCAGCATCACAGTGCTTGCTGTGGTAACTGAATTCTGATTTTAAAGGCTAATTCTCCTTAGGAACAGGCACCCTTGGGGATACTGATCCATACCACTGTCAAAGCCAAGCGAATGATTTTTTTATGTTTTTGAACACTGCGGTTCCTCAGAACCATTTGTTGAATGCTTACCTCAGAGAGTTAACATAGGTGGAAATAATTTTGTACAAATATATATATACATGTATAGATTGACTTCTAAGCAATAAGTACATTTGTAAAACATGTTTGCTGTTTCACAAATTGCCAAAAATCTACACATGTGCCATATAAATTATTCCTAAATCAGTTTCTATGAATTGTAAAATATAAGCAGAAGCACTTACTGGTTTGAAGGTGCAGCGTTACTGAGCTCAACACTCTATAATACATTATGATAGAGCTTCTTTTAGTTAATAAAAGCAGCCTGTCCTCTTCAAGTGCTTTCCTTGTATAATTCTCCATAACTGTGTGTAACCTGCATCACTGAGAATATTTTACAGGACTACATGTAGCATTTTTAGGAAGCAGTAAATTTTTGTTCATCCTAAAATAGATTTGACAGGTGGACTGGGTGGCAATTCCTTTCAAAGCACAATTTGCAACCAAATGCAAAAAGATTCTGTGGTAGATGCTGGCATCAGCTACTTGTGAGGACCCTGAGACACTTCTCAAGTCAAGGCACAAAACTAGCATGCCTTGACAGCAGACCAAGATGAGAACTCGGTACACACTATTTATTGCCTTTAAAAGGGAACTCTCAATCCATGAGTAGAGACAGAGCTTGTGAATAACAGCAAGCAGTCCAATATAGAAACTGGGGGCCAAGGTAATAGCATATACTGAAAATATCACCAGTTTCACAATTTACATACATTTTGACATACTTAATCCATGGTTAGTCCATGTTTTGAGAAATGTACTGTAAGAAGAGAATCTCACTGAACAAATACTGTATTTATCATGCATAACATTGAAAACAACCAATAAGATATAAATCCTTTTCCCAATTATTACTAATAGATAGCTTAGGCTGCTTTTTACATTTTATACCATTTAATAAAATTAACTTCAAAGAATACTAGAATGCAATGCAAACAAATAAACAGTGCAGACAAGCTGACAAAATAGATTTAAGACTTCTTTTGAGACGCTATTAAATTATTGTAATAAGAAATCATCAAAAAGAAAAATCCTGTCTTCACTGAAATTAATAGGATTTTTTTTTCCTTTGACATATCTGGGACCAAGATTCTCCACCAATACTTTTTAATGAGAAATATTTTATTTATAAGTAATCATCTAGGACTCATTTGTTCTAGTCCTTGTAACCAAATTACTGCCTATTATCTTCTGCTAGTGTTATTTTGCTATAATTACCCAAGGATACACTCTGCCTGCATATTTTTATTTTATAGATGGGACATAAATGCAATACATAAATGGCACATGCAAGAAAGGCTATTGACTTCAGTACTTGCAATACCTTGCTGATGTTCCCCACAGTCACACAAATGAAGAAAATAATATTGCTTCTATTCTTAGCACTAGCGCTAAATCTAGAACACATGTTCTTCAAGGGACCTTAGAAAATATTTTCACATTCATATCATGTCAGTTTGCTACTCATTCCCATCATTTCAGAATCCTGGACTAAACTACATATATTTGATGAGATGTCATAAAACAAAATCACTTCCCATCTAGATAATGGTATCAGAAAAGTGGGAATGCATTGCAATTACCTTAGTTTAGGGTATGATCGGCAGCATTGGTTAGGGTTCTGGTTTTGGTTTGGGTCAAGGACCTCGATTAACCCTAAACAGAGACTGTATTACTAAGCAAACACAGAATAAATAGGTGTCTGTATTTTTACTTACACTAAGGAATATGGATAGAAATATGAGTGTCTGACTAGTCCATGGCTCTGTGATAGCTATATGATTTAGCAAGGATATACAGGGCATTTTGCATTGGCACTGGGAAAGAAAAGCTGTATTTTGTCGACATGAGAGTCTCCAACCAGAACAGAACGTCCTGTGGCTTCAGTGATGAACTACCTTCAATTTATTATTAAGCAGTCTTGCCTCCTCTATATTGGATTATGCACTGTGCAGCAGTTCTGTTCTTGCAAAAAGACCATTTAATAATGAACTTGTAAAATAGCATTTGCACCACATACTGCAACAGTATCATTTGACTGGCAGGTGCACATCACCAAATACAGGTTTTCTTTATAATTTTCATTGACATAAATCATACAGGTTTTATTTTGTAACAGCAAAAGAAGTTTGGCCTTCAGTTGGATGCTTGGAAAAAATCTGAGAGTCTGATGATTATAATGATTAGACAGCTACATCTTAGACCACCTGTAAACGGTGGAGTAAACAAAGAAAACATCTTTATTAAGGAAAGGGTGTCAGAGGTCACTTTTCAAATATTAGTTTTAACAAATCCCTTTGTTGTCTTTTCCATCACATCTTCAAAAAACTGTAGCTGTACTTTTCCAACACTGCCTCCTTTTTTCTTGATACTCTGACTGATTAAATAATTCTTCTGTTTAGCTTTTTAAGGTAATTTTTTATACTATGCATATTACAGAATTATGCTAAATTTCAATGGACAACTTTCAAACTAATGTTGTTTGTCATCTGACTAAAGTGATACTTCTACAAGTCAAACTAAATCAAGAGCAGACAACTTGTATGTCCTTATTTTCAAGAATAAAAGCAATTGGGTCTTCAAGCACCTGGGATACACCTTAATTTGGCTGTTTGTCTCATACCTAATTGAGAAAGATTGCATTCTTACAAAGTGACACTTTGTCCATACTGATAGCTGCAACAGGGAACTGAGTAGGATTAAGATCTTGTTCATGCTCAGTTCTACTGTGTTACCAGTCTCTGGAGAGTGCCTTACTACAAAAGAATTATGGTGCAAGGCAATTTCCTTTGTCAACTGCTGTGGCTTTATAACTGTAAAGGGAAAGACAGGGGAGGACACAGAGGATAAAGAACAAAAATGAGACAAAGGAAAAAAGCAAGAAAGCCCTAATAAAATAACTGGTCTTGTTTATTACTTAAGTTGCATCAGATGTTAAAAGACTACAGTTTATTTGCTTAGTACTGATGGATGACCCACCAACATTTGTTTGTTTCTAGCCACAGTACATAAGACTGTACAATACATAGATGATGGCTTATATTAAAGTTATAGTAGCTATTTGTTCAGTATTTCATTTTCTAAGCATGGAATAAATATTTGTTCACAAGAGTTACATTATTAAATCTCCACCTTGAAGTGAGCCTGGTTTCCTTCTACCTTCTCTATTACTGAACTTTGGATATCAGGGGTTTTTTACATGTTGTTTTATTTCAATATGTTGTATGTGTATTAGCTGTGTGAAGAGACAGACCTTAAGATATGTATACCTAGGAAACATGGAGTTTGTTCCTAAAGAAATTAAGAGAAATTCTGTTCCATGTTAGTTAGTAGCCTTTTGGCATGAAAAAGAAATTAAAGATATTTACAATGCTATTTATTGTTTACAGCATATTCTCATTTTTTGATGAAGTGTGCAAGGTGCCTGCGAGAGAACAGATGACCGGTACATTGATCTTTGTTGCTATGCACCTTGTGGGCCATTATGGAGCCTTTTGTTAATTTGTTCTAGCATCACCATATAATTCAGCAGTACTTTAATTTATTTTCAGTCCTATAAGGAATGATTTTTTTTCTCTCCTGACAAATACATATTTTTGACTGCTGCTGTAACGAGCAGTAAATGTGATGGAGTACAGACATAGCGTTTTGCACAGGTAGGTATACTGCAATGTACACTCACACAAACAAATATATATGTTGTTCGTATAAGCTGTGATGCAAATATGCACATTATAGAAAACAATTTTAATATGTCAGTATAAAGAGAAACATATATAACATGTCTATGTATATATACCAATATACTTGAATAGTAGAAAATTTTTTTGTTAGCGTGTAAAAATAAGTTATTGAATGTCACTTGAGTAAGTAGTTTTATGTATTATATCACTTTTAGAATAGTAGATGAACTGTGAATAGCAGTTGGGAACTGTCAGTGTTGGGTCAATGGTTGGACTGGATGATCTTCAAGGTCTTTTCCAACCTAGACGACTCTGTGATTCTGTGAACTTCTGTACACAACTTGTTACACTTTTTAATCTGTCTCCATCCTTAATTCTTAAGGTGGCTACACTTGCTGCTAAACCTTATTTGTAAATGTTTATCATAATATCTGTGTATGTCCATACCTAAAATAAATCGTCCACAAAAGAGTCATATTTGCTCATTAAAACATTCACTTCTGTATACTAGCTAATGTTAGACAAATGTAGGATCTGAATTGTGCAAGACTTGGGGAAAATGTCTTCCACAGTAGACATTGATACACAATGCTGCAAAAATGGCCTAGGATAAAATTTGGTTCATAACGTCTAACACCTGCAACAGAACTTTTGTATCTTTTTAGAATTTTCAGAATTTAAAAAAAAATAACATTTAGCATATAAAACATCTCAAAAGAAAAATTACATCTGGAGTAGGTGCTGTATACTGACACCTTGTAGTGAAAGGAGTAACCAAACAGAATCTAGAAAACTTGATTAGGCAGTCAGAAGGAAGAAGAATATCTAAGTGGTATTCACAAAGACTAATTAAATTCATTTTTAGTAGAATACCAGCAAGGAAGAAAGAGGGAAGTTCAATAAGATGATGTTATTTGACATTCTGTATTTCAAATAATGCAAATGAAATTGCATTAAAGCTGGTGGACAATTTTTGAAGAAGTTCCTGGTGGAAGAGATGTTGTGGGGACACTCACTAATGATCAGATTTAAACTTCCATGTAAGCCAACACAGAAGGCAGGTGGCCTTTTCACATAGTATATCACTACTGCAAATGACAACATGATAGAAATTAATCATAGTCGAACACTTGCCAATGTCTTCTTGACCTACATGTCGCAGTTCTCTTTCAAACTATACATTGTTAATAAGAAAAAAATTATGACATCTTGCGCTGGAGCTTCATCTCTAGACAGTTCTACAGAAGAACAAGAGAACAAGTACACATGTTACTATTTTTTAATGTGCAGGGAGAGAAATTCCTTCGTGTTTGTAATTACATTTGGTAGTTTACAAACTCTTTATCTGAATTAAGAAATTATTTTCTGAAATGTTGGAAGGATCTGATTTAACGAGGCAGTCTTAAAAACTGTTCATTCTCCTTTCAGGTAATCACAATGTTTTGTTATAAAGCAACATACCAAAAGCTCTAAATGATAAACTGCTGTTGGGTCTACAAGCTATCAGTCAGAAAATGAGTAAGAGAAAGCGGGGGATATGCAGCAGAAATTGCTATGATTTATGGCAGTACTGCTATAATCACATCACAGTACAGATTTGTTCTGAAGAACTCAGTTTAATACTTTGTGTACTTATATTTATCACAGTTCTGTGCAGACACAGAAACAATGTTTTCATTGAACTATGATGTGTTTGACTTTAGATACATTTAGCACAGATGACAGTTTTTAACCACTAATTTTGACTTACGTAGTTAAGTATTATATAAAGATTAAATGGCAGTAAACAAGGAAACAAGC
The DNA here is from genome assembly GCF_031877795.1 of Strix aluco. Taxonomy (NCBI): domain Eukaryota; kingdom Metazoa; phylum Chordata; class Aves; order Strigiformes; family Strigidae; genus Strix; species Strix aluco. Next base: position 44,982,571 of record NC_133931.1, read on the forward strand.
CACAGCGGGTTGTATGGCCTTTGTTTGGAAATCATAAGCATAATGAGGGTCATTATCCTCTATAAACTTGTTTGTGAGCATTGGTAGTGAGTTTGGGATTTAAAACATTTGTGAAATTTTGACTGCAATTTGTCAGGCATGTTGGAAAAAAAATCTATTAGCTTGAAATGTAAGAAGGAAAAACAATTTAAATATTGTTTCATTGCTTAAATAACTTGAATATTGGAAAAGCTGAACAACTGTTAAAATCATGAGGTGAAGAACTTGGCTCCTCTTCAGTTTGTTAGTGATTACTGACCATTAAAAATAGTTCACAGACAATTCAATAGTGATTAAGAAAGAAAACTTAAAATACCATGAGCACAGTGTGAAGTATAAAATAGAAATTGTCTGAAGATTTAGTGAAGACCCCACTGCATCAAAATATAAGACAGGACTTCTCAGGTGTCCTTAGAAACTACTACTTGAGCTTTGTGTTCTGGGAAACATGAAAATGTCATAAATAAATAATAATTTAAAAATTATTTATATTCATTAGATCTGTCCTCCAAGTACTTGTCCAAGATCCCCTTTGAATCCGTTAAAAGATTTTGCATCTGCAGTTTTATTCTGGGATAATTGAGAGATGGACTGAATGAATTACCTGACGTTGAACTCTGAAGTCTATAGAATATGGCTTTGAGTTAAGCTTTACCCAAAAAAGAGTGGTTGAATTTGGTATGAGTAGTGGTTAAATAACAGAAGTGAACATGTACAAGAAAGACATGGACCTGTTAGAGTGGGTCTAGAGGGCCACAAAATGATCAGAGGGATGGAGCACCTCCCTTAAGAGGAGAGGCTGAGAGAGTTGGGGTTGTTCAGCTTGGAAAGGAGAAGGCTTTTATTGTAGATCTTATCGCAGCCTTTCAATACTTAAAGGGGCCTTATAAGAAAGATGGAGAAAGACCAAGGCCTACAGTGACAGGACAAGGGCAAATGTTTTTAAAATAAAAGAGGTTTAAATTGGAAATAAGGAAGACATTTTTTATAATGAGGGTGGTGACACTGGAACAGGTTGCCCCAAGAAGTTGTGGATGTCCCATCACTGGAAATGGAAAGATAATAGCTTGCAGTGATTTTTCAAATACTGATTGTAAAAAATCATACAATTTATAAAGAATTAGATGTGATATTTTTTCATTAAGAGTTTTTGTCTTTAATACAGAGTTTGTTAATTCATGTGACAATTGCTAGGACTTTTGTACAGTCTTAATGCACAAATGTATATGTAAATATTAATAAGATATAGATAATTTAATTTAAATTTTATTCATATTTTTTCTTGTCCTGCAAACTGTTTTCCATTTTTCATTGTTTTCTCAGATTTTTCTTGGAAAGAGATTTTGAGCTCCTGGTTCATATGAACTCCTTCATCAGATGGAGAAATAATACTTTTAGCTTGTGTGATGAAACACTTCTAGTTTATGTTTCAGTTCATGTGAGTATAGCAATATTGTTGAAGAACATTACCAGCATACACACACAATCTACACCTGCCATCATCATAATGAAGATATCTGAATAAATTTTGTCTGAGAGAATCACAACCTTTATCTTTCCATAAAATGATGGAGAGTAGGTAATGGGTTTCCTATTTAGATGCTCATTAAAATGTGGTTGACACACTTAGGGCAGATTTGAGACAAATTTTCCTCCTATAGCTTGTTTGACAATTTCAACTGTAGCAGCCACTTGGCAACAGATTATGTTGCATTATACAGTATTGCTTCTCTTCTCTTCTAATGCAATTGCATTAGAGCCATCCTTACCATCTCACACTGCCTAATGTCTGATTATCTAACAAAACAATATGTCCACTTTTTATCCATGGCGCTATAAATTATTCTGACTTACAAAATAATTAAGGTGCAACACTGCAGGTAGGTTTTTGAGGATACTAACAGCATTCTGCTTAAAACACTGAAAGTTTTAAGGTAACACAATCTGCTTCAAAATAATATGCAGAGAAGTTAAAATTAATAATTTTACCTATTTTATATGTAAACATTTTCTCTGTAAAACATTTTTTTTGTGAATGTTATACAGTAGTTTACTTATGCTTATGCAATTTATTTAAGTGACTATGTATCAGAAGCCTGAAAACATTTTTTAAGGAATCTGTTGATAACATAAATATTGTTCTACCAGATTAGAAAACTGTGGAGAGTTTCTAATTCGATTTGCTTATGTGTGACTTCCATTCAAGTCACAAAAATGGGTATCTGTATTTGCATATAAAAAACCTTAACTTTGAAGGGAGCTGCACAGTCTTTGTTGGTTTTGTTAGACTTTTTTTATTTCTAGATCATGTGCTTTTTAATTGGTAACAGAAGAATATAACGAGTTTTGGGGCACCAAAAGAATTGCATTATATGTTCAACAAAACATTTGTGAGATGAATGGAGTTTTCCCAAAGACTGGTGAACAGTGATAGGAAGACCTGCAAGACAGTATGACTAGTATATGTGACACACAACTCTCTGGCAATGGCCAGAAGAAGATTCTTCAAGAAGTTTTTACATATTGTTTATAGAACTAAAATATTAATGATTCTTGTGGGTTTTATGCATTAAAGACTCCATTTTGGGAGGTCTGGATTTGTAAGTGAGAAAGAAAAAAAAAAAAGGTCTTGGTGTCTTCATATTATAAGTCTGTAAATGAGTTTAATAGTCTCAGTTATTGCTATGCATTTATTTTCTTGAATTTCCAATGTACAGGTTCTCCATGTCTCCTAAACAGATTAGTATGTGGCATATCTCTGGTATGCATGTTAATAGATCAGGCATTTTTAACACAGTGCCTTTATCTTAAACTGCACTCTCTGCTTGCCTGTCTTTCTGTATCAAGGAAAAATGAAACAAGCCCTGAAACCTTCATGATTCTCTGGATACTGACTCCTGAGTGTTATCAGCATGGTCCTCCTTCCCTTCAGGAAAATAAAACCCATTTTTAAAAGAAAAGTCAGCAAGCATTAATGCAAAATTGATTTTATCAGTCTAAAATGAAAATACAGAAAGTGCAAGAATTACAGAGAGAACGTGGAGAGTGCAAGTGGAAAAGGTGGAAGGAAAACTAGGAGATGAGTGTAGCATTGAAAAATGGGAGAGAGTATTTTTTCAGGGGGAATTACTTCTGCCACAGCATACAGCTCCCAGGTGGTGTCAGGAGCTTTGAGGAACAGAGTGACACAGAAGGGGGTTGGTGGTAAGTTTGACAGATCAGCAGGAGCCCTCTGCTTTTCCTTGCAGCCTGTACGTAAGTGTGGTAAATGAGTGGTACCAACCAAGAGATTTCTAGATTTCCAGAGAGATTTCTAGAGCTTTTTTCTATATCTGGAAATCTGCTGTACATATTCTAAGGACATACCAAAAGGGTACCACACCCTTCAGCCATGTTACACATGTATGAAGGCAGTTGTGCTTGTGGTTTGCTATCTGAAATTTGGTGTATGCTTGTGCTTCAGATAATGGCTTTGAAACAGTCTGAAGTCTTTTGAGAATCAGAGATGTGCAAGAGCTTTGAAGGAGATGCAAATTGCCTTTATACAAAAGCATTGCTATAATATTATTGGAGGGTGAGGCGAAATCTACACATTTTTTTCTGAGCCACTGCATTTTAATTCTGTTACACTGATTTTTTGTGTAATACTTCCGAAGTTGACAGTCTTATATTTCACTGATGAATCATACAAGATTATATGTTTAAGAAAAAGAAATATGTATACACAAGTATTTGAATTTCAAATTCACCACACCTTGTGCAAACAGTAGAATGGAGTGGGAAGATTAAAAGTGTTCAATCAGAATCAAGTGGTAGTGATGTGGTGGGAAGAGTTGACTTAAGATAGAGGATAGGAGCATATTCTGGAGAGAAGAGGACATTTTCAGCAATTGCTGGCGGCAGTGCTGCAGCATCTCAAAGGAAAACAGGTATGGAAGAGAAGTGGAACTCGGAAAAAATATTTCACATTCTCCCATAACAGCAGTGTAAGTTAGTAGTAATAAAGCCTGCTTACATTTTAGTTCTTGTTAGCAATCAGTGCAAATACAAACATATGTATGCTCTCGACGGTTTTACTGAGATTTGGATTTGCGCTAATACAATCTGGAAATTCACTTTTCAAAATGAATTCACTTTTACAAACTATTTCATCAGTTGTACTGAGCTTTTTTAAGGCTGATGGGAAAAGCATAAGACATACCAACCATGGCTGATTTCTCTTTTTACAGACACCTGAACTAAAGTATCTAAAACATAAACTGAGAATTGCTATAATATCACACACTCCCACACATGAAACAGGAGAAGGGAAAGGCAGGTTCTTTTCAAAGCTCACGGATCAGCTTGAAACCAAGAAGATTATTTCCTCTCAAACCAAGGACACACCAGCAAAAGAAACATCAAACTGAATCAGTCTGGGCTTTCATGTGAAATAAAAGAATGAATATTTGATGCTTGTTTCAGATTGATATTGGTATTGACTTTTCAATAACAAGCATGTAACAGAATACAACTTCTCACATCATTTAGAAATCACCCCCGAGGTTTAAACTAAAGCACAAGAGATTTGGCAGGAGATGATCTGTTTCAATAACAAAAAGAAGTACATTTTAAGGATGTACTACTTATCCCAAAATATAAGAAATAACAAGGAATAATAATAATGTGATGGAAACAAGTCTTAGAACTTCACCTTTGTGGCAGCATCAAAACAGACAAAGCCCATGCTAAAGTCGATGGTAAGTCCCATAAGATGACTCTCCAAAACACAGGCATACGTCTTGCACTGTAAAAGAAAAATCAGAGAACACGTTTCTTCAAATTCTTTCTAGGACTAGTATTTCTGTGTCTTCATTCTAATGTTTATATATCTCAAAATTATTATCAGAAATAAGTAATTTGTGTGTAAATAGGTCAATTTATTGTATTTCAAATCAAAGGATTTATATCAGTGATGAAGTTTTCTAAGTATTGTAAAAAGAGGCTTTGCTTCCATTAGGGAAAAAATAAATCAGAATCAGAATTGCTTCAGTGGTTTGCCAATGACAATTGCTAAAAGGGAAGTTTCATTATTTTTGAACCCTTTTATTTGCTTTGCTACCCAGTAACTTCCTCTAACATTAATATATTCCTTTTATCCTTTTAAGAAAAAAATGAATGCATTTGTAAAATATCTCTTTGGTATGCTGTTTGTTTTTGTGTGTCCTAAATCTCAGTGAAAAAGGTATTATTTCATACCATGTAGCAACTGATGTAATCATATGAAATACCTTTTTTGCTTCAGCTAGTGGACCAATATCTCTCAAAGGTTTCTATGAGAAATCCCGAAACTTTCCAGTTCTATGATTTTTAAATCTATACATCTATTTATTTCCATAACATCACACTTGAGTGCTGTGAGACATCTATTGGTCTCATTTTCAGTATTATCAAAACTATTGCTGTGCATGAAGGCTGACTTCAGGTACAAAATGACAAACTTGTATTTTTCATCACAAAATATGCAAAAACAATTAAAACATTTCCAAATCTGATGTAAATTCTTTAAAGAAACAATTCTTATTTTATAGAAATTTTACCCTCCAGATTAAATGAAATATATTCTTCAAATATTGCTGTAGCCACTAAATACATGAAATAAAGACTTCCATGATCTATAATGTGTCAAAGAACTAAAATATAAAATGTAAACATGGGAACAATGTAAATTACTAAATTATCAGTGTTACAAAAGTATGTATTTTTGGCATTCTGATTATCGAGGATAAATGACATGCCTTTACTTATATTTTCTTTGGGCGGGCTCTTTGGATTCTAAAGGGTCTTCCCCAGAATACAAGAAGCTGAAAGGCTCATTAACAGCTTCTAAGAGTGGACATAGACATTGTAAAGCAGGTAAATGGAAAAGTTAATACCTATATAGATTCCTTGGTTATTTTAAATTTTACTTTCTTACACTTCAATACAGATTTTGTTACTGGAACTGAAATATTGCTTTCATTGATCAATTCATTGAGTGAATTGCTTTCATTAATCAAATCAGGTTCCAACTACATACAAACGGGGGTTAATCTTTGTGCACACACCTTGGAGCTCTAGAATCCAGGTTTCAAACACAGTGATATCCATCACTGAGGCTGAAGGACAATCTCTGTTAGTTGTCAGTGGGGCACAAGTGCAGCATTTAAGCCAGTCTATAGACGAAGCATGGCTATCTATAACTCAGAAGTGAAAACAATCCATGACATGTGCCTTACAAGATGATTTTGTGTTATTGCTGAGTAACTCATATGTCACTGTGTGATCCACCAAAGGTGTTCAAAAACTGTAACTGTCTGTCTGTCAGTAAATGAAAGGTTTCCTACTGCTGCTGTTGAGACGGAAAGCAGCAACTGCTCTGTTCTTGTAGCTTCCAACACTGAAAGAACTTTATGTACTTGACTAGATGTATAAAACCTGAATTCATACAGTATAGAGGTGCACTTAGTCATTATAACTATTACTGCATAAACTGCCAAAAATTGTAATTATCGAATCAGTGATTCAGCTCTGTGGTTTGCAGTCATATGGTATTTGTGTTTACATTAGCAAATAAAAGTGGCTTTTTTTTGGAGCAGTTACACCATAAAAGTGCTATGAATATGCAAACTTTGATTGTAAATCAGTGCAGTTAGAAAAGGAGAGGATATTGCCTTTGGCAACATCTCGTTATTAGAAAAAAAGTGTGTAAAGTAATATATTTCACAGTGACACTACTTAATGAATTCACATATGCAAAAATGTTCAGGTTTTGCATGCAAAGCAAAATATGTACAGTTTTGTAGAAATATCTTGCTAACTTCCTACAAGATGTAAACTACATTTTTATTTGTAGACCTATAAGATATCTAGAACAGATATAGAGCCTTTACTGAGAATTAAAATTTGACAAGGAGACAGTATATCAGATTTACAGTATGTCTTGCCATCTAACTCACCTGACCTCCAACCTCAACACCAGAGGTCAACCTACAATGCGCATTGCAGTGACACACTGAGCTGACACAGCTACCTCTGCTTAAGCACAGCACTGTGCCTGGGCTAATTAGCCTCACTGAGGAGTTAAGATTTATGAAAAACAGGACATATCAGCCTTGGTTCAATGCTTCACTGAAAAATCAACCTGCTTCCCAGACTGAAAGTTCTTTCTGCAAAAGGCAGGGCACAGTTTGTGGAGAAATGTCATCTAGTTCAGCTCAGTGTGGTTATCCTTAGGAAGAAACTGCATTGTAAGGTGCAGACCACCAGTAATAGCTGATTTTTTACTTAATCTTATACGTAGACCAGTCTATGCCCTCAGACCATGTAATCCATGATGTTCAAACCAATTCAGAGAAGCAAAAATGTGAGAATAATAACAGGATCTCTGGACAGCGAGATTTTAGTTTCTCTGGGGAAGAATGTCCCTTGCTTTATGCATGTGTTGTATGCACTTGCACATGATTCTGGTCACAGGTCAGAGTAGGAATGTGAACTTTCAGACACTCATTAATAATTTAAAATTTCTTATACATTTAACAAACACTTTAAATCATTAAAACTAATAATAATATATACTGTGGCTGTTTGGCTTTGGTTGTTGAAAGCTTATCAGAACTGAAGCATCCTTCTCCCAAAAGAAGCAGAAGATATTTCAGCACTCATTTCTTGTTCTCTCACAGAATACAGAATCTTAAATTAGGTTCAGACAGGGGCTGAAGGAGACAACCTAAAGTTGTTTCTTAGATTCTACTACCTCAATACATCTAGTTTAAATTATGGAAAGAATGATATGTTGTAAACCTAGTGTAAATTATCTCTGAAGCTAAGGAAAAGCATACTATAAATCCAAGATTTAATTCAGACTTTCAAACTCAGATTCAACTTCAATGGAGACAAATGTTAAACTACTGTAACACAAAGCAGCTTACACAATAATCCATACATTAGGGAACAAAACCCTACAATACAAACAAGAAAGAAACAACTACAACATAAACAAGAAAAAATACATGATGGAAGTGGTGAAAATTTTAGCATAAAGCAGCAGGAACATAAAGGGAACCTGACAATCACATATAATTGCACAACATTATGCAAGCTATAGTAGTCTCAGATTCTTCATATAACAATGCTGTGAGATAGTAAGGAAAAAGGACCTCCATTTCAACTAAAATTTTTTTCTTTTAACAGATAATGATGAAAATGGATTAGATTCTCTTACTACTCTAAAGAAAATTATCTCAAGAGTGACTGCAACACACCACAGTGGCACCACTACAGCATCGTACAGCATATTATTGCTAAATATTATCACCTTCACTATCTCTCCTCTAATGTATTTCTTTCCTAAAAAAAAAAACCTGCTTAACTTTTGTTTTAGATATGCCTCTGGCAGAATCTATGAATTAGGTTTAAACAGAATTTATTACATGCTTATAGCGAGGCATTTTAAAAAAATTTTATGATGTATTCTTTAGAATTACATCAGAATAGGGCCCTGATTAACCTCTCATGAAAGTTAATGCCAATTTTTACTCATTGAGTAACTGTGTTATTATTTGTATGATCTTGAAATAGTACACGACGCATTTGAATAATTCTAGATGGCAGCTTTAAATTGCAGTTATATTTCCAAAATTATATGATTTCATAGTAAGACAAACCTGCACACAGCTGGATTATCATTCCCATAAAATATGAATATTCATATGAATATGATTACATAAACCACAATTTTAGTAAAAATGTATAGTTGATACCTCAATTTTGAACTTGACATCTTTTTTTCTCACAAAGAAATGAAAGAATGTGTCAGAGACAAATTATACCACTACTTAGTCAAACCAGATTTTATCTGAATCTGCAAATTGGTGGATGAAAGCAGTAATAGATTGCTGAAAGAAAAATGAGGAGGCCAAGACCAGTTATATTAAAAATTAACATTCTATTTTTTTTTCTAAACTGAGGTCTAGAGAGGCAAGGAAATAAAGGAAAAAAGTTGAAATCATAAGTGTGTGTTTCACAATAATAATCTATCATGAGAAGCCTGTTTGTTCACTTTAACAAATTTTCTATAATCAATTAATCTCAGGAAATCATTACTCTGACTTTATAATTGTTACTCTGAACGTCAGTAGAATGAAAAGAAAGGTGGAAAGGTTAAAATTAATCTGCGGTTAAGATTATTAGGGAAATTAATTTTGGGAAACATGGGAGCAATTTTGAATAAATGCAATTCTAAAACCCAAGAGAAAAATCTAAACTAAGAATGCTACAGTAGGAATCAATATTAGAGAAGAAAAAATATTAAGCAGCTTCTGGGCTAAAAGTTATTCAAGAAAATTGCCATATATTTTTTTACTGATGGCACAGTAGTGCTTCTACAAACAATCTTGCAGTCAGTTATATGAGAAAGACAAAACATCTCAAATATTTATTATCAGAGGATATATACTGTTGCAACTTTTATACAGAAAAACTACACTTACATTTTTCAGTATGACAATCAGAGTTCAAAAGAATAGCTCCTGTAAAAGGTAGCAGAGTGCATGAATTCAAAGATAAAAGTTGAACCTTCTTCGACTCTTCCAACAAAGGTAACATGCGTTAAAACTGACAGCAGTGTAGTTTTTGCAAAATGGATCATCATTAGTATATACTAATTCAGTCCATCTGCATGTGTTGGTTTGTAGGTCAGAAAAGAGCTAATATATAACTAACTAACAATTTGTCTAAATAAAAAGCTGTCAGTGCTTGCATTCCCAGGAGGACACAGAAAATGAGTGCAGGGAAAGTGAGCATTAGCCAATACTTGCACAGGCTAATATGCTAACATGATTTCTGTAGGTTTGTATACAGAATAACTCACGGAAACTTCAACTAAAACTATTCCAATCACATGTATTAGAACATCAATATAACAACTAGGATTAGACAAATTATAATTGTTGTGGGTATTTTTTTTTCTCCTATTTTAAATCAAAAAACCATGACTTTTTGGTCATGTGAGAAAAGCAGTTATCTTCAAACACTCTGATATGTAATTTTGCTATAAAAGTCGCTAGTAATCTGTACTTGAATGTCATCCATCTCTGCTCTGTCATCTGACAATTGAGGAAATAAATACACAAGAGACAAGAAATGTGGGAAAAAAGAATAATGTATTTGAGGTATAATTTTGTTCTTGCTTGCATCCTGTAAGTACTCTCATTTAGGGTGCTCTCATTCCTGATCATTACAAGGACAATTTAATTCCTGCAATATTCTCTTATGTTATCCAATAACAAATATATTAGCATGTAAGACAATATGTAAGAATATCTAAACAACTGGTTTTGTCCCTGATTATAGACTGTTTTTTCTCTTCTGTCCACGAACTTTTGTTAAAAATATGTATCACCAAGTCACATGACTCAAAGATTGTATTTGAGATTATCTCTTCTAAACGCAAGATTGCAAGCTGTTTGGGAACACCAAAATGGTTTTTATGCAACTACATACATAAAACAATAATAATTTGAGAGTTGCAGGACGTCAGAGAATTTCTTAAATTGTATCATTATTTCACACAGACCTAATTTGTTAATGTACTAAAAGGTAATCATCAAGGCAGTTGTTCTCACCTGTATCCGTTCAACTTCTAAAAAAGTTGCTGTTTGGAAGGCTTTTTCCCATAGTGTTAGGTCAGATTCTAGTTCCACAGAAAAGTAAAGATCTTCTCCAGATTCAGACTGGACACTGAAGCAATGTTTCCGCCGGTCCAGTAGATCACTGTCCTGATGAAAACCTGAAGTTATATAATCTGGCATACATCAATTAATATTTTTAATTGCAATAATCTATGCCTCAAACCTAGCATCTTTAAATGGCATTTCTAATTATATAAAACTGTAGTAACTACTGAGAACCGAGGAACTGAAAATTAGGGGTTTGGTGTAAACATGGGTATTTCAATTAATTTTAAACAGGACACCTATATTCAGAATGGTACAGAACAACACAGCATATCTGGCATAACTTCCAATATTTTAACAAATCACTTCTCAAAAATGTTATCAGCTAAACACTTTTAAATTAGATAAATTCTATAAAAGGTGTCCACTTTCTATTCAAGTGAGAGGAACGCAAATATCAGCTTCTCTGACCTATTTGACTCACCCACTCTACTCTGGAAGGCTCGCCAAAGGAAGCAAGAGATTTATTTAAGAAGTATGAAAAGTCCATCTGTCCTATTTTCCCTATAGAGGCTAGACAAAACAAGTTCATATTTCTGGTGGCTTACAAAATCCAACATAAAATTTGTTTGTAGATGCATCCTGCCAGTAGAGAATATAGCAGATGCCATTGGTTAAGTTGCTGGCTTTGGACCTGGAGGAGGAAGTTACTTTTGACTTTACTTTCAACACAACACCACACAATGAATATCAGGTTATAAATATATAATATTTAATGATTGTTAGCATTTCTAATTGGCACTAAATCAAAGAATAACCAAGGTAATCTGGAAATCCATTACTAAAATGTTTTTCAATTCTTTTTTTAATAGAGGATGTTTTATGCTAAAATTCTGGCATGTAATTAATTCTTGTGAAAAATACACTGGCAGAAACACTTTTAATTAATTTTGTCCTTACTACAGCAAAGCAGCTGTCACAAGCCACAAGCTCACCAGCTGTCCTTGCAAATACATCTGGAAATTTGGCTATATGTAGCTTGGGTGCAATTTCTACAATGCTACCCCATAGCAGAGGGCAGAGTTGAGATCAGTAAAGGAGACTCACAGGACAATATTTCCTGCTGGTTATACGCAACTTGAATAGACCAAGGGGACACCATAATCAGCTGATACAAGCTGGAAGAGCACCTTACTTTATTCAAGCCAGCTCTCTCTGGGGCAGAGAATCAGGAACTTAAAGCCGACTGAGAATGGAAATATATAAAGCAGGATTCTGTATGGAACTATTACTCTCAAGCAGATAACCAGACAATGGTAGAGTAAGCACTATTTTCCCCTTTCTTTTCATTCAGTAGACATATGCCAGACCTGCTCAAGAAAGCCAATACAGCATGCGTTCATGAATGCTCCTTGTTCAAAACTGCTTTACAGTTTCTAGAAGAATCACTTACAGAGGCAACATGCCCTCTCTGCAATCACCATGACAACACCTAGTTGTTCAGATTTTAAAATGACCAGTCACTGTGGAACAATCTCCTTCCTTACTTCCATTGAGTCCTAAACTTAGCAGCTCAATAGCATTAAGTCATGAATGGAAAAATCAGAATGTACATAGACTGTTAGATATTAAAAACAGCATTTAAAAAAAAATTAATATTCTCACAGATTTTTTTCAAAGTGTTCAGAGGGCTGTGTAGTTGAACCTATGCTCTACTACATGCTCAGCCTCAGAGTGCACGGAGCAGCAGCACTGCATTTGTGGATACATACAGCAACACAAAACATACCATCTTGCACCTGACTATACAAAACCCATGAATAGGAACTGAATGAGTAAAAGCACTGGCCAACCCTCACTGTTCCACTAAAGAAAAGCTACTTTGTATAGTATAAGTACTTCTCATCTAACAGGTCTTAAGCAGGGTCTTAAACTCATTATGCTCCCAGAGCCACACATGACTGAATGGGCCTGTTGGTTCATAACCAAACAGAACTTTTCAGCATGGAGTCTGACAAAACTCGTGTGCAAGGTACGTATCTTTCCCAGGAAAGGTTTTAGTTCTTCATAGCTACAACCTCAGAAGAAACTAAAAATATTTTGAATTCATCTTCACCTATTCTTGACAACAGTCAGTAGAGAACAATTAATTATTACTGATGCAGACTCTTAAACCTTATTTGAAACAAGACTATGGCACTATGTGGGATCACAGGAATGACTGTTATTATCACAATAGAAGTAATAGCCCTTGTTTTCAAATGGGAAGAAGTTTAGTGCAGTGCCCAATTCCAGAATGCATATCTCTATTTAGCTGGGCACAGCTAAGGTTTGATGCTTTTAAATTACATTGTTAGATTCTCCCATTCTTACAGGCTTTTTTCCTATTGAGAAGAATATGGTGGCTATGAAAAACATTTGAGTTCTCAATGTAAACTGTGAAAAATAAAGTGTTAAAATTTTTGCTAAGATTGATCTCTCTTAAAATGTGTTTGAAAAATACAAAAATCTCAGAAAAGTCTTTCAAGTGATTAAATAAAAGTTTGTGTACCGTATTATCAGCATTGCTAGCAATAATTGTACAAGATTTTACCAAGCATTACATCAAACCTAGATGATGAAGAGAAAGAAGAGCTAAATGAGATCTACAGTATTAATCCCTGTTTCTTCTATTTATATATGAAAAGGAAAACATTCTATGATTTAGAAAAGATCTAATCAATACTAGGTAGCATTTCCCCTCAGTGGTTTACATATAAAGATTTTAGAATATTTCAACAACTACATCATATTGCGACAAACAACATACATATGTACTTATGTATTTGTTTATTATTGGAATTTACATTTTGTGAAGTTCTTATCTGGAATTAAAACAAAATTCAACATTTCCAAAAACATAATAATTTTCCACAGAATAATAATGTATGTACTGGCAATTTTGATATCAATGTCTATGACTAAGTCCATGGTAACAAAAGTTCAAGTCAAATGTATTTAAATGTTGTACTTCAGTTTTTTAAAAAATTGCTGACATACATATGAGGTATTTCTTTCCTTCTTAGTGGCATTTCATTCTACTTATAAAAATAATTTGGTGCAAGGCTCCTTTCAGCACTGCTTCTGCTTCTTTTTCCTGCAAGATCTTTAGTTTTTCATTTGTTCTCAGGAATTAAAAAGTGAAATCTGTATTTCAAATTTATAGTTCTAACTATGTTTCCATTTGTACAATGGATAATCACAGGAAACAATATGTAGGCAAAGCTAAAAGATAGCTATCCAAATGTCCTTGTAAAGGTAGGAATTTAAAGCAAAAGCTTTTCTTAGGAATCCAACCGAGAATTGTCCAAAAGTCCCTGCAAATTTACGATAAACTTGTCAGGAGTCTCAAAAACAGGTCTGGATTAAGCAGGAATCTTCATTAATTAACTTTTATCAGACGGTGATTTCAGCTAAAATACAGAATGTCATCCTAGCCATTTAAGAATATGCTATGACTCTGTATTTTTATAATCACTTACTTAGTCAATGATGGACATGAGCCAATTTCATGTTGATTGTTTAAGAACTCTTTCATACTGTTAATGATTAGCTGTACCATTTGCTCCTGATGTTCCCAATGTGAATTAATACAGATTCACTGAAGAGGAACAGTCACAAAACTTGTAGCAGTATGCTAATTCCCTACTGGAAGGAAAGTAGTCCTGCTGAAGGATGGGCTGTGAGGAAAGTCCTTGGCTTACACCCAGCTTCAGGGTAATCCAGAATCTCTGCTGACAGGATGGTATGACTCCTGCTTGCCTAATTAATAATGATGTCCATGTTAAGTGAGAGTAATAAATTTGTCTAAGGGAACCAAGCATGGCTCATTAGGCAGGTCCTTTCAAATTAAGGCAGAACGCTTCTTTATCACTAAGTAGTGACATCTCCTTCTCTTCTGTAGAGGTAATCTTTTCTCTTTTGAAAGACTGCCCTGTCCAGAAGCAGCACTGCTTATTTTCGATTACTTGTGTCTTTTCGTTTTATGTATGGTGAATGCATTAAATACTCATATTTTGGTTATTAATTAAATGCGCTGAGATGCAAGAGACCCTCAGCTTTTACTATAGTCAGTGAGAGTTGAGTTGTTCTATTCTACAAAGGTCTGTGCAACAGAAAACAAAGCTAGGTCTACCAGTTTCATGCTCATGACATGATTTTTTACCCAGGAGGTGCTGAAGAACTGTCTGGATGTCTGGTTTATCTGTAAAGTTACATGTAATATACAGAGTAATTTGGTGATGGAACTGTAAATATCAGTGACACTGGCAAGCAGTTTTTGACATGAACAACAATTCATGTAAGATGTTCAAAACCATACTAATCAGAGTTGTATAACTAAATAGACAAAATAGACCTTGACTTTTGAGATAATTTTATTTCAGCTGTTAAAGTTAGGTAAATATTCATGTTTGTGATATTAATCATAATAATTCATAATAATACACATACGAGAAAACAAACAAAACCTGTTTTCTTTGTTGACTAGTTCAGACAGTTCTGCAAAAAGAAAGCTGTCTTATCATTACCAAGCTTCAAACCTAGCACATAAATTTTCTGAAGATAAAAAGCATTCTTCCATCACTTCAAGAGTGCAATAACTCCAAGGTGGCTGTAAAAACTAATCACATCATGCCTTTACACTTGCTGGCATCACAGCCCTGATTATTTTAGTTTGTGTCTCTTTTCACTTATCAGTTCCATCTACATAAACATACATCTTTCTAAAGGATTCTAATGATCTACTTCTTTATCTGAAACTTTGGAAACACTTTTCTTGAACATCACCATTAGTTGCTATGGAGATGGTTCTAATAACATTTACAGGCAGCAGGGAACAGATTCACTCCAGAGTAAAAAAATGATACTGCTTCTCCAACATATCCTCATTAATCAAGTAATAAAGAAAAAATGATCCATGCAGGCATGCGTTTGTACATATCCCATCTTATTTGGACCATTCTGAATTTTAATGTTAAAAAAGTAAGAAAAATGTTGAAATTGCATGTGTGTATATATATATATATGCATTTAAATAAACACAGAATGCCAGCTAAACTGCAACTGGACAGAATATTTTTCAATGGCCAAATTTTATGAAAATATTTTTTCTCAAGGGGAAAAATAATTATAAATTATACATTTTAGTTTCAATTAAATTTCCATTAGAAAGATCTATCTGATTGCTTGAGAGAAACAGATGTTTATTCCCCGTAACCTATTAGGTACATCAGTAAACTCAAATTACTTTCCTATTCTGCCTGAATAGGGAAATTAATTTCCTATTCTGCCTGATTAAAAGGTTTCTCCTGAACCAGTGCCATAATTGTGCCTATTTCTTAATGACATCCACTCAGAAATGCGTTTATTTTAATGCCATAGGAGGAAAATTTTTGAAATTTTCATAAAACAGTCTAATCTTTTGGGGAAACGAATTATTCTAATACTTTCCAGAGAAGCACTTCCAGAGAAGTGGTTATTTTCTGCTAAAGAGAATTCAGAGGCTAATGTAATTACAAACAGAGATTAAAAAAAGGTGCTGATCATCTCTTTGGAGAGTTATTAAGGTTTTGTGCCTCTCCAAACTTTGAGGCATTATTTGCTGAAAATTTAGTTTATGAACAGATCCCAGAAGAGTGAATATAATGATAATAGATAGCAATACTAAAGAGTGATCCTATCTCTTCCTTCTGAGCCCTTGTTTACAATGTTCTCAAATTTAAACAATTGTAGCTGGGCTTTTTTTTTCCATGTTAGTTGCATGCCTGTGAACATTTTTATTTTCACGCTATAGTTAAAACAGCTGAACCAGTTCTGTGAAAGAAATTAGGAAAATGAATTAAATTGTTTTGTCCATGTTAAAAACAAAGAAACAAACAGACAAGTAGAACCACCTCCTGAAACTGCTTTTTGGGCTGCTCTGGGACATCCATTCTTTGGAACGGCAATGACTGCTTCAGGGATGCAAGGAAACTTTTGCTGCCATTGAAAAAAAATGGAAGTTAAGATCTACTGAAAAAATTTAGATGTTTTGGGCAAAATTTGGCTGTTACCATTTTGATGATTTAATTCTGAACATGCTCCATCCCCATAGTGTACAGGAGCTTTTCTCAGCTATTAGGGGATGTTATGCTACTAGCCATGGGAAATGAGAACAGAATACACTATTTCTCCTTCAACAGGCTATGTACCTCTTCAAGAAGAGAAAAAAGCACCTGACTCAAAACCAGAAGTGGACAGAGAAATTATGTGGAAGAAAAGTCGTTATAATTTTCACATGGTGAAGCTTTTGTGTGGTTTTTGTTTTCTGTTGTGTTTTTTTTTTTTTTTCCCAACTTTAGATGCATTTGTTTTAAAGGCAGGAAAAGGTCTTTTAAAGGTCTTCCTCATGAAGGACACAAATACTGGAAGGATAAGAATTAAATCTGATTAAATAAAAGGCTGGAAAATTACCCACCAAATTGATTATCCGTTATAATAAAAGCATTAGTTCCATGACTGCATACTCTTCTTTTATTTTTTTATTTTTTTTTCAACAGAATTCCTTACTCACTCAAATAGCTTGTCAATACATTATGGCAGGCTGAGAATAGATTAGGGTAGCATAGTCAAAGCATTTGTGTTGGATATCAATATGCCAGCAAATTTGTATCAGCAAATGTGTAAAAAATGGTATTTTACATGTACTTGCTAATAGTGCTCTGAAAAAAATTCAAAAGTGCCATGGAAAAGAAAATGCTACCATAAAACAAGAAGATAAAAAATTGTTAGGAAAGTAATATTTCTGTTTTCAGTGTTCATTCTGGGTGTTGCAAGTAATATGTAGACCTTCACTGTGAAGAGAATGCACCAAAGGAAATTCTGAACAGCTGTCCCTGAGACAGGAACAATTTATTTCATATAAGGAATGGGACACAGATCCAGTGAAAAAATACAGTGTGTTTACTGTTGCATGAAAGCCTACAGTCCTAAATACTTTATGCAATAAAACTGCAACATCTTAAGCTAAAATTAATTATTGGAATAGTCAGAAATACATTTCTGAATCAAATAATAAGTTAATAAGCCTTTATACAGTGGCAGTTGTCATGCATCTAATAACATTGCCTCTTTGCTTTCAAAAAAGTCTCTTACATGGAGCTGTATAGTTACAGGAACATCAACATCTTCAAGACACAGGGCCCATTAAATTTATCCAAATTAACACACCACAGATTAGGGATTGTATCACTCTGTACATGTTGAAGGAAATGAACTGACATCACATACAGAATCAGAGAAAATATGAATTATCAGGCCAGAGGTGTGGTCATCTACTGCATATCTACACAAGGTAGGAGCAGCTACACACCAGCTTATGCTTATAAGGATCAGGTGGTGGAAATCTAATGGCGTCATCAGGAGCTCTATTTCAGTAATAAATGAAACTAACACTTGAGAAGTTTTCCTTTGTCATATAACTGACACAAACTTAATGATGGTCTTAATGTCAGTGGACATGGAGATCATTTATGACTTTTACCATTTTTCTTATAAGACAACTGTAATTCTAGTTGGAGTGGGAACAGATCCTCTTTTCTTGGGAAACATTAAATACTCTTAAATTTAGAACTGGAGGCAAATCAAAGACTGAAAATTACTTCAACTGTTTAGAACTCAACAGTTTACCACCTTTTCCAAGAACTGGCACCTGCCGAAGCCCTGGCTGAAAATCTAATTTTCCCTGGATGCAGCATTTACCTATTCATAAAAGAGATTCATTACTTATGCCTCCTAAGCAGTTTTGAGTATGTGTGAAGTACTTTAGTGGAATCACATCAGGATGTAAGTCTCAGTCATTGAGCAAACTATATTAATGATAGACCTCAAAATACATTCTGTACCTTCACTTTATATGTTTATGTGTCTATTGGCATTAATTTTAAAGTGTATCTGAATATATAAACATTTTCATTAGTTGCCATGCTTTTTATATCATCCTTTTCCTATACTTGACTTACTGGAAATGGAGAACAAAATTACAGGAAATGTAAGTGGGCAAATTAACATAACTGCATTTGAGGATTTTACACATATTAACAGTTAAATAAGAAAGGAAACACAAATCTGAGGCACCAAGTTGGTCCTGATTAATATACTAAGAAAATTATAGCTGCACCGATGTGAATTACACCAGCTATAAACATCGATGATTCACCATCCTGACATATTACCATCATGGACTGCCTTTCACAACTATCCTCACATTTAATTTCAGAGCTAATCTGACACCTAAATATGTTTCCTGTTTTATGCTGAATAAAGTGTGCAAGTGTGCTTTTTATTGTAAATCTCCAAATTTTTTGCATGACACATTGAAGATAGAAGGCAGGTTACTGAGCTACAGACAGCTTTTTCTCACAATTAAATGGAGATGCTTGGATGAAGCTGAAGAACATCAGTAACTCAAACAAGGCAAATTTGCTTGCAGAGAAGTGCAATCCTTTATATTATTCTTCATAATTTATCTGAAAAATTTAATAAACTTTTTTCTACCCCTATGGAAAAATTGCTTAAATATTTAAGTTATTTACCAATTTATTAAAACTACTTAAATCTTGTTAAAATATACACACACGCACACACACTCAAAACACACATGTTAAAGCTGCATATCAAAAATACTAGCGGTACCAAAAGGACATAAGCAGTTCAACTAGCTCTGAAATACTGAACAGGACAAGGCCAGCTGCCCATTTCTGAAGTTAGTGGTATAAGTTCATGTTTTTCTGGAGTACTGAAGATTTGACCAATCCTAACTTTAGAAGTAGTTGGCTGTTAATGCGGCTTTACCCCTCAGAATAGAGGATAGTGTGAAACAAGATTCTTCCGGAATAAATTAGAAATACTTATTCATAGCAAATTCTACCACCAATTCTGTTGAAAATGACTCATAGATACATTTTAATGTCAGAAGTAGTATCATTAGATTATCCTGCCTGACAAATTGCTTAACATGGATCACAGACATTCATCCACATGCTAGAGTTACTGTCCCACTAGCATCAGTTTGTATAAAACTGGTGGTAAAAAAAGAAAGTTGTTTAAAAACTCTCAACTTTCCTTACCAGTACCTTCCACTGATCAACCATCACAACTTTTACAGTTTCTAACTTCTTCCCTTTTTGAACTTGCCTGACTTTGATTTCTACTCATTCTTCCTTTTTACCTGTTTCTTTTTAGTGTTAAAGAATTCTTCAGTGCCTTGTATTTTCTCTCTGTTAAGGTACCTTCACCCCATAATCAACAGATCTATTGAATTTTTAATAAATTACTTCATATGCTTATCAATTTTTGTATTTATTCCCCCAGGTCTTAAGTTATTTGCATCTCCATAAATGTTCCTTTTACATCAAACATAGCCCACTGGTGTTTGCCATTATTTCATGATGAATAATTTAATCAAATATAATCAAAATGTGATTTTTGTACTCAGCCTGCTTTACCTACTTTTATGTCAAAAATTATTAATTCAACCCAAAAATCTTGACAGTGAAGAGCTTTATACTTAAGAGATATGTATTTTTAAATGGTATTTTGAAAATTTGCTACGGAACCTTTTTTTATAATCCAGTATTGCTTTGGTAGTGTATGAATGTGATTGTCAGGGTTTGGTGGTTTTTTATACTTTTTTACTATCTAAAATTGTAAATACTGAAATAGGGGATCAGTGCTCCTTTGCTGAATTTATGTCAATCAAACTGTTTTTCACCCAGTCAGAAGAGAGCTTTTTAAAATCCACTTTTATTCTTTAAATTTTAATGGTCTGCCTGATTATTTAGAAAGTCCTAATCATACTAAGAATAGTGACTTATTGTCTTGCTTAGGGCAAGTCTCCTCCTCTTTCTTTTCCTTGTAATCTGGGGGGGGGGGGGGGGGGAGAGAGAGAAAAAAAATACAGTAACAACAAAATAGTGATTTACTAGAGGACTACTATATCTCTAAATCTTGTAGTTATAAATCACATAATAATCTCTGGCATCTCTGATGAAGGTGCAGAAGATTCTGCCTTTTAGGTGCTTGAGGCTGAGAGAACTAAAAATTTAAAATGGCATCCCAGTTTCCTGTATCATTCATAAGAAGAATCAGAGCCTTTGGAATGAATGCTAAAGGAGAAAACACACTCTGCACATGCAGACAACTATGAAGAAAACACAGGCCATGGTGGCAGCTGAGTTCTGTGTTTTATTTAACATGTTTGGACTATATTCCCTTCCTGATGATTAAATCAGTGAAGTCCTCTGCTGGTTGTGGACATGAATATTTATTTAGTGTTTTAATATTTTTACTGTCACCAGAAGTGGTAGTATTCTCTTATACTGAAACACTGAAATATTAATGTGCATTCAGAATGATTTGGCAGTTCATATTCTCCGCTGTAGCACTTCTGTCATGAAGAGAAACTTAGAGAAATCTCTCTAACTGAGGACAATTACAATTCTATTTTAAAAGACTAACCTAAGGTACTAAGTCTCTCTAATCAAAACTGTTCTTGTGAAGTTCATCAGAATTTTAGTCAGAATTAAGGAGTGGAATGAAGATAAAAAATGCTTTCAGACAGATTTAGTAAAGTCCTGTCCTTGTGGCATGAGGGACAGTTATTGAAGTTGCCAGTATACAGCAGGAGAAAACACCAGCATGCTTGGATGAAAGTTGCATCCTAGTTTTGAATGATTGTAAGTCTAACTATGGAAAAAGTATTTGAAACATCTCATTCCAATCTAAGCAAACCATGTAATGCAGATATATTTTGATTAGTAAGTGATGTGATAACATTTAGTAATTCACTTTGACAAAGAAGACATGACCCAAGACCCATGTCCTTTCTGGCTCTACAGAGGTGTTGCAGCAGTCCTGACCAATACACTTAGTCTTGCATGCAGAGGATAAATCTGCTCCTTCTCAGGACACCCAACAGCCTGATCAATATAGAAGGAAAGATGCTTTGGAAACATTAATTTTAAAGCACTACTTCTCACTCCTGGGCAAATTTGTATAAACCTTAGCACAGACCTTCTACTTAAAGTGAATATTAGCCACAGAAGCTGTATTTATACTAACAGATTAAGCAGTATGGGACTGTTTGTTGACACTACAGTGAGCTGGCAAGAAGCAGACCACATCCATACTATGAAACTCTTTATACCCCTAAAACAGGGTGCTCACATGCAATGGCTCATTACAAATGCTCCTTTGCCCATGATAACCCTCAAGCTATACCAGGAATTGTTTGGGAGAGTGATAGATGGTCCATTTGGCTCCAAATCCATTTTAGTGATCATTCTAAAATAAATTTAGATAATATAATAAATTAGATAAAAATAGATGATGGTGTTCTACCATCTGGAAATGTTCTATGATATTTAGTCCTAGCGAAGTGTAGACTGAACAATTTGA
Source organism: Strix aluco (assembly GCF_031877795.1). Classification (NCBI taxonomy): domain Eukaryota; kingdom Metazoa; phylum Chordata; class Aves; order Strigiformes; family Strigidae; genus Strix; species Strix aluco. The sequence continues at coordinate 45,004,779 of NC_133931.1, forward strand.
GTTTAGCCGAGAATATGGAACTAAAGCTGCTTAAGAGACACTAAGTGATGATACCGTCCTGCAAACAGTCATTACTATCTTCCTGGATTTATATCTGTCCAATGACATGTAATTGTCTCTTCTGAAGTCGAAACACAGAATAATTCTATCTTCTCAATTTTCCTGAGAAGAATGACATGAACTCAGACTCTGCCACGGAAGAACAGGAAGTACAGGAGAGGGAACACTCTGTGGTAAAAGAGCCCATATTTCTCTTCTTCATTAATTTTCATTCAGTTTCCTGAGCTATCATGCTTTCTATCAACCTCTAAGAACATAATTGCTTCAAACCCTGTTAGCCTGACCATTTGCCATTCAACTCATTCTCCAAGGAAAACAAATTTATAATGAAAGTAGCATGTGAGGTATTATAGAAGAGGTTTGAAGGTGATCACAAAGCACTAGAGTAACTTTTTTAAGTCACAAAGCACCAGAGTAACTTTTTTTAAGTTGCTTCTGCTTCAGTAATATCCATGGGCTTGAGCAAATGTGCCTAGAAACATGCACGGCTAAAATGGAGACATGACACAGGCATAAAAGCTGAACAAAACCTTGAGTCTCTACAGAGGTTCAGTGCAGTAGTAGTAATGGGAAGCTGATTTTCTTCGTTTTACTTGCTTTTATATTTAGTGAAACCATGGTTAAGTCCTATAGTACCTGCTGTAGAAAAACTAGAATATGGTGAAGAATAATACTCCAATGTCAGAAGTTGTAATTTCTTCGCAATGATTTTTCAACTTCCATTTTTTATTATTTACAGGTTTTAGTCTGCTAAAGAACCTGTTTGAAACATTTCAACACTCTAAGCATGACCAGGTTTACAGACAATAAAGGAATAACTGAATATAAATAATGTGTTAAAAAAAATCCATAAATGATATTCCTATATCACTTAAACTGGAATTGCCTCTCTACTGGGACATCCTCTGTTAACACAGAATAAGAATGGAGGATGTACACCTCTTCCCAGACAGTTTTCAGAGCTGGATGATAAGAAAAAAATAGCATCTTTGTACTCTTTTCTGTGCTTCCACACAACAGTGCCAGGAAGGCATTGGTTTAGGTTTTACTGCTTTGTGAACTGACTCTTTGTCTGTAACTACTGCTACATGGCTGAAAAGATTAAAAAAAAAAAAAAAAAAAATCCCTGCATTGGTATACAAGAACAGGAGATAAAGGACAAGGGGAAAAAAGAAAAATGGCTAAAGATGAGTGAACGAGAAGAATATCAACAAAGGAAAATGGTAGAAGAAATGAAAAAAAAGGACCTTTAGATTACAGAAAACTATACAGCATACATTCTGTAAATTTCTATTTAAACAGTATCATAAAATCTTTGGATAAGTCACAGGGAAGAGTCATCCTGGCTTCAACGGGTTTACTTCTCAGAGAAGAACTACCTTGGTGCTTACTGTTTTCCATGCTCAAGGCCTGAGGTGATTATAGGTTACCAGAAATAAGAATAAAATGTGCATGTCACAAGTGAGATTCTTCATCTCTCTCAAAGCCTGACTGCTCTAAGAGCATTGTTCATATTATACCCTCAGTGCCACGTCTTCACAGAGTGACTATATTTTGCTGTTAATTCTCTCCCTACAGGACCACTACTAAAGAGTAAATGTTTGCACACACTTGGTAGTTAAAGGACATACCACAGTGATGGGATGTGTCGCATTTGGGATGTTCTACTTGATGGAGACTCCAGACCTCACAGCCAATGTAGCAGCAAAAGAACTCCTCCCACTTTTCTGTTCTAGATTGCTAGCAGAGAGGTTTTTTTGAGACTAAAAATTTAGTTTCTTATTTTTGTAGTGGCTGATGCAAAAAGTTTCTGAATTTTATTGAGCTGTTCCATCTGTAATCTGCCTCCCTAAGAAAAGTATAGTGCACCTATGTGACATACAAAAAATAAGAAATGTACCATGTATGTCAGTATAAGGTTTTCCCAATGGGAAACAATTTTTAAAAATACAATTTTTCATACTTCTTTTTGATACTAGTCTATCTCTGCCTAGATGAAACTTCAGAAAAGACCAAATTACCTTTTACATAATTTTGACCCCAAAACCCCCAAAGCAACAGGAAAGCACTTCAGATGAATGGAAAGAAATATTTTTTTTTTCATATCTTTTTACTCCCCTTTCCTCTCCTCATGTTTTAGATTGAGAAATGCTAGGCATCTGGAAAACTGTTTTTGACTGTTTTTGAAACAGAGACAAGACCACATATATTAATTCTGAATTAATTCAGAACTAATAATTAAATCCGATGTATAGTAATGGCCCTAATTAATTTGCTACTCATAGCTTTAACTTTCTAAGCCTATTTCATTCTCTCTTCCTATTTATTACAGTTAATGTAAACTGAATAAATTGGGAAAAAATTAGACAAAAGTTTTCAGAATGGTATTGCATATTTTAAGGACTCTGCTCTCAGTTTTAGTGAAATCTTACATTGCAGCCACTCTCAGTTGCATCAACATATTTGAAAGCAACCAAATTGATCACTATTTCTTTAGCTCCTCAGTTAGAAAAAGAAATGTTATACTGGTTAAATGTGATATTAAAGTAAAGCTATAAATCCCATATAGCATTATGGAGAAATAAAATAGTTTCCTAGTCAAAATCAGTTTATTTCCAATTTTGCCATGCCTTCTAGTTTGGCTCTGTATCTACTGACACCAGAACTGCTATTGACTTCAAAGGGAAAAAAATTGATCTATTTCTGCAAGGTGGTCACATGCAGTTTCCAGTTGTATTCTTATGCTCTGGCTTGTCAACTGGTCTGACAAAGTGGTAATTTATTTTATGCTTTCTCATCATACCTTGAGAATTTTGCACATTATCTCATAAACTGAAAATGTTTTCTCAGCTCGTGTCCAATCCCAGGTTGTGACCTTGGAAAAAACAACAACAAACAAAACAAACAGGAAAAGAAAGTAAATTATTTTTGTTTTTTCAAAAATTAAGTTTATTTTTAAAAAATCTATCCCTAAACCATTTACATGCAATATAATATCTACAGAAAGACCAAGCACTGCCTCGGAGCAATAACTGCCTGAGAGCAATAACTACCAGACTGTTCAATCCAGGCAATGCTTAGGAGACATCCTGCCTGTCTCCTTGTGCTTACAACAATGCCTTGCATGCTCTATGCTGAATGATGAGGCTTCCACTGGGAACTGATGGGGATTGCACTGAGATCCTGAGAGCATGCAGCCCTTGAATTCCTCTCACAGAACCTTGGCTATAAGAAGGCATGTTTCTCACCACTTTTCTCCTTGTAACTTGCCCCAATTTACTTCCAGACACCTATATTGTTTGCAAATCGATAAAACCAACATCTTATTCCACATGCCTTGAAATACAGGGAAAAAAACTAACAAGAAACAACAGAGGCAAATATACATTTTATTTTTGTCTTACCAAGATTAATATACTCCTAAATTCTAACAAAGATTTGAATAGTCTATTTCTATTTCTTCTCTTTGTCTTAGGATTTGACAATCGCTTTTAATAGTATTAACTTTAAGCAACTATTTTACACAAAAAATTGCATAGATAAAAGAGTTCAATAAAATCATGCAAGGGTAAGGATTAAGACTTAAATGGGATAGATGAATATATTCAGCAGGGGGAGAGTCAAGGCGATATCACAGCAATCTATAAATAAATTTCCAAGGAAATTGCAAGAAGGAAAGAGAAGAATCTGTCTTTTCTTTCTGTAAAGACAGAATAACACACAAAACAGAATGAAAATTGAGGCCATATATGAAAAAAATAATAATCTTAATGGTAAGAAGTTTTGAACAGTGGCCCAGCTCCAAAGGAAGACAGTTCTATCATTAAAATTGTTAGGCAATATGAAGAAGCTGATGAAGACCGAAGTTTATGTGGTTTTCAAAATTTAAGATTATAAAGTTCTTTGAAAAATGTATCATAAAATGGTATCCATGGCATATGAATAAAATATTATATGAGACTAATTTATCCTTTATCTAAAAAAGCCCCAATCATTAATAGACACAACATGTCTGAGAAGCATCAACGGGTTTGGACACCTTTGTATAAAACTTGCTTGATCAAAATTATTTTGGTGTTGTGTGAGAAAATTCTATCCCTAACTAATTTTTATTTATAAACACTATTGTAACTGAAACTCCTTTGAGGAAATCACAGTCGGAAATGAAAAGTTAAAAAATACAGTGTCATAGTTCTTCTTCTATTAGAATTTTATTTATTTGCAGTCACCCTCAAACTCAGTTTTCACTGTCTTATTGAAGTATGGGTATTAAACCAGCTTTCTAAGGAAGGGAATGACTAAATACTGAGAGCCAACAAATTGTTTGATATAGAATGAGGAAGTAAAGAAATATTGGAACTATACGATCTTTATGCCTGAGTTTTAAGACGCTATTCAGAGACCTGATGAACAACATGTTAAATGCTTTTGTCAGGGAAAGAAAGAAAGTTGAAAAGAAAAAAAAGCTGCTCTTTCTGCTGTGGACAAGAAATTAACTTTCTTACCATGAACAGAGAAATGAGGGCAAAAATCTTGCTACAGCTCCGCTGAGCCCAAAACACTAGCCACACAAGGTGATCTTACTGCCCCGTGAGGAAAAATAGTTAGTCTTGCTGCTGAAGCACAAAGTCATTCAGAGCTATGTTTAAAAGCTTACTGTATGCTCCATGCTTTGGAGAAAAATATCAGAGCTCCCCCTTCTCCCCTAGTTTTCTGCTTTTGTTTGTACTTATGAAGAGACTTCTTTTCAGGTCAAAACAAAGCTCTTTATATAGAAAGATATGTTCAAAGCAAAAGCAACTGCAGAATTAAGACACCCATAGAAATTTCTTGCCCTCTTCACTTTTAATATTTTAATTTAAAAACCTGACTGCAAGAGAAAAGGTGTTAGCAGCTCTTTCTCAATTAAAGTCCATTGTCTCTGAGATTTCCAACTATGACCTGTAAGAAAGTGAACCTCATCAGACTTGCCACACTTCATAATTCTCAAGGAGAAAATGTACCGGGAAATAACAGAAAAAGAAAAAAAAAGAAAAAAAAAGAAATAAAATATCTTAGAAATGCTTATTTATCTGAGCATGGAACGTAGAAATACTATTGATCAAACAGATAAAAAGAGGCAGGGGGAGGCTGCTGACATACAGTGTTTAAACACATGCTTCACTAATGTGTTAGACTTTGGCAGAGACCAGGGCAACACTTTCATTTGATCTGGTTAAAAAGTTGGCAGCACATCTTTATTCAGAAAACAACTTAATCCAAGGAGTTTACACTGCAAATGTAATTAAAACTGTTTTTCTTCTAATAGCTACACTTTATGCATCTCATAAATAGAAGTTCTGAAACTGTGGCATTGAAATTTTCTTCTTAATCTTTCATAATCCCTGGAAGAGAAGAACACATATACCTGCTGAATAGCAAACATAACTGTATGTGTAAAAGTTTGCATATAGAAAATAGGCTTTTAGAAGTCCTTTTAAAAGGCCTACTGCAGTCTTTGATAAGATTTTGCTGGGCATATAAGTGTGCAATTATTACATACATTACATGTTTTTAAGGTAGCTCTATGGAACACTTCCTCTGTTTGTCCTTTAAAAAGCATGTTTGTCACTGCTTCCCTTCTACTCCATGGAGAGAAAATATTTTTCTCAAAGTTTGAACTATCTTTCTATTTTAGAATAAGAACCAGAATCTGGCAAAACAAAATCATGTTGTGCTTGCAGCTCAGCTGAAACAAGACCTATAAAGACTTCAAGGATCGGTGGCTTGTCTCATACAGCAGCAGCTTGCCAAAATTGTCCTAACTCGCATCAGCGTGGTTCACAGTCCTATTATAAACATGTTCCTCCCACACCCATTAATCATCACCCATTACCCATTTAGCCACCAACAGCGTATTAGTCCTGGAAATTTATGATTGAATCCTCAGTAAAGAGGCTTGCAGTTCCTTCCATAGTGCTTCCAAAAGAATAATCTTCCTCTTTTGAACAGGAGCTCTTAGCATTGTTTCTGCTTCTATCTAGTGTCTAGATTGGAGTTGGCTTTATTTGACAGACAACAAATTCTTGGGTAGGTCTGCCAAAGCCAGGAGACCTGCTTTTGAATTAAGGTGCTTGGCAGCATAATCTGATATTTTAATCTGATCCTGAAAAATACCCACCAACAAAAGCCAAACTCCCATTACTAGCCATGGGAGAAACAAACTCCCACACCAGTGAACTCATGCACTAACACTGAACACATGAAGTTTTCAGTTCATACTTACTTCCATTCTTCATGTCTTTCACATCTTCTTAAACACTTTGCTAAACAAATGTGAATAGTGACTGATGAATGGTATAAAGACTTGCAAGCTGGCTTTGAACTACCTCAGGAACAGATTTCCCAGAGAGGTGGTAGATCCCTGGAAACATTCAAGGTCAGGTTGGATGGGACTCTGAGCAACCTGATCTAGTTGAAGATATCCCTGCTCATTGCAGAGGGTGACCTTTAAATGTCCCTTCCAACCCAAACTATTCTATGATTCTGTGATTTTATGATTCAGGCAGGAAGGAACTACAGCCTGGATCTGGCAACACAGGGTTTAGCAGCAGTCAGAAAGGTCACCCGATAAACAGAACAAATGGATCCACACCTCTCTCCCTGCTGCTGGTATGGGACTGTTACAGGCTCCTTAGCTACTGGATTAAGAGTTATCTAGAGGATATCTCAGTTTATTGTAGTTTAGATGTACTATAAAACTGTGCAAGTAAATTGTTGAGTATGAGACAGCAGCTAAAATTTTGCCCAGTGTTGCCAGTCATATTCCAATTAATATATTTAACATAAACAACTTCATTTGCTTCCTTACCTTCCTTTTGGTGCTCCCAAGTAGCATAAAAGTTACACTGAGGATGAAATCTAAATACAGACATATTGCCATTTCCACAGCATGCAAAAAGCTTTGATATTTCCCCAAATCTCAGCAGAATGATCTCACTAGAATGATAGTTCAGTTTAAAACTAACCATCTTGCTTCAGGCTTGTTTTCTCTTCCAAAGGAAAATGAAAAGTCCCCTTTTAGCACAAGTAGATTTCTTTTATATTTTTCTAATTGTTCAGGTAAGTGGGGAAAAAGAAATTCTTGTTAGATGCCCAGCCATCTGATGAACAGCTATTTTCTATCACTTTTACACCACATACCCTGTAATTTTTCAGTGCTGTCAGTTGCAATCGTGTTAGCTCAATGAGTGATATCTCATTGTGAAAGCCTTGTACATATTACATGAAATTATTTTCTTTAATAACATTTATTCCCATTAAGCATGAGAAATATACTTACTGGAGGTGCTATAAATTTATACAGGGAAGATCCCCTCAGTGCTAGAAACTTTGGTGTGTACATTCGATCCTGAAGGGAGTCTTGTTCCCGTTCTTCTGCCCAGCCCATGTAGACTATCTGACAGAAAAATCACGTCAGAGAAATATAATGCAAGTGAAATGTAAGGAACCACCAGGCAGGAATACTAAATCAAGTAACTGTTTTTATACTGCAATGCAGATAAAGTCTCCATACACAAACTCACAATTACACATTAAGCAATATGATCTTACAAATTTTATTTCCAAATAATGACAAGATTTTTTTGTTCCCTCTGAAAATCCCTACGTAGGGGTTTTCAACCCCATTGCTTAGGAATAGCAAATTGACTGGTTTTAGACACTATTCTGAACAGACTTCATCCACAGCTAAAAAGTAACCAGAATGCCGTCAACTCTTACAACTACTTGTAGATCTTCCGACATAGATGTATGAACTAGAACTTATTCAAACCCATTTTAGGATCTAATTCCCTACCTATCTATCTATTAAGTTTGAGTAATTTAATATCAAATCCCTAAAGAGTAACAGAGTATGAGTCACCACTATGCCAACTTCTGGAGAACATATGAACAGAGAGTAGACACATCATGCAACTTTTGATTTATAACCGTGCCATTAGTAATAAAATACAATTTCCAGTGTGCACTGGTACACTACTGCTATGGAATATAGATCAACCCATATTTCATACAGTGCTGCTAATGGAATAGATCTATTTTAAATCTCTTTGTGAAACTGATTTCTACATTAACTAGGCATGGGGCATTCTCTGTCTTAAATGTCAGTAATGAACATGTAAGGAAAACAGTTTAGGAAAAATAACTACAATCATTAATAGCCAATGAGTTAGTAAGTTTATCAATGGTACAAATGTACCTAAAATGAATGGTTGTACTGCATGTTTTATCCTTTGAGATTTTGTATGTCACATACATTTAAAAAAGTGATTTGCACAGTTTATTTCATTACTGTTGGGAAGAGGATTTTCATGGAATATACATTAAAATAAATGGGAGGTGTCTGATTTTGGTTTTGCTTTTGTTTTTTTTTTTCTTCTCTTTTTCTGTTGGATTGTATTGTAACACACTGGAAATTAATGGCTTCTTCAAATCACCATGTATGAAATCTACACTTTATTAGATATTTTATGGTTTATAAACAGAGACAGGGAGAAGGTCCATTCCTCTAACACTTACAGTGAAACCTCAACATTTAATTCTTTTGCCAATAGCAAACACTAATGCCGTAATGTAGTCTCGGGTTCAATGAATAACATGTTTAAGTATCTGCTGGTTTGGTGATTAAACAAGTTTATAAACCTGAAAAAGAAGACAGAGCTGTACCACAATAGTCAAGAATCAAGCAGATTCACTGTCATGCAATGACTAAAACGCCACGTTCTCTGAAATCTCATTCATTCCTGAATGAAAAAATAGTCAGAAAACAAACCCCTGACTGACAGGTACAGTAAGAGAAGTTTTAAATTATTTCAGTTCAATGTTTATTCAGATTTCCCTCATTTCTGCTGTTTTGTATGTTACCCAATGCAGGGTAAGTAGGGATCCCCATCGCTCTGACTTGGTAGGAATCTGTGGAGCTCAGTGACTGAGAGGGGCTACATAGAAGAGTAAAACTAGCATAAAAAATTGTACTATTATGTGCAGAAGTTTGGCACATTTTCCTCTCTGTAACTGAAAGAGAATGAATGATCTCTAATTCGTAGGAATTGAGACATCTATGTTTTTAAATTAATTAAACTGAATTGATGTGGTTCTATCTTGATTTGTTTCATTAAAATCAGACACACAGTACGATATCATCTTGCTTGATGATATTTAATATCACTGTAGCACTGTATGTAGTCTGTTTTCAGTTAGTATTTTTCTTTTTCACATTCCTCATTTCTACTTCTACTATTCATCAGAATAACAGGATACAGTCACTCATGCTGTGTAGCTATATTGATATTTCACATTTGATTGCCTTAATACCAAAGCAGCTGTGGAATTTAAGGCAATTTAAGGCTCCTTTAGATATTTCTCCCTTCCCTCTGTAGATCATGAGGAGAAATTGGATTGATTTTTCAGACAACCTGCTTTACCAAGGTTTTATTAAAAAAAGGCAATTCTCTTTCAGACTTAATACCTACTACTAAACATACAGAAGAACTGTTAAGCAAAGGCTGTATGATTATAATTAGGAACACTTACACAGTTGTTTGAGTGCATGTGCATATTCACATGTGTGGATTAAAATAGCACAGGCTAGATTCTGGAAAACAGGGCAAAACTGAACAAATACTTGATAACTATTTTACTCATGTGTTGCTAAAGTGCTCTCAGTTTATCTAAATACACTGAACATGTGGATTTAGATTTAAAATTTTAGTTTTTACATAAAGAAACTGTTGCAAATTTTTCACTTATGAGATAAAATAGAGGCCATGTTCTTGAAACATTTATGTTACTGGTAAATATTTTTACCTCTAAAAAAGTTTTGACTATGAACAACTTCAAGAAAATTATTTATTTGGAAAGGGATCTTAACTTTCCAAATTAATAGTTAATGTGTATATATGTATTGAAATAGTGGATGAAAATGAAATTTGACTCATGAGTTTTGGAACATATCTTAACACTCTACATGTGGACTTGGACCAAAATACAGAATTTCATATCATTCCATCTGAAAAGCGACGTTTACAACCACAGCCACATGATGAATGGAAATAGATGTGAACCACAAATAGACAGTGTATAGCATGTCCCTTTATAAATTTAAAAACTATGTTAGTTTTTTAATCTTAGAAAAGTTTTATTGAGTCCCTATAAACTGCTGACCATTATCAACAAAGGTGGTGGTGGTAGGGAAAACAGATTTTATTTCTGATAACCTTCCACTTATGAGATAATTTTTGCAGTACTAGTTTCTAACGTACCTTAAGCAGATCATTCTTCAAAGTCAAATAGTGACACAAATTAGTTAACTTAGTGGCTGCTGTTTCAGTAACAAAGATTCAATAAGTTATTATGGTTTATGAGTTCAATCATGTATAGTTTTAAAAAAACCTGTATCTAAATGATAAATGAAACAGGAACTTTCTTCAGTCAAAAATCCATAATCTCCTAATTTATATGTACTTATATTGCACGGACATCCTAATCAAGCAAAATAAATTGCCATTAATTGCCATATTTCATATCAGTCCAACATATTGCTAAAATTACTCAAATAGCCTTGACTTTCACAAAGACTTCTCCAGAGTTTTTACACAAATTTGATTATATTTTAGGAAGAATAGTGAGATAAAAATACAAGAAAATTTCCTTCAAATGAAATGTACAATGTATGTGACATTAAATGAGTGGGGCGATTCAAAGATCAGAACATGCACTGACAGCTTTTTTATCTTGGAAGTCTCATATTCATACTCATATTATGTGAAAGAGTGCTGTAGGGAAACAGGATAAACATGGAGTCAGAAAACAAATGAATATGTCAGACAATACAGGGGAAAAAGTATGAGGGATGAGAAACTCAGATAATGCTCTCTACCCTGTTTTTAATATCGTTCTCTCTGTATGATAGTCTCAAAATTCATTATAGTCAATTGTTAGCAGAAAAACAATAAAACAACAGTAAAATGGATCAAAAAGTGTGACTGTAATGCAATCATTGGCAAAAATAGTCCTGTATTTAAAAGGCTTAGGATTTTTATGCCAAGTAAGATTTTTAAGTCAACAGAACTAATCATATATAATTTTGAATGAAAGCTAGAAAAATTTTGCTCTACTGTAAATATGGTCAAAATGTCTCCTATCTTATTTTTCAGGTTTGTGAAAAAACTGACAATCTTTCCACATTGTTTTTTAATTCTGTGAATTATTTTCTATCTTCTTCACAAAGTCCACTAAAACAAGGCAGTCTGTATATGAAAAATAATCTCAAAGAAACAGAAGATAAATGCCAATGAAAGGTTATTTTACATATGTTTCAGAATACATTTAAAATAATTTAAAGCCTCATTTGCTTCATTATGTTTTGTGACAAATAAACATCAGTAACGGTCAGTGTTTTCTAGAAAATTATACCATGAAATTATTAATAGCAAAGGAACAGCTTTGGCCAATATCCCCTTTGTCTTTTATTTCTGAGCTTCAAAATTTAGAAATTAACTGGTTTTGGTTTGAACTGTGGATGGACATGGTCCTGGGCAGCCTGCTCTAGGTGATCTTGCTTGAACAGTGTTGTTGGCAAGATGACCTCCGGAGGTTCCTTATGACCTCAACCATTCTGTGGTTCCATGAAATAAGAAAAATTATGAATGTATAAAACCAGAAAGTGATTGCTTGCAAAATAGTTTCCCCCATCAGTTCTCCTCTGTTATATCCCCTCCTTTCTATCCTATGTGCTTTAGAGCTATCACTGACAAAGATCACCTTCATTTTTTTGAACTACCCACTGATGGATTATTCAGTCTCTAATCATTTCACTTATTACTAGAGATTATAAAATAATTATGGTAGATTATAAAATTACACATTTATTGTATTTTGTAGAGCTTAATGTCTTTCTAAGTAAGAACTCATGTTGTCATCTTATTAACAGACCAAGGCTGAGTATTTGGTTTTGTCCTGTTCTGTTTTTTTAAATAATCACTCAAAAAAATAAGGAAATATTTAGGTGTCTTAAAGTAAACAGTACCAGAGAAAGCAGAAAATACTTCTTAGTTATGGAAGATCACAGAATCACAGAATCATTCAGGTTGGAAAAGACCCTTGGGATCATTGAGTCCAACCATCAGCCCTACTCTACAAAGTTCTCCCCTACACCATATCCCCCAGCATCTCATCTAAACGACCCTTAAACACATCCAGGGATGGTGACTTCACCACCTGCCTGGGCAGCCTATTCCACTGTCTGACCACTCTTTCTGTGGAAAATTTTTTTTCCCGATGTCCAGTCTGAATCTCCCCTGTTGCAGTTTAAAGCCATTCCCTCTTGTTCTATCGCTAATTACCTGTGAGAAGAGACCAGCACCAACCTCTCTACAATGTCCTTTCAGGTAGCTGTAGAGAGTGATGAGGTCTCCCCTCAGCCTTCTCTTCGTCAAACTGAACAGTCGCAGCTCCTTCAATTGCTCCTCATAGGATTTGTTCTCCAGGGCCTTCACCAGCTTCGTTGCCCTCCTCTGCACTCGCTCCAGCACCTCAATATCCCTCTCGTATTGAGGTGCCCAAAACTGGACACAATACTCCAGGTGTGGCCTCACCAGTGCAGAGTACAGGTGTCACCTCCCTACTTCTGCTGGTCACACTATTTCTAATACAAGCCAGGATGCCGTTGGCTTTCTTGGCCACCTGGGCAAAATGATTATTCCCTTACACTCCAAAGAACTGAAAACTGATATCAAAGACTGAAAATGGAGTATATTTGCTTCCTTAGCCTACAATGTCATAATCAGAGTGAAGACAGTTGTTTAGGGTAACAAAACTTGCCTCGACCTCTGCAGACATCTGTCCAACATTAACAGCACTGTTTGAAAAACCTGCATTAAAGTTTACATTACATCCAACACCATCCATGACAAATCTTAGCACCTACCCAATGATAACTACCAGATCTTTCTAGAAATCAGGACTATATAGACTGCTTCATGCCTTCACTCCCTTCACAGATTTGAAAAGTGATGGCTACATGTAGATACAGGACAGATTTCTGAACAGGTAAAGACCTGTACTTTGCTTTTCCAGGTTTCTCACATTATAAGGTTTCTTGTTATAATCTACTAATCAAGAGCAACATATTGTCTCATCCATTCAGGTTTTCATCCAGTGCTACATGTTAATAGCTACAGTTTATTTCAAAGCACTCATTTTACTTAAGACTTCTAAGTATCTGTTCATTGAAATAAATTCTAAAAACAAAGTCAATTTGAACATTAATTGGGCAACTGTGTGCCTTTGTAAAATGTCAACATTAAAAGTTTTTTTCCTCCCTTAAATTATTCAAGTCAATGAACAATTACATGTATTTTAAATTCATTACAACTTGGATTTGTTCATTTTAATAGAGGTGATTAGCATTTAGAAAGTACAGCATTCCTGTGTTGAGAATTTTTCCAAGAAAGACCTTATGCAGCTGTTTTTACAAAGATAGATTTGGATGCAAACTGCACTATTAGGTACCAATCTATATTAATTTAGGGTGTGTGTGTGTGAAATTCATAGAAGGAATCAGTACAAAAATAGCTCATGCTAGTCCTGGATTGCAGGATATTGTCTGGGTAATTAAAAAAAATTAATCATCAACTAGTGTAGGTAGCCAACATATGGTAAACCCCCTGAATTGCATAAGGGCTGTGTGCATTTCACATTGGATTGAGTTAAGCATTTTCCTGGTTAATAGGTATAGTAGCTAGATGATGAAAAAATATATCTTATGTTATCTAGAGTGATCTGCCTTCCTCACTTGAATAAGCCTCCTTTCTTCTTGTAGAGAATTCTCTTGTTTATCTGCCACATAACTCACCTTCAGAGTAATTTAGCACATCCTTGTGCAGGTTCATTGGACTGCCAGGTTTATCACTGAGGAGACTCAGTCCAGCTGCCATCACAGGCATTTTACAGCTGACCTGAGAAACTTCAGACCTCCTCTGATACTCTCATCAGAGTAGCTCTCAGCAAACTCTTTGATAATGAGCAGGTCTTACAGACATCCTAACTAGAAAACTTCCTATATATCACACTGTCATCATCCGCCCGCCCCCCCCCCCCCCCCCCCCCCCGCCCTTTTTTTTTGCTGTTGTGTAACTGCAATCAGGATTCTGGGTTTTTTTACTGGGAAAAACATCTTTGATATATGGTCATATTTGAATTCCTGCCTGTCCATTTTTCACATACTGAATTTATGAGCAGGGACAAGGAGGGCTGTAAATTTTAATCCAGGATAAAATTTCCAGGTTTTCCAAGGGTTTAAACAGATAACAGTGTAATACAGAAAGCTCAACACTCAGGTGGCAAGAAAGCAAACATAATCTATTTTAAAGCCTAGTAGATTGACTGTGTTTAGGACTTTTGATTAATGACTTTTTTTTTTTTTTTCCTCTTCTAAATGTACACAGGATAAATGTAATATATTTTTCAGGCTCTAAAATATAAATGGGTCAAACAAAAAAAATATTGCAGATCATCAAGCTGGAGGGCATAGCCCTTCCTTTCTGAAGAACAATGTGTCACATTTATCTTTGTCACCTCAGGTTAGACTACTCAAACATGCTGAATGAAGAAAAAGATCAGAATATTACAAGTCACCAGACAATGTCTTTCAGACTACCGATGGTGCCACAGAGCAAACAACTGACATATTTATCTTTCTTAAGGTATCACTGTGAGTGAATCACTTACAGAAACATTTATTATCGTTCTTAATGCAACCCAGGAGTAGTTTTCAATTAGATTTCAATGATTAGTTCTAGATATTCTTTTGATTTCCTTTTTCTGTTTCTCTGAAAAGGACTGGTAAGCAGAACTTGGTAGTGCAACTTAGGCTACTTGGCTGTCTCTGTCAGATCACGCTACTCATGTAGCTGCTTTGCTCACATCCTGAAAGCCTGTTAGATTTCTGCTTACTGAGCTCCATCCAAAGGAGAAGGTGACGATAAAAGTGGAAGAATCCCAAATGACTGAATATACAGAAAATACAGATGATGGGTAATGGTTAGACTTGTTTGTTTTTAGTAATACATGTTTTGAGTTTGCATAACATTAAAATTACGTTTCTACAGAATTAGATGTTTACACTTCAAACTGCTCACAAAGCCAGAATAAAACTGCAAATAATGTGTATACTTAAAGCTGTCTTTTAAGTCTCTGGTGTTGCTGCTTGCACAGCAAAATAAACATATCTGATGGAAATCCCTTTTTTGGTAACAATGACTTCACAAGATCTGACTTAGATATATTTTTATATCTTTGTGAGATTGAAGTTTGAACTATTCACAAAATTAGCAGTGCAGATATATATGTAAGTATACAAAAGCCTGTTTACACTTAAAATACTATATTTAAATAATTTAACCTCTGATGAAACCAACACCAGAATTCTATAGAATAATGCTATTCATGGCTAATGGGTGACAACTGTTAAGAAGCCAGATTTTTACTTTCCATTCTTAGCCATTTAAATGGCAATACTTACAAACTGATGAAAAGAGCTATTAATGTTGTAAAATCTCTTTTGCTATATATACTGAGAAACAATTATTTTCTGTCCTATTTGATTATCAAAAGAAAAAGAATTCTGCAAGCTTAAAGTGTTCTTAAGGCTTTCTCAGGGCTCTCAGAGAACACAATTACTACTTGTACACTCCCAGAATGATAAATATAAATAAAATCTAAAAAAAAAAATTGAATAAATTTAGACTAGAATTACATTGCCTTTTAGCAATTCATTGGTTTTTTTGGTTTTTTTAAGAAGTCAATGCAGGTAACTGAAAGAAGAAAAACTAATCAATAGGTGAAATTTTATTTTCAAAAGTACAATCAGTTTTCTGGTTTTCAGCTTTCATAATCCATGTTCAGTTAACGAATTGTTTTGAATGAAGAGAGTGTGACTGAAGAAGGAGTAGTGCCATGAGTTTTACTTCCGTTCTTACCAGCACCATGATTTTGCTGTGAGAAAGAAGGTCTAGTAAAGGTCAACTGATGGTTAGCTAACATTTTTTTATTATGAAAAAATTGATAAAGGTTCAAGGAAAGTTGCTAATTTCTAAAAACTTGCAGCATCAAGGGAAGGACTGTACTATTACAAGAAGGTAAACCACCATTTGAACCTGTTTCGCATTCACAAAAATGCACATAATGAAGCAATTATTAGAGCCAATTCAAAAATAATAATATATATAATCCTTCAAAGATTAATGGCTACTGCAATCAGAAACATGATGGCAAGTGATATACGACACTGTATGGTATAGTGTAGTGAGCACTTCTTTACAACCATTAATGGGGGCAGATGTCTCTTAAGCAAAGTCAGTTATTGAATTTTCTTATTAAACTTTCTGGACATCAGTATCTCCAGCAACTGAAAATCAGTGCATAGAAACAAAGTTTACTAAGAGAAGGGAAATAATGAAGAAGTCTTATCTACTGGTGGATTAGTCAGAAATAACTGAGGCTACACAGCTCTCTTACAGAACATGAAAATCTACAGATGAGAATTTTTGATGCATCTGCACAGTGTCTTTGGTGGATTAACATTACCAGTGCCAGTTACTAACAGGGAAAAAACCCAACAGGCAGTATAAAAATTTAATGTTCAAATCAATAAAGGATACTCCCTAAGGTAATTTTATTATTCATTAGCTATACCAAATAATCTTTCATCTAATAAATTCAGTTTCTGAGATCATTAAGCAATAGGTCTATTTAAGATT
The DNA here is from genome assembly GCF_031877795.1 of Strix aluco. NCBI lineage: Eukaryota > Metazoa > Chordata > Aves > Strigiformes > Strigidae > Strix > Strix aluco. Next base: position 45,021,638 of record NC_133931.1, read on the forward strand.
AATTTCTAAACAGAAAATGATAGTCTTCTTTGATCTTTAAAAAATGAGCAATGCAGTAAAACTTCAGTTTATATTTCAATTCAATTCATATCATGTAATAAGACATTGTAAACTAATCCATAAAGTTGACATATATGGATAACATTATGATTCCTTCTTTATCAGAAATATCAGACAACATTTATCCTCTAATCTTCCCTTAAATCAAAATGTATTTCAAAGATATATGTAAAAAAATTATCAAAAGTAGGAGGAACAGAACACAGAATTACGAAAGCAAGACATTTTCACAATCATATTAGTCACTTGTTACTAGATCCACAACATTAATAGGAGTGACTGAAATTTTTCTTTTTTTGTTAATCATTATCTTGAATAAAATCTAACAAAAAAGACTTTGCTTTTGACAATATAAAATTGATTTGAAGTAAAAATTGTAGACAATCACCAAATCTATCATATATAGAAAAAAATCACTAACTGAAAAAAAAAGTTTAAAACGTGTCTCTAAATTGTCATCAGAAACATATTTGGTACAGAAACACCTAGCTTGAACCTTCCTCTTTGTTTCAGATAATCTTACATGTCAGTCTAATGACCCGAATGCCATTACAAAATCAAGCATGTATTTATTCTTATTTCATACTTCCTAGCCACATATCATCTATCAGAGTATGCTGAAAGCCACAGATTTCTCTTTTTCTTTTAAAAGGATTTTCAGTGGATTTTGAATGACTTATGAAGACTACTTTTGAAAAAAATCCCAAACAGTTGAATGGATAAAACTTGCAGCATTTTAACAAACTGATACCAAACAGTATCAATCTTCCACTACAGCTAAATAGAGAACATTGCTTTTCTCTTTCACCTTCCTTCCGAGTTTGAACTTGCAATCACAACTGACTGAAAAATAAACTACCTATTTCTATAAAAGGAAAAAAAAATTATTCTGCAATGGAAATCCAGAGTGGTAACTTTGCTCGATATACAAAAAAAGATTTATTCACTATGTCTATCTTGTGACATTATGGAAAAGAAATCATGTATCAATGCACCTTTGATGTCTTTTAGTACTTAAAAAATACTGAATTGAATTATATCTCTTAGCAAGAAATGTTATGAAATCTGCATTCTTAAAGATGTTCAGAACTTGACTGGAGAAAGTTCTGAGCAACTTAGTTTATGTTGGCTATTCTCTGAGCAGGATTTTTACCAGATGACCTATGACAACTCATCCAATCTAAATAATTCTGTGATTCTGTCAGTCTTTGATCTCAAGGCAGTCATATCTGTCTTGGAAACTGTTTTAAAATAGTCTACTATTCTTAGAAAAACAGCTTCAGCATTGTTTTTATTACAGCACCACATTATTCTTTGGTGCCACACACAGTACTACATACCAAATGTAGTAATTCACATTTCATAATCCATTTGTAGCTGTCCAGGATTTTCTAAACTCACCGATTTTATATCTACCCTAATTTTCAGTGGGGCAGTGTATCAAACTTTTCACTGCACACTTTCATCATTAAAATGCACTCTTGAAAGGAATTTTTAGTACAGACTGCTTGCAGGTAAGGCACCCTTGAGGTTGAAGACAGTAGGACTCTTCTATTGCTCATAAGCAGCTATTGAGAAATGAAAGATTAATCATATCATCCCTTCACAGTTGATAACAGGGTGGGGCAGGGGAGAAGTGGTTATGATTTGTGAAGGACCCCGATATTCTGTGGAGATTGAGGAGGAAGGGAAAGAGGATGTGAGAAGTCAGATGAGAAGAGTTACTAAATATCTTGAAATTATTTGAAATTCAATTGACTTTCTAAAACAGAATGGAAAAGCTGGCATGTAAAGGACTGAAGCAATGATGTATAACTTTCATTCTTACACATTCTTAAAGTAAATAAAAGTCTTCCTAAATTAATAAGTAAGAAAGAAGGAGAAGTGGGGTACTCTGGGACCACTTTAAATATCAGTTTGCAAACTGTGGTATCCAAATACAACTGGGTTGAGAAAGAGAACCAGATGCAGTCCCATTCTGAAAGACAGCAATGTAGAGGAAAACTACTGCTAAAATATCTCCTCTCCAGGAGCTAAGAAAAACCTTAGGGGATGATTAGATCAAGAATGTGATATTCAGTGTATTCTATGTAATACTGTTTTCATGCTTCTCTTCATAACTTGATTTTTAACAAGCTGATTTTTTTGCTTTGTTAGAATAAAGTCTGTTTTATTTTGCCTGGTGTTTGGATTAAACCTAGGTATCCTGAAGGAGCTTTTGCTGGTCATACGCCAACAGCCTCTGGCAGGGAGTTAGCAGTAGAGTCCATAGCATTTACTGAACTCATGTTGCACTTAAATATTTTTTAACAGTGAGGTGATGCCTGCCAATAGTTGGCTTGTCTCTGACATTTTAGTATTTCCATGTATTTTGTAGTTTCATTGGAAAAGCTTAGTCTTTAAGGAGTACAGGGTAACAATTATTTTGCAGTATCAGAGCTTTCATCCACTCAGGCAATTTTTTTTAATGCAAAGTGTCCCACCATCACGAACAACTGAGGGATACAACCCATAAAAGATGTAACTGCCTCAAAATGAAGACTGAGTCCTGAATGAAGCTTGAACTTCAGTGTTAAGACACTGAGGCTCTGTACCCTCAGAGACCTCTACAGAAGGACAGGTAGGCTCCTTCATCCACAGGGAAGACAAAATAGAAAATCCACTGTGGGTGCTACCTGTGTGGCTGAAGGAGAGAATCTGATAGAATAGTTTAAGGCTCTGCGAAGAGTGGACAGTGACCTACAGGAACTTTATTAAACAATTGATGGATGTAAACTCACAATTAATACTTAGACAGAAGTCTCTCCTCTCACAGAGAACATATTTTCTTCAAGCCCTTTTGCATAGTCTCAGAGGTCTGGATCCTTTTTGCATACTCTTCCACTGTCTGGGGGTTGGTTTTGAACTGCAGCCTACTTCAGCAGGAGGGGAAGGAGATGCTGCCATATCATCTCACCTACCACTGTTAGGCAGGCTCATGGGAGCAATAAGTTGGAGTGATGAATGACTACTGCTTCTATCAAGCAAGTACTGTAAACAGTAGGCTGTTAAACAAATAATGGGAAGCAGCATGACTTCTGGCTGTATATTTAAAGAAAGCAGCTAGAAACCGCATATTGTTGTATCTTGATCCTGCTGGACTTTGGGGTACTCTGAGCGTGCCGGTTGGATCAAGTGACTCTGGACACTCAGCCCTTACACACTATCAGAGCCATCAGGTATAGACCTGTTTGAGAGAAAGAAGCCAGATGTCTGTCTGGACCTTGGTCAGAAGCTCCCAGCCGCAGCATTGCCTGTCTACTTCTTCAGGTCCTTTTGCCTCTCCAGACTTTCACCATTTTCCAGAATAATTCTTTATAAGTAAAGGAGAACTTTTTTTGTTTCTAAACCCAGCATAACTGATAGGCCAACAAGGAAAATGTTTATTATTAAATAAATAATTTTTTTTTTTTCAGTTGTCAACTCCTGAGAATAGTTTATCTATTTACCGCTGTTAAATTTCTATTTGCTCTGTCATAAAATAGGATGAATTTAATACGTTTTGTTTCCCAAAATAGTAAGATTGAAAGCAAAAGTTTTCTAATGTGCTAAACATATAACAGATATTGCTCACTAAACAGTGTCTCCTTACCAGGAAATATAACTGTTTAAAAGGACAAAAAAGCATTCTCATGTTATGACTTCCTAGGATGTGTCTCTGCATTTGCAATTAACTACATTTTTTAACATTTTACATCAATTTTATTGTCAGTTTTCCCTCAGACATTTTCAGTGATTAATACTTCTTGGGGTTTTTTTCCTTCTTCATTTGTAGGTAATGCATAAATTGTCAATTGCTTTGTACTATTTTACACATCAACTCTTTTCTGAAATTCTGTATCACCAGTAGGAACTGTAGGTAGGAACTGTATCACCGGTACCATGGACTATTATTTTGATGAAAGGGGAAAGATCAATGACCATCTATGGTCCACAGAACGCTGTTTATAGAAGTTCAAGAGACTAAATATTTTTCCTCTCACAGAGTACGATATGAAATACCAATCATCCACACAGAGTTAAAATAAGTGAATGAGAAAAAATGAAATGCTTATTCACCTTTCCTCTTAAAGTAAACTGTAATTAAAAATATTTTCTTTAAGCCTTTTGAGTTCCATGTGTTCCTTCAATAGAAGATCTACAGGTAAAGTATATGCTTCATTGATTCCAATTAATTTATTTAGATGATACAATTCCCCAAGGAATAATGTGTATATAGGCTTACAGAATACCTTCATTCTAATCTACTAAAATTGTTATTCTTGGGAACTTTTACATTCACTTGATGCAATAGAAGAGACATTACAATAAAGCATTGCAATGTTTTTATTTCTAGCCTCAGCCTCCAAGGAAAATTCCAAAATGGCCAGACAGAACAAATTCATATCTGGTAAGCTATGAATATTAACAATTCCTGATTTAAGGTGAGGTTAGAGGAAAAAAAAAGTTTTCCTCATACTTAATCTTTCTAAGTATAACTGTAAAAAAAAAAGATAACCTATATATTTTGTGGATATAGTGACTCAATTTCTCTCCTTTTCTAATTTCTTCTCTTTGTTACTACTTTTCAGGAACTTGTCAGAGAGCAGAGAGGACATATGCATGACTCAAGGCATCTACTTCTAAACAAGAGTGCTGAAATTTGCTTCCTGTCCTCCTGGTTTGTTGCCCCATTTGAACAGTAGCTAAAAAGCCTGTTCAACGATGAACTACATGGAAAAGATGCAAGTATTTATTCTATTAGGATCAAAAATGGCCCTTTCTTGCTTTAACATTTACTACTTATGTTTCCAGTCTCAGACATCATAAATATGCAACTCCCCCCAAAATCTGTCATTTAAAATTGCAGGTATCCCTTTCACTGGCCTATTTATCTTACATATCCCATTTTTTGGGTAAGTGGCAAAAGATCAGATCCAAATATATTTAAAGACTTAAAGCAGGATTTACTTATGTCATGCATATAAATATAATACAGGGATAAAATGATTCAACAAAAGCAATCCCTTCAATTGCTATTTAAATTCAGTGGTTTCTCACTGTCTGACCTCATAGATACAGAATTATGCTTCTGGGAAGAACTGCAAGTATTTGTCCATATTAAAGCTTTATGACAAATCAGGAAGCAATGATCCCTCTGCTTAAACCTGCTGGGGGGGCGGGGGTGTGTGTGGGGGTGTGTGTCTGATTTAGAAGAACCCTTGATGCATACTGGCAGGGTCAGATTTATTAAAAAAAATTAAGATCATATTGTTGCAAAAAGTTGCAGCTGAAGGGAAAGCCCTTATTATGACAACCTAGGAATTACACAGCTTGCAAACTAAGTGCATGAAACCTGTATTTTCCATCTTCTAACCTAACCATCAAGCTAAGAGGTGAGGTATACAGCCTCTGTTGGAACTATGACACTATGCAGAGAGACACGCAAGACCTGTGGGATCAGAAAGAGCCTGATTTCACACCTGAGAGGAGTGTAAAGCACAATGAAAGATCTGGTAAGAACACCTTAATCTGGTAAGCAGTAGAACAAGCTGCCCACTTACCAGTTGAATACTTTTAAGGCATGACTGTCACCACAAAATAGGCATAAACATATTCTTTTATAAAGTGTATGTATTTATTTATCTATCTATTTATTTAGAGCAGGAACTTCTATTAATTTCTCAGAAAGAGTCTTTGTGGAAGCATTCAGAGCTCTGAACCTGATGTGAATCTTTGACTCAGACCCCTAAGCCACAAAGCAAGAAGGGCTATCTGACTTGTCCCTGTGAAATGCCCAAGGTAGAGCTACACCCCAGCTGTTTTGGATCTTATCCCGGTAGTTTGGTTCCATTCTCTGGAACCAAATGGGTAACAGCTAGGCATCACATCACTTCCCAGCAGATTCCTAAGTGAAATGTCACTAAAATATGCACAATATCTACTAATTCTTCTCCTGGAACCAGAAAATAATAATATTTGTTTTTTGTTTATCAGTTTAGGATTCCATTTAACAACATCTAGTTGTGGGATGTGTCTGTTTATTTCATTCAATTTTAAATGTCTGCTATAGAGCAAGGCGTTTAGACTCCCCTCATTCATCTGCCCTATTTAAGCCTTTAGTAGAGAATATAGTATTTTCATCCCTGTCTTGACTAAAATCTGAACACAGATCCAACATATATGTGGTCACTACATTTGCTCAGGCAAAACTAACCCTTACTGAAAGCAGTTTTCATGGAGTGACATTAACATTTCAGAGAAAAAATTAGCTAATTAATACTTGTTATAGTAACAAGTTAGTATCAGGAAAAAATATGAGAAGATAAATGAGAAAAAAATGTCAATGAGCATGAAATCTATACTTGAGGCAAAATTAAATTTGCTGAACATGCAGAAATTATTTGATACACAGCTTTAGACTTATAGTTTGAGATTTAAAAAAGAACTTGATCTAATGTCTCTTTTCTATCATCTAAATTTCCAGCCAGTGTCCAAATTACTTCCATCCTCTCATGAGCTATAGCATATGCAGCCCTAGGATATAAGCAATGTTATCCAATAACGGTATCAAGTGACTCACAACATGAATGCTCATCAGGTAATCCACTATCTTCAGGAAGCAGTCTGACCTTTCTCTCCAAAGTCAACATGGCTTCCTCAACAATCTATGGTGTGTATTGCCCTTCTAAAACTTTTTAATGTCCTGAAGTTCAAAAGCTACTCTGGACTACAATGTAAAGGGAAGAAAAATCTTTTACCGGCTACAGGAAACATAGTTTTTATAGTAGAGAGTGCCTCAGAAACATCTAAAACTATTAAAGAAACTGCTCTGTGAAAAGTATTTCATGTCAACCAAACATATTTTTATATATATATTTATTCATTTCATTTTACAGAAAGCTCAGTAAAGTTATGTTATGGAGTAATAATCCACGCTGAGTGCCATAGATGGCTGACAATACAATGTGGGGAATTAGCACAGCATAATTTACACCCTATCGTGCACTTCTGCTTAATTTAACAGCAAGAACTCAGCTCCCCCTGTGTGTTTCTATAAACATTTAACAATAGAAGCATCATTCTAGAGATTTTCCTTCAAAATAAACCTGATCAAATCCTTACTGTGACAACAGATGGTGATAGAGCAGATGTACCATAGGACCTTAAAGTTCAATAACTGTCAGTCAAGAGCTGTGGAATGGCTACTCTGAGGAATGGCAGTAATGGCATATTGAAAAATAATTAATACTACAGTCATGCAAAATCAGAAAAAAAAAAAAAAGAATAATAAGAAAACAAAATACACCTAAGGAGAGGGAACACAAATACTGTCCTTAATGTACTTGTAGAGTAATAACTTGATTTATTTTGAAGACAATGTCACCTTTCAGTAGAACTCTGTTTAATCATTCTACTTTAAAAATATTAATACAATTACTACAGCAGTGTCATCCTGGAGGTTATTATTATGCAATTAAAAAAAATAAAATGGCATGTGTTGTGTTTCATACAGATGTTTATCACTAGAACAGATGTTGTCCTGCTGAGCAATGCAATTACCTTTTTAAGTGTAGCAGAGATGCAACACATCTGCAGCAAAGGACGCTGGCTTGAGTGACAGGGAAGCCAGCCAACGTGACATTTGCGTGTATTCACCTTTATCCAGCGTTTAGAAGTTAGGTTTTATTAAATAAACTCACTGACTTGAATTTTTAGAAGTGATTTTAAATGAGTTTGTTCTAACTGCATAACTCTAATCAAGCTGAACAGCAGACTGTTAAACTGGAATATGAGGTGATATTACATAGCTGATCCAGTACAGCTGCATGTAGTTGTTTTTATTAAATTGTATCAAAAACAAGAGAAAATGAGCATATCCATGTATATTTGTGAACATAATCAAGAACATAAATATGCCTGTAAAACACTGCAATTCATGACAACTGAGTGCTGCAGAATCTGACATGCACAGTTATACCCCAGTTTCTTGCCTTAGTGTGGCATTAGTTCATTATGACATGATGTTCTAAAACTGAGTTAGACACAGCTGTGGAGATGGAAACACTCTCTGTCTCACTCTCATATAATTTTCACTATAAACTGTTAACTGTTAACAGGACAGCTGACAATTCTTTTCCCATAAATGCAGGATAATTCTAGAGGGAAAAATTCTCCTTAAAAATGATAATGAAAATTATTTAACTAGACTATCTTATCTTCTGTAGAGACAAGACAAATCTTTCAAAAATGCTTGTGCTGACTGTGTACAGAAGAGTGTTCAACTTAAAGGTTTATAGCATTCTAACCCATTATCCTTTTTTGTGAATTTAGCATTAATGAAAGGTGAAGAGTTATAGCTTTGAATTCATCTTAATAGAGATGAGACATACAGCATGGGAAAAGAAAGTTTGAAATACACTGCTCTGCCAAGATATTCTAACCTCTGTTTCATGTGAAAACCTGAGATTCAACTTTTGTCTGTGTAGTAGGGAAGCAAGAGCTTATTTATTGCATTTGTGAATGTATGTAAACAGCCATAATCCAATAAAATGGAAAATGAGCTCGCTGGACTTGCTAGGTACTGAATCTGCTTTGTACTGCTAGCTTGATGAGTAAAAGAAGTTAAAAGTGCAATCAGACAGATAGGACATTACCAACTGCAATTTATAAACATTGTAGTTACTTGTACATGTAGGGACGGGAGGAGGTGAACTGAAAGCCAGACTAAGATTTAAATCTATACCTTCAACTCCACTGCTTACTTAAACCATATATAACCAATTCATCCTCTTGGCATGACAATCAGTAAATGGTAAATCTCAATAAATCCCAAATAAAAAATGAGGGTTATAATGTGTAGTAAAATCTCCAGTATCTGGAGGCAATACATTTGATTTCCCACTCTGAGAAAGATCAGAAAGTTTTGTAAGAAAGACTTATCTAATTCTGATTTCCATACATGCTATCAAGTCAATTTTCAGCTGAGATCAGCACATTCACAAACTCATGGTGGCTAACTGGGAACTGAAAAGGAATGGGCAGTGCTTGACCTCAACACACCACCACAGTTTATTGAGGTAGGGTGTATTTTCCTGTTGTTTGGAAGGGGTTAGCAGAGAAGACGATGCCACCATTCAGAACTCACCTGCATGACGGCTCTTGCAGGAGCTGACATTTGCTGTAATCAGTGTAACAGCTGAACAGCGGTGATGAGTTCCGAGAAAAGGAAACATACCTGTGTTTCCTCTTCCATCTTGACTGATCAAATAGAGAAGCCTCTGGCTGAAACCTTGAAATATTCTATTCTTCGTGCCTCTGCTATGAGGTCTTTATTGTCTTTCCTCTGAAATTATGAAAATTTTGCCTACGACATAGTATTTAGTGCATATATAAAATATGCATTGTGTTTTCAGTACCAAATTATCTAAATTTTTTTTCTCAACTACTTGCTGATATTGTCTTAGATGGTACTATATGTAGACTGTGCATATGGTACCAATATAGAAAACACAACCAATTTTCTAATTTTTTACCACCTTCAAGTGTTCTTTTCATTGTCAGCTCAGAAAGAACTTTATTTCCCTCTTCTTCCACAATCTTCTTCAACAATATTTTGTCTGTGTGGCCTTCTAGCATTTTTGTCATCACCTTTTCACCACTATTAAACACTATTCTTAAAACTTCTTATTGTTTCATGCTGTCCATATAATTGTCACTTTCTTATCGTTACTCTTCATATTTGAACTTTCAGTTTCCAATAAATGTATCTTATTTTTCTAATAATTTTCCAGACAAACCTACCTTCACAATTTCCTTGAAGGAAAGCTGCTACATTATGTGCAGTCAAGTCTTTTCTAATCACGTTTTCTCTTTCTAACTTATTGCATCATTGAGAGATTTGGTTAACACTGTCAGTGTTACAGCAGCTTCCACACCTATGTAGGTTCATTTGTTTCTACATTGTAATGCTAATGGATCTGTCTGTGCTGATATTTTCCTCTCAAAATTAAGAATACATTCATAAAGGTATTCTAACTCAATTGGTTCCTTGACTCTAGTTTGACAACTGCTTTCCCTCCTTCACATGCACATATATATACAAAAATTCTAAGTGAAAATCACCTTCAATTACCTTGATAATGCTGATAAAAAAAAAAACCTGGGTATTTGTTAAGTGAAATTAAGTATGCTTTTTTTTTAAAGCATAATAGGATGAAGACAGCAGTCAAAGCATTAACTGGCAATGTTGCCACTGTTGATGGAAAATTCTGTAGAAAATTTTTCTTAGATAGACAAAGGTGTAAGATCAAAACCTTCACATGAATTTTTGATACTAGTAATATCTCAGTGTGAGAAAGATATTGATCCCCTTAGTAAAGGAAGATATTTGAGAGAAAAGGTTAAATACTGAAATTTATCAGTAATCTTTAGATATACAGGGAAGAAATGTAAAATATACTGTAGAAATTTTGTCACTGAGGGAGAACTGAAAAGCCACATGAACACACAAACCTTTTTTACCTGTATTGATTAAAGATAGTACTCTAAAAATTCTTAGCAAATAGATGTTTTTAAAAAAACTGACTTTGAAAACATTTCATTATAGGTGCTTAGAAACTGTCATTTTTGTCTTATTACAGCTTTTTATTGAACAAGATGCATAGGGTGTACAATAAGACATAGAGGCATTTTCACCCTAAACAGATAACATGCTTGTAGTTTGGACTAATCATTTTAGGCAAAATAAGCTGTAAGAAAAATTTAGAAGTAAAATCCCAATCAGATCTGTTTCTGAGTTCAAGTTCATGATGTGCTTGCAGAAAGAAGTCAAAAGTAGCTATTCAACCTTTTAGACAAAAATGCATTTTATTAAAATAAATGTCAAGATGAGAAAAGTATTCAAGTTGATAATTTAGTATTCAGATAAATAATGATGTGTTAATGTAACAAGTAAAAAGACCTGTTCCTTCCCTGCATATCATGCTAATGTCTGCTGCATATCAGAAGACAGAAATTAACCTTAGCTCTGTGTAGTCTTTTCTGATTCTTCTCAGAAATACCTTATTAAATTTAAATTAGGTGAAAATTCCTAGCTCCTTCTACAGTAAAAAACCAAAGCCATCTTTCATAAGGTAAACCCAAAGGGGAGTCTGTTTTTGAAATTAATGTTCTTTAAAATTTCAAGACATCCACAGATCAATAAACCTTTTTCTTTTCCAGTATTTGACGGACAGTGAGGCCTTATTAATCTCACTGCCCATCACATAGGCCTCTTTCTTTTCAGTTTGAACTTTTGGCTGACTTTCTTGAAATGGTCCATGGTAATTCCTTTGGAATATAGTGATTGATGCTGATGAGAGAAGAATGCATTAATTGCAGGCTGCCCTAATAGATAACATGAGTAACAAGATATTCAAGAAAGTTATTTCTGCTTTCCACTGGAATTCTAACGAAGAGGAAAATGCCTTACTGACCACACGTGCCAAGAGTTCCAAACCAGCATAGATCACTGAATTAATATGTTAGCCTCGTGGGACATTATAACTGTTGCTTATATTTTTGTTCTTTTTTTTTTTTTTTTTTTCCAGTAGAAAAGACAAGGGATAAGTTCAGAGTAAATTATTGGTGAAAATGGAGCAAGTTAACTATTGTTTACTAGTTATTTTGTCCTTCCTTCTTTTGAGATAGGAGCATTTCTTTGCCACTGCCAGCAACTGATGTTATAGAAACTGTTCTGAAATGCCCAAATGCAAGTGTTACCTTCAATTGCTGAATGTGACAAACCACTTCCTGTCTGTGACTTCAGGATGCAAGAGTGATATAAAAATATCTAAAAATCTGACTAATTGTAGTGCAGATGAAGAATTGAGAATCAAGGGCAAATAAAAATGTACCTAATTGTTGATTATGTTTTATTTATTCTAACTTTATTTATACATACCCATATAGTTGTTGTTATTATTATTATTATTACTATTATTATTATTAATAATATTATTGTTATTAATTTATTATGATGTGTGGACCTTCTTATGAAGAAAACAGGAAACATAATAGTAATATCGTCCCCTCTTGTGAGTTACACACAGCACAATTCCATATTAATAATTCTATATTAATAAAGTTGGGCCAGAGACTGGGAACTGAGAAATATGTTGACTGGTGGAAGATGTGGTGTAAGGGAGGTGAAAGCACATTTATTCCTCAAATCTGTCCTCTTGAAGGCAAGTTTACAGCTCAGTCCTACACATATTTCTCTCCTATGAGGAAGTAATTGGTTCCTTCTGATGAATCACACTTCTCTGTTTCCCCTTATTACAAGTTTCTTAAAAAGAACTCCCCATTATGTTAATAGTTGTGATACACAACACATGCATACTTAATTAACTGGTTTAATTTACTAGACTTGTACTCTGTGATAATTAGCCCACCACAAAATGGTCACATTTTCAACTGTTGTGCTGTATCATAGAACAATGAATGGCATTACTGTAGTATGGGAACAGACTTTGTTCCAAATGAATCTTTGTTCACTTTACAGTGTACTGAGCTTTACCCTGAATATTTTTATTCATGTTTTGTTTCAAAAGTTTTGTAAAATATATGCTGATCCTTTTGAGGAGGCGTGGCTGTTTCCATTCTTACTATGGTCTCTAGCAACTAGAACCTCAGAATTTCAGCCTTTAGCTTTGAGCTGCCTGTAGGTTTGCTTCTTTAGAAATAAAAAAATAATTGTGGAAAGAACAGATTCCTCAAGACACAGAACTCTATCCCTTTGTTCCATGGATCCAATCACCTGATACACAGCTGTAGAGAAGAGCAGCACTTGTGTTCATGATGCATTTTGCAAGAAACCATCTCTATTCAAGGAATCTTACTCCCTTTTTTTAAGACATTGCAGTGCCTTCCAGTAATATGAGATTGCTAATGGATGAGCTTGGAGACAGTCAGATGACCTGTTTGTTCCAAATTCTGCTACTGGTGTGCTCCATAACCTCGTGCAAATATTATTTTTTTATGCCTTCATTTAGATAATAGAATTCATACATTTTTAGAATTTTAGAACATTGATGGCTGCTGGCTAATTCTGTAAAGTGTAACAATCCCATTCCCCTTTTTATAGTAAAATGGATAAGATGCAATCTGAAGAAAATATATATACGTGCATTAAACAGGTTGATTTGAAAAGATTAGGCATGATCTTATTTTGACCGAACACTCTAGCTCCCTTTGACTTTAGAAAAAACCCCACTATTCTGAGGCATCAAGGTATGCTCTAAAGAAAATCTACTGAGAATTCTTGAGCTAGAATAATGCACAGCTACCACACAATTAAATACAGTTGAAATGAGAACTGTAAATGAAACAACTCCAAATTTTCTTTTTCTTACCTGCTGGTTTACGGGAAAATTTCTGTTGATTTTTTTAATCTATAAAAATGAATAAAAAAATAGATTAATACTCAGTCATTAGAAGAAAACAACCCAAACCATTGGATTTCATTGGGTTTTAGAGACATATATCAGACAAGCTCGTGTGAATGATGAGACATTTTTGTGGTCACTGTGTGATTCATTCAGCTATTCAGAATACAAAAAGGAAAATACCTGCAAAATTATTTCTGAATTCTATGACACTACATCTTTTTTCTTTTTTTCTGATTAGAAGCTATAACATTAACTGGAGTGTTTAACTATATAAATAATTCAGAACAACTTACTACTATCCACCAAAGTCATCAAGCTTTAAGCAAATTCCTTTCCTTAAAGAATGATGGGAAATTGGGCTGGAATAGCCTTTGAAACATTCCTTACTCTACTTTTGTATCCTAGGTGCAAAATCAAGTGTGCAAAATCAGTTTTGATAATTGTTCAAGTAATTTTTTCTTAAAACATTTAACAATACCTCTAGGTAAAGGGAGAAAACCAGTCTGAGCCACCTGATTCTTGAGGAGTTTGTACTTAGCCCTGCAGATCATTGACTCCATCTGAATAAACACTGTCAGCTTTCTGACACAAAAGTGTCCAAATCAACTCCTTAAGTGTGGAACATACCCATTCCTGACATTAGCAGAACAAACCTGTTTTTGGGTTTTTTTGGTTTTTTTGGGGGGTTTTTGTTTGTTTGTTTGTTTTTAATTTTATTTTTTTTTATTTTAAGCATAAGTCCTGAAAGCTTTTGAGCAAACCTAGTAAATCTACTATGTGCATTCATGACAGATACTTAATACCTAGAATTTATTTTTAGTTCTTTTACGTTAACTTTTCACAATTCTTTTTGTAGCTATGGGTAAAGGAGTAAACCACATCTTTAAATTAAAGACATTGTCAACTAGGAATCAGTTGTATAGCCCTGAAAGCCCTGAAACCACAGCATAACATTTACACTGCTTTGACCAAAGGTCTGGTATCTTTTTAGAAGAAGAGAAGAATCACCACTGAATTTCCTCCAGTGTTTACAATATCATCTCTAAACAACTATATGCAGAGATGTGAGCGGCAATGTGTTTTGCAGATTTTAAAAACAGACTGTTTGCTGCAGTGGAAACCTCTTTGCATTCTTCATGTAAATACTGAGCAAGTCTATAAGTCTGTCACTGACATCCCACAGTTTTGCTATTAAAGGATAATTTTTACTGCCAAGAACATGCTGACAAGCAATTTCAGTAGGTTTTCAAATGTATCCTGAATCAAAAGTGCCAGAAGAACATTTCCACCCTCTCTTCTTGCATATACCTCAGTTTCAGTTTCCTCCTTCAATGTAACTTAAGTGGAAGCATTAGAGGAGCAAGAACATTCGGTGGACAAAGTATTAAAATAAAATAAATCCACACTTTATGAGATAACAATTATTTTACATGAATTCTTAAAAGAAAAGCTGGATGAAAAACAGGTTTTTGACAGAAAGAGACTTCAAGACTTTTGAGATTTATTCCTAAATCTCCAGCATGATAAATCCCTGTTTGTACTAGTAGATTCTATTAAAATCCTCATCAAAACTGTGTATTTCCTTCTAGTTTAAGCAAAGACAACAGCCAATACTGTGAAAAATTTCAGTTATGAAAGAACATTGTCAAGAAAAAGAGATTTTACTATTCTAAACAAAATACTGAAAATACCTCTTTAGGGGCAAGTTTCAGTTACATTATTAAATACTTCAGTAGCATTTTTGTTTACTTCATACACAGAGATTGAATTTTTTAACAGAAATAAAGTACATTAGGAGCCTTGTGTACCTTTAAATGTTCCCGGGCAATATAAAATGCATGATCCAAACATCACTTTCTCATTCACAAGTTTTCAGATCATTTTTTCAAAGTACCATCTAAGTACCTACATTGCATAGTTGTTTGAACTATTGTTACTTTGATGAATTAAAATGGTCCTGTTCATCTTTCAGGTAACATGGTGATGATTTCTTGAAATGAATTGTTTTTAATTATGTTATAGTTTGCAAACTGCATTATAGGTGTTTAGTTCTACTTGGAATTAAAAACTGTTAAGTGTGATTAATTTTAGGAACATCCTAAATGTTCATTGTTCTCAAGCATAAAAATGGGACATAAGGTAAAAAGCAAAAAAGTTCTACAATTAGGCAGCAGATGCCATTGATCTTTATAATTATGACATACACTGTGTTGAGAATACAGAAAGAAAAACATTAGTCAACATTGTTCTTCCCAGCATGTTACAACATACACTGAGTAAAATTTAATCTATAGATGATCCACATCCACCAATCCTTAATAATCAAAATCTAAATGTAAGCATTTTTCACAAAGGAAAAGAGAAAAAAAAAATCTACTGTTACTTGAGATTATCTAAAAGAAAAATGTTCCTTCAGTCTTCCATAATGTTACTGAACTCATTGTAATACTATTATTTATTAAGCACAATCACAGCACGCAACACTATGTAACTGATGTAAATGAGTAACATTTGTTTTCATCAGAGGACACCAGTACGATACACTGCACACATATATGCACATAATATTTTTAAATCAAACACTCCACCAGATACTACCCTAAGAAAGAAAGGCAGGATCTCTGAAAGCATTCTTTTAGAAAGATGTGTTTATCCAGAGCAATAAACAATCAGGAGGGGCCAAAAGGAGTCAAAAGAAGCAGCTAGTAAACAAATTCTGTTCTGAAGGCAAAGACACAGGAAGCATTATGAAAGCTGAATTGAAGCTAACAAGAACTACCTGCTTCTACTTCATGTTCACAAAGTAGGTGCTGAGGGGTGAAATTGTATTCTGGTTCAACTTCCATGAATTCAGATTAGGAAAAAAAATCTAAGAACACCATGCAGAAAGTAGTTTGGTATTTGATGATCACCTAAACATGGAAGGAGGAAGAAGGCATCAAAAAAAGTACCTCTGCACTATGTTGCATCTGACTAGTAAATAGGCAAGTGTTGTTGATACAAGACGATAATGGAAGAATAGATTTTAGGGGAAGATATCATAGAAGAATGGTTTGAAGCATAATTGATTGTGATAAGGGTACAAACAAATATGACTAGATATGTTCCAAAAAATCAGCTAGCCAAATATGTTAGGACATCATAGCCATGAAGAATATTGGACAGGAAGATGATACAAAGAAGTGAGACATAGAGAAGAATGCATCATGGCCAAATTCAGTTAATTTTGTGCACTAGATGTTGCCACCACAGATGGATAGCTTTCACAGTGATGGTTGTGCCTGCTCTGCAGAAGGAACAAATAAGAACATGGAACACATCACTCCTCAGCAGGGCGAGCAGATGAGCAGGCTTTGCCTTCAGGTGTGCAAAATGATTGCAACTTTTTTTTTTTTTTTTTAAATATTTTATGTAACAATCTTCATGTCAGAGAAGCAGTAATTTGGAAGAATACTTTTCCATACTACTATTTTTTAATGTGAATTTTACCTTATTATTGTTGTCCTCTGCTGGAATACAATTGATTAAGCTCACAGAAACTGGGTTTTAAATTTTCACATTCAGTTGAAACTGAACTGAATTGTTCACTCCTATAAGAGGTACTATTTCAGACCTTCTTTGAGCAAACAACACTGTAACAATTATTTTCAGTTTCCAGAAGAGGATTTTAAAGTGTGATCTCAAAACTGCTATTTATTAGGGGTTTGTTTGACCTTTTTTACCTATTTATTTTAATGAAATTTGCTATTCCACTGTAATCACAGGAACCTCATGAGATGATGAGCAAGTGTGCCTTTCAATGAGCACATACCACCCTAAGGACTCTTAAAGGCAGTAAGATCTAGAGGTAAAGGCACTGATTCCAGGTTCTTTCAATTCTTAAAAATTTAAATAGAACTAATCATATGTTTGAAAACTCTATGTGTCCCATG
Organism: Strix aluco; assembly: GCF_031877795.1. Classification (NCBI taxonomy): domain Eukaryota; kingdom Metazoa; phylum Chordata; class Aves; order Strigiformes; family Strigidae; genus Strix; species Strix aluco. The sequence continues at coordinate 45,039,078 of NC_133931.1, forward strand.
CTTGCTTTAATCTTATTTCCTGAAAAATTGTATTGTAAATGAGATGCTCACAGTTCTAATGTGTTACTTGGAAAGACGATTAATGACAGTGTCAGTCTCCGGTATCACAACTGGTCCTCTGCAAGAAGCAATAATATAGTAGGTGTTAGTTGTCAGGACAGAGAGCTTGGCAGAGACCATTCCCTCAGAGTACCTACAAGAACAGCCAAGATTTAAGGGCAACATTTTGAATGTGAGGGCAACAGCCCCTGCTCAGTATTTTGTTGACTTAAACAGTAGCTCAGATTCTCGCACACATGCATATATGATTTGATCTTTCATTTTCTTTCAGCCTGTAGATATAATGTAACTTTGTAGATCTCCTTCCTCATCAGAAATTTTCCAATTCAAAAAGAATTCTTTATTATTTTAATTTATGCTGGCCATATATCTGGATTTACCCAAACAATTTAGATTCTGTAGCCTTCTTCATCAATTGTTTGCATTACATAACTGCTGATTTACATTCATTAGCAGCTAATTAAACTATAATATCTTGACAAGAATGAAAATTCATTAAATAGTTCGTAACTTTATCTCGTGCATACCATTGGGATATTAAGTGATTGCGAACAGGTAGAAAGATCATTAGAATTTGGAGCACTTTGGAAAAAAACATGAATCCATGCTATGATAATCTTCTGTTAATGAATGACTAAGAAAGAGTATATAACTAACATTTGGAATTATTAGTCGGTTAATCTTATTTTCTGTCCTTGTTAGGCTTTTCTTTGCTCAATGTGATAGGTAAGTTGTGGTAAGGTTGTGAAATTTTGTTATCCAAGAGTATACATGCATTGAAAAAAGCAGGGAACCAGAGAAAATTTGAAAGAAGCATCCAACGGTTCACACGAAATATATCATATGTTGGCGAATACATTCAAATATATGTATAACTGCTGATAGACTGAATGTAAGAATTCTTGATGCTGGTTTTACAAGCTGTAGTAGATTTTAGAGTTTAGGCTGAAAATCCATATAAGCTATGATATGCAAAGTGATCTGCCAACATCTTCTGGAAAATATGGGCGCATAGTAACTATTTAATGCAACACTTATGTCTGCTTCCTGACCTACCAGGGATGATGCCATTCTGTATTGTCTGTTGACCACATTTTACCAGCTAAATGGTTCAAAGGATAGAAAGATTGGGATTAATGACATGATTTCTAATATTTTCATGCCTAACTCAGATTTTTCTCAAGACTAGATGAAGTGGATTGTAAATGCACTCAGCCTGAATGAACTCAGCATCAAGTTCCTTGAAGGAAGAAAGGGAAAAAACAGAATATATGAACATTTATACAGAAGAGAGGCTTGATACAACACTGAATAATGCATAAGCAGAAATGTGACCTCTGCTTTAGAGCCTGTTCCTATAGCTGCCCATAGGCTGAATCATTCTCACTATGGTTTCTAGATGAGAACAAAAGTGAGAAACAAGATGATATATGTTTCAACTTATATAATAGTTATAAAATTCCTCTTAGGAGTCAAAAAAATTACAAAAAGAGATCAAATCCTATTAAAGAGTATAGACAGTGTGAGAGACAAGAAACCAGGCCTGCGAGAAACTAAGAAAAACAGCCTGAGAAAGCAAAAGTTGAGGCTGATCGAAGAAATGCCTCAAACACTCGCAAGACAAAACTATGAGTCACAGGGTGCATTCTGTGGAGGTCGAAGCTGATAAGGCTGCCTGAATAACACAAGATGCAGCTGGAGGAGGGAGCCCTGTGGAGACAGGACGGCTCTGCTCTGGTGCACCTGGCCAAATTTCAAGGGCCATCTGTCCGGTGAATGACCTTTGCTTCATTATCCATGAAATGCATATTAAAGTTAACACCCCTCAATATGCTAACAAAGGCTAACATGATCATGCTAATGACATCATCCCATGAAACACCTTACCCCTCCCCGTACATGGGATATGTAGGTATGTGGGTCGGCCTAGGGGATGGACCCAAGGCAAGTGTGTATAACTCAAGCGGGGGGAAGAAAGGGTGGGGCCTGGAGAGTGCAGTGAAGCAAAGAAGACGGATGCAAGTGAAAAAGACGGATGCTTTCTGTGTGTCCTGGAACCCTCTCTGGTGGGATCAGCACAGAAACCCAGACTGGTGATCTGTATTTCCCCATTCCCTCAATCTCCCTCTTTTCCCTTTCCCATTAAGAAATGCAAGGCATATTGTATTGCTTGCCACTACTTGCTATATACTTAGCTAATTATCGTGTGTTCAATTAGTACATTGTGGGTAGTTAATAAATGTTTGGACTTGGAGACTTGTTGTCCGTTCCATTGGGGATTTACAAATCTGAGTCACTTGTCTCCCTCATCTGAGCGAGACGTGACAGACAGTTAAGACATAGTAGGCATTCAGGAAGTCCCTTATCAGCTGACTGAAGAAGTCCCAAAGTAGCAGCTGTCTGGAAAGACAAAGGGCGGTATAGCTATACTTTTGCTGTTGCCAGACACAGGACTAGATGGATCTTTGCTTTGGTTCAATATCAGCACTTAAAGTTCTCGTGGATCATCTTAATCCATCTGGAAATGAAAAGTTTTCCTTTGAATCCTACATATAAGTAGAGTAAGAAAGGCCTGAGATAGTCTTGATTTCTCATCTGGAAAGCAGTCCTATAATTCTACAAGCTTCCTTTTAAATTCTTGTACTGACTGCCAGTTGTACAAAGTATACAGAGAGCTTGCATGTTTTGGTGAACTCCCATACATGCAGATATTTGATAAATCCTTTTGGAGACAACAAAGGATAGCTAGTAAGACTCAGGAATGCTCCCCCCTAAAAACAAATCAGTTGAATACAAATCATTTCTAACAGAGGTCTTGAACTGATGCATGGAAAGAAAAGATTTGTATATTGAGGGTTATTATCAATTTATGGCATGTAAGAGCACTATGGAAGGACAAATGGCCATCTGAACTATGATTTCAAACCTGCATACCATCAAACTTCTTCCATTTCTTTTTTCACTCAGAAGGATTTGGTGATGCATTGAACACTACCAGCAGAGTAGTAATGGATGGATATCTCAAAGAAATACCAAAGATTTGTGCCTATTACATGGAAGTATAGTGGGAGCCCTAAGGACAAAAGCACAAAACATAGTCTTCCCACAACTGTGATGTTCCAATAATAGGCCTGCAATCACTTTTTCTTAAATTGAAAAAAAAAAAAGTTTCACTTAATAGATGAATGACTTTATTTAATCCTTCAATATTTAACACCTATTCCTAAATCTGGACATTACCTTAATGATAATATTGCTATTGTGCTTCTTTAAAGAAGATACTTGTGTTACAAACAACACAGTGTCATGACAGTGAACCTCCATAATTAAAATACAAGCAGCAACATGCATATTATTAAAGAGACAATGGTAACAACTGAAAGCCAGTGCCTGAAAAAGCTATTATGGTCCCATATGAAAGTGAGAAACATACATCTTTCTACTGAAGATTTACCAGAAAGACTGTGAACAACAATTGAAAAAAACATGAAAAAAGCTGACACAGAAGGAGATAAAAAAAGCATTTCTTCGGATAATGAAATGCAACTGGATAATTGTGGTTTATATCGTAATAGTGGTTGCTCATTGGAGTATAATTACTGCAGTATCAATCACACTAAGAGTAAAAAAGCTGGTATAGGTAATCATCAGTAAAACATCTACTCCCAAATTAGTGAAATATGTTCCTCTTGAGTACCTCTTTCATTTGCAATTTAAAACAATTTTACTATGCACCAAAGAAAAACAGTTTGCAATGGAAATCCATCTGAATACTTCATAGGTATTCAAATCCATTTTACTTCTTGTTAAGAAAACATACATAGATTCCTGAGTAAAGATATAGTATACCTAGCAACTACCAACCCAGTCTTCCTTTGAAGATAACAGGGACTTCCACCTGAAATATAACTTCTAGATTTCCCTACCTAATCTTTTTAAAATTATTAATTCTAAGTCATTTGTATTCAAAATACTTCAACTATACACCTTATATATCTTCTATAGCTGGAAATACTAGACTCTAGAAGCTATCAGAGGCCTCCAGAATACACATTTTATTATCTTTCTCTGACTTCTCAACGTTCAAGTAAAGTTTTGTTGAAATTCCATCCTGTTTTTCAAGAATGTTTTACTTAACTGTTGCTATATTCTTCCTCTATAGATAGTGATTAGGTCTTATGTTAAAAATTAAATAAAAGAAATTCTAAACTTTCAAAAATCTCACTGCTAAAAGAAAGATACAACAGTTTAATAGTTGGAAGATAATGCTTGGCACTAGAAATCTACAATTCATTTCCACAGACTATCATCGACTTATTGTGGGAACCTAAACTTCCAAACTTCACTACATGAGTTAGTTAAAATAGCATGCTTGAGTTATTATGCTTTGACTGAGAACACAGAAAAATAATATTTAAAGTTTAGAATATGATAGGAGTAGCAGGTCATAATGACTGATTTAGTAGATAACGAAATACAAAAGAAGCAGTTATATCCTCGACACATCAATAAATCATAATGGCAACACCCTGGAGGAACAAGATATCTGCACTTGTCAAAGGAATGAGGTTAAGGTTAAGGCAAAGAAAAGAGCCAGATTTTGAAGTAAGAGCACAGTGAAGAAAACCCTGGTTCACTCTCCTTCACAAAATCAAGGCAGTAATACTGCCTGTCTGTCTGTACAATCTGTCTGTACAAACACCATGAGAAATGCTTGAATATACAAACTGTTGAAGAGGAAAATAACATTATTAAACAAGTGTACTAGATATGATTAAAAAATGTCATTGATCTAGTAAGAATTTTTTTTGGAGGTGGAATAATATTTTCAAAGCTGATATACAGTTTACAAGGATAAATGTAGTGCACAAGACTGACATTTATTGAATGCATATTTGTGCTTGTTATGAAACTTGGATGATGACAAACAAGACCATATGCATATAGAAAAAAACAAGGCTGGGTGTTTTTGTCATTTGGAAAGTAGTTATGTTATAATTTTGATAATTCATAGCAGCTAATAAGAGAGTTAAAGTAATGTAGGAAAAACCAAACCTAAAAAAGAGTATGTAGTCTATGTATCTAATGTAAGGGTGACACATCACTTGAGGTGATGAGATTGGTATTTAACAAGGATGGGTTTCAATAGAAATAGTTATCTAAATGCAAATAATCAATCAGAGGGTTGATTATCTGGTTTAGATGGTTGATTAACAGGTCTGCAGCTCCTAAACCCTCTGTCCACCAGTTATTACTGCAGAATAAGCTACCGCATGTCATTCTTCTAGCAGAAACCAGATTTTTAAAGTTTTAAAAATTGAACTATACATCTTTCCTAATATAAAACATCAGATTTCATACTTTCTGATTTCTCAAGGAAATTAAATAATGTAGATAACTCCAATTTCAATTTTACTTTTCACTTATAATTTCATTACAAAATAACATTCAGACAATATAATATCTAGTATGTAGTATTTACTTTCAGAAATTTTCAGAGTATGCCAAAGCAATGGAGGAAAAACTTCAGTCTAATGGTAGCCATAGTTTGTCTTATCCTAGTATTTCTGAATGCAGTTGCAAGCACTGATATGTATATGCTCATTCTACAACAGTACAAAAGAATAGAAACATATGGCTGAAAAGCAACTCAACAGATCAAAGTTCTCTGCCCAACCCATTTGTACAGTCCTACCACAATGGCGCTCTCAATGTCTTATGAGTCAATCGATTAGCAAGTATAGCTCTACTTAGCACTGGAAGTTTTCCTTATATCAAAACAGCTTCTTTCTGGTTGCAGTTTAAGCCCATTACTTCTCATGTAATCCATCACAGAAACAAATAAGAAACTGTCTGCTCTTTGTGTAGCTTTTCTGAAGTTGAAACATTATTCTTTTCTTCAGTTCCATTTCACCTGTACTTCCTTGCAAGTTCATGCTATTGTCAAAGAAGCCAAAGCCCTCTTTGGTAACATTGCCTCTGCATATGAGCATTGTAGGACACAATTTTCCTGCACGACGAGGAGGAATGACCAGCACACTACAACAGCTCTGATCCCCTCAGCCTTCCTCCAAGAGTCTTGTAGTCACTTTTGGTCTGTTTAAAGTTACACTGAAATCAGTCATGCCTGTATGAATGAGCAGTCCCAGTTAATTGTCATTTGGCTAGATGGCTTTGGCAACATCCCTCAGATTTAAGCTCCTGGGAGACAGAAGGCTTCCCACAATGTTAGGTTCATTCACTAGACCAAACTTTTCATTACACAGAGGAGTGAGTCACTCATGACCAATACATTTCTTCCTCATGGGAAGGGTGATCATTAGTCTCACAGCTTTTCCAGCCTGCCAGGTTTTCATTTTAATTTTTTTCCACTCCATCATTAGGCTTGAAACTTCAGTTACCGTGGGCCACATTGTAATGCATCAATGCCTGAGAAGGCACCATTTCCCTATGAAGAAGACCTGTGAGTAGAAACCTCATTAGCCAGGTGTCCTCATTCACAGTAGGTGTTATTGTGGATCTTCTTGGCTTGTTGCCAATCATCTTATCCACACCCTCTGATTCCAGATTTCACACAGTTTGACAGCTTTCTCATGTAATTTCTCTACCTATTTCTTAAGAGAGTTCACTACCAGGTATGCTCCAATTGTGGCATCCTCCTCCTCCCTCAGACTTCTTTGGGAAAGGAACTGCAAACCATAACTCCTACAAATTCAGTTTAAGATTTGGATTGAAACATCTATAGTTTTGGTTTCCATCTAAAGTTTCCACATGCACCATTAGCAGGTGCTGGAAGAAAAATACCTCATAACAGAATGCATATTCTCATCATCAGTTTGATCTGTATAAGGTTTACTTGTTGAAGCTCATAACTTTCCTCATTTTCCTCCCCTCTAAAAGTCCTATTCACAGCTTTTGAGTTGCTTCTTTACGCTGTCACACAGCTCCTTGCCTTTTAGGTCTCTCTTGCCAACCTGGTCTTTTCACTCTGACTTGGCTGAAACAGAATGAGAGGCAGTGTGTTGAAGACTGCAGCTAAACCTATTTTGTTCCTATGTTCACAGTCTACCAGCAGGCTTCTGACCTTGTCCATGAAGAGCTCACGGTTTGCCAAGGTTTGCATTACTTCAGGACTCCTCAATTTGGTGGATATAACAACATTTGCAGTTCGCACTCTGGCATTTAATAAGACAAAGAGGGCAGTAAAATGAGAGAAGAAATGGGGAATGTTACACAATTATATATAATACATGAGACAATTAACCCTCTTGACAGAACCTAATGCCCTGTAGAAATGTAACTAGTGATTTTTAAAATACATTTAATACTTATATGATAGCATATCGGTCTAAATGAGTTCCTGCTGGCAAAGTTCAATAAATTGGCCAGTTGCCAGTGGCATAGATAAATACCTTTACCTGAGGCAATGAAACTAAAGTGGCTTTCTGCAGTCTTTACAGGTATTATATCTTCCGCCACCCCACCACTAACGCGTTTGTTTAGTTTGAGTGGATTAAAAATAAAATTAGAGGAACACCTAGTCTTTGTTGTATTGTGCCACATTTCACTTGTTCTGTCTAAAAGAATTACAAGCTTTTATTCTCTTGGAGCTCTCAGGAAGAACAGCAATATTTATGAGACAATTTGGCTGACAGCACCAGGTAACAAACTGCTTGTGCATAAGCTAAAAATATCACCTGGTATTACATTACTTAAATAATTTGGTTGACATAGTACAAAATATCTGTTGAGGCATTAGGTTCACATGATAATGAACACAATTGCTAAATCTGATACTAAAAAAAAAATTAAATACTTTTATATAAATATTTTTATATGTCACTGTGAGACAGGTATAAAAACTTTAGTTTTTCAGTACTTGTTTCTGCTGAAAGCTCACCATTCATCTGTATAACAAATAATTTTAAATTTAGCTTGAAACACTACAAAATTACTTTGTGGTACTTTTATATTTAAAGGTCATGTCCTTATATGTTGTAAAATACTTCTGGTCCCTCCCCCTTATACACAATGGGGCTAACTGTATTCTGCATTCACAGACTCACTCTCGCACCTTATTCAGTTATACTCTTAGTTGGTTTTCAGTGAGAAACTTTTGCAATAAAGTTTCTGCATTGCTGTAAATAGGAAAGTCTGGACCCTCCTTAACCTTCTTTCTCTTTAACAAGCTGATAAGCCATTAGCTTGAAAAGTCTTGAATTTAATTTTCTTCTAAAGAATGCAGTTCCTTCTACTTATCTACAATTTCACCTCATAACTAAAAATTCATTATAAAATACTAAGCAAAAGTCATCATAAATATGGGCTTTCTCAAGTATCTTCCAGTATTTCTGAAAAGGAATGCTCAAATACTGAGCAATATGGTCATATACAAGTTTAAAGAGCTGTGTCTATGTGGGACCATGGCTGAAACGCAGGCCAAAGGGTAGAATATGTCGAAGTACCAGAAAGGGTAGGGTACAGTTTTTTGCAGAAACCAGTTAATTTTCAAGCTCAGACTTTTTTTTTTTTTTTTTTCTTTCTTTAAAGAAGTGTGTTAAATACCGAACTACATTTGAGATCTATTTCAGTTTTGACAAGAATAATGTTTAAATGACGAAGTAGTAATAGATGGTATATTTTTCTTGCCTTGGATCTTACCTTGTAATCCTTAAACAGGAAGAGGTTTGAATAATTAAGAATCAACAGAATTTTCCCCATCTTCTCATGAATTACCAATTTCTTAGCATGACTAAGAGAAGCATTGAGGACACTACAAGTAAATTTAAAGGTTACTTTTGTTTTAATGTGCATTTCAGACTTGCCTATGAGAAAACTATGAACTTTTATTGACCTTCATTGCATTATGCTGGGCTAAATATCATCTTTGAAAATCATTTTTCAACAGAGAACAGAAAGAAAGGTAAAACAAATTTCAAGTCCATATAAAAATGACATATTTCTGTATAAGTGAGAGTTGCCAAATGGTATATAAAGTTCAAGAACCATCTTTAAGATCTTTCATTGGAAGTGCACCTGTGTTAATAGATTTCAGAACAGTGACTCCCTGTCTAATTGCATTTCAGCAGTAAAAGAGATTGGTAAATCAAAAGTATAGATTTTTGCTTTATCAATAGTTCTTGTAATCCAAAGGAAAACATGATGTCATAAATTAATAAATGCAAATAATAGCATTTCATATTTTCAAGATAACATGTGTCAATTTCTCTAAGTTTCAACAAGAAAAAATAATATCAAAGGAAGAATCATCATTATGACACAAATTATTGGAATAAATTAAAAAAAATTGTTATTTTTTCTACAACACATTCTTTCATTACTCTAGTGAAGTTTTAGTTATCAATACTGAACATTATCTTTCCTGAAAGAAAAAGGCATGGCACAAACATGCTCAGAAAATTGCTATAGCCCTATAGTTAAAAGAAAAAGCAGGAAACAAATTGTTCTGCAAAGGTATAACGAACCATGAAGACAGTAGCATGAGTAGAAGATTACAAAAGCTATAATTTCCAACAAGTGAAATGCGTATGTCAAGCTGCAACAAAACCAGATGATGTATAATGAGTAAAATTGTATGTGGCTACATTGTTAAATATTGTCACGATGTGAAAATTAGCTGTATAAACTTGACATTATTATAATAACACTTAAAATAGTAATATATATTGGAATGGGTGTTTGGAGAATTTAGAAGTGAACAAAGCAATAAAATATCCGAATAATATCATGCCTATTCATGAAGCATAGGCTGCTGTGAGAACATAAGCTCAAAGCCCAAGAAGAAAAAAAATTATTTTCGCTATGAGTACTAACTGTTCTCAGCAGTAATTAGGTGAGTATTAACACATACAACACAATTTGCAAAAGATTTAGTTTTGAGCTGGTCATGACTGAAAAAAATACTAATGAAATGAAGTCATAGCTATATAACAGCTGTTTTTACCCTGAAACTGTATTCATTGGGTGTTCTAAGCCACACAAATTTTATAATTTCTACTTTACTATTATTTATTTCATCTAGAAAATTTCTGTACTCAGTAAATGGATTTAGAACAGAAGTTCGATCTTTTGTAGCTTAGAGTAATGTAATTAGGGCACATTGGGAATTACAGGGAATGTGTATATTTAAAACTCTTCTCGTCAACATGTAACTAGTCCCCCTGTCTGGTCTCTAACATGTTCTGACATTATTCAAGATTGTGTCACACTTGCAAATGGTAATAATCATTTGTTTATAACTGACTTTTTGAGTAAATTCTGATCCAAAAGAGCATTCAATACTTTGAATTTCTTGTCATTACCTACCAATAATTTTCTTTTCAATATGCAGTGAACCAACTCTTCTTGGTCTCTCTGTTATCACCGGTGTATGTCAAAACTATTTCTTTTCACCCTTACTACTTCCCAGCTGAGCAATCTCATCTAGTCCTACCACCTTTCTGGTTCTACATATTCATGTGATATTTCCCGAGCCCTCTTAGTAGCAAATTCTACTCTGCTATTTCTTTCCTCTGTTTTAGGTTAATGAAGAGTTCATAATTTAGCCATGGCCCTTCTTGCACTTTCTTTTCTTTCCAGGGTACTAGTAGAGTATGCATCTTACAGAAAATATGGCTATCTATTGATTTTTGATTATACAAGTATTTGTGTATGAAAATGTAAAAAAAGTTCTTTAGTACTGGTAACACTGTATTGGTAGACTCCCCTGTGCTCTACAGGAAATACTACTGAAATAACAGTAGTAAACAGCAACAGAGACAAAAAATATAAAGAACTGCTAAGATGGTGATGACAGACTGATAAAATCAGAGTGGCAGTGTTGAAAATAATCCTATTAATAGTGTTAACTTTTTTTGTTAATTGTTGTTTTGTTCTAAAGCTTGGGATAGAAGACACCAACATGCATAATGTAAGATTTTTTTTTTTTTAAGCTGAAAGTTTAATGTTTCTCAGCTAAATGTTTCTCATCTATTCAAATCCAAAAAAGAAAAACATGCCTCAGAGTTATAGTTCTGATCAAACAAAAACAAGAAGGCCAGTGGAGCTACAGAGACCATTAATGCACCAAGTTGATTTTTTTATTACTTGCTGATGACTTGGTCAAGACACAAACTGCCTTCTAAGCCACTCCATTGTAAAGAATGAATGGTAGTATAACCAGGAGTGAAAAGTTTCTGTGAGTCTGTCTTTAGGGTTTAAAAAAATGTAAGCATAAAAAGCATGAGCTGTGATTTTTTGTGATTTGTGCTATCAACCTACAAAGGTAATGGGAAGTGAGGTTTGGATCAGAAGAATAAATAGAGGTCAGACAGCTATAATTGCTTTAAGCCAGGTTTGGCCTGCAACCTATCCAGCTATGTAAATGGCAACTAAATTTACTGGTAGAACCATCTGCAAGCCTCAGAGGGTTCTAGTCGCTATCCAAACCTAGTGACTATTAGTTTTTTACTCAAATTGCATAGTTTATTTTCCTGACTTCTGCTCATTACATTTTGAGATGAAAATGCTATTTATGGTTACTGCTTGGTAAATGAATGTGCTAATCTCCATACCACTGCAGCAAGAGTAGCTAGCTTAATTAAGGTGCAAGCATACTTTGCTAAATAGTAATGAGTTAAGCAAATAACTTTAAAAATAATCTGTTTAAAACAGCTTGTCAACAGCCTTTTAGAATTTTTTTTGCTATGGTATTTTAAAATTTATACATTATGTTTATACAGCAATATTAAGATCCATTTATGTTAATCTGGTGCAAAAGGAAATAATTCTGATGTTAAACATGCATACAGACTATCATTTATCAATTATTTAAAGAGGAACTGAAAAAGAATGTTTAGCTCCACAAGTCCATAAGGATTGTGTCAGCCTAAGGGCATAGTTCTTCTTGTGAAACACCCTATTAATGATGTAAAAAAAAAAAAACCCTTTAAAATTAATATTGCTACTGTTACAAAATGAGGCAAACATTTAAATAGAATGCACACACTATTAAAATATAAGTTTATGGGTAACCTGTTTTATTCTGCCTGGCAAAGAACAAAACAAGTGGTAAAAATAATATATTCACTCTTTCTAACAAGAACATCATAAAAATATGTAGAGTTGAATGACACTGCTCACTGCTGAAACTCCAAACATCTATGTAGGCATTGTTCACTTATATAATATATAATAATTATAAAGCTAATGTCCTTCAAGATTTGCTTCTTATCTGTATTTGCATTTCTATGGCTCCTCTTACAATAATAAACTTCAAGAGTTTCTTTGAAGACATCTGGAATATCTCAGGAAAACTGATGAGGAGAAAAATCTTTGTGACACCTCAGAATAGTCATGGAAGTGATTAACATTAGTATAACAGAAAGGGAATCTGAAACAGTAAAACAGGTGTCTGAACATCAGTTCTTTTTGTCTCTTTGGCAGTACCTTTCTTCATGAATGGTCTTAACAGAAATGATATTCACAATTCAGTGGACATTTTCCAATAAAATCCTAAATTTTCCATAAAACTAAGTACTACATAGGAGAAAAGGAGTATTTTATTATTTCTGAATAGAATAGTAAAGCAATACAACAAACACTAGTAAGAGTTCTTCTAAATCTACACAGCAGCTATATGTTGGTATTGCAGTGAAGAAATATTTCACAAATACCTATCCAGAAATGTCCAGTAAAACTTGTATTTTCCCTATGCAATAATAAGGCTATTATTTTCTCCAGGTACATTGGCTTAAGGAAACCAGCAGCCACAGTGAATGAGAAGGCAAACAGGAAAAGGAAAATAAGAAATATTTTAATTTACACCCTTTATTCAGCAATGACCAAGTCCATTGCTCATAAAGACAAAAAACTATTCTGCATTGTCCTCGCTTCCCCAAAGCAATGTGAGCTAGTTTTGCAGTAATAATTATGCCACAAATTAAGAAGCCTCAGCATTCCAAAATGGTGGGGAACACCTCTTGTGATGTGAGAGCATTTCAAGAAGCGTGGATTTTAATTTAACCTCAAAACCTGAAAGACGTTCTTGTTAGTTTTTAAAACTTCTGTGGATTGCAAAGGAAGATCTAAGAAGACAGAAAAAGGGAAAAGGGTAAAGAAGGCTTATCTGACTACAATATACACAAATATAGAAAATCCCCAGTTGCTCAGTTGAAGATATCTATGAGGCCTGTTTTTGTGGATCTTTCATGGCAAAGTTGGCTGCAAAACTTTGTGCTGAATTTTCTCTTCCTGTGTGTATACCCACTCTATGTTCCCAGCAAACTAAAAAGTTGTGTTAAAACAACTGTTTGGCAGATTACACTGTTTATGAGATTAGTGAACTGAGTTGGGTTTAAAAAGCCTGCAAAAATAAAAGCTGTGCTGTAGTACAGGGAGTGAAGTGTCTGTGTCCAGTTTGGTCATGGCAGGTAATACCAGACTACCCACCCATGATATGGGAGATACAGTACGTAGGTTGCAGGAGATAAGCACATATCTGCTGCACTTAAGCAATATGCCTACTGGATGAATCCTACTGGATAGCCTGGATGAGAGCCCTGCCTCCTGCTAAATGGCATTGACATGAATTTTACATGTAGCTCAGTGGATGGCAAAGAGAACAGTCTCTGGAAGGGGGAACAGCCTCAGCCCTGCTCTGTCTCTGGACATCCTTTGGCCATGGGCGAGACGGATGGTGCCAGGCCTGCAAGCTGAGCAGCACGAAGAGCTCCTGTCTCTCACGTCAGGGTGACTCTTCCTACCTGTAGGCTATTATGCTAAAGTACCCTCTTGCCATTTCCTATTAGAAGTGGGAGAGGTAGGTACTTAATTCAAGGAGATTTAATTAGCCTCTGGAGATGACTGTATTAGTTAATGGGATAGAAGTGCCTAAGTTAGGAGGACTGGTTCACATTCTTCATATCTTAAAGACATTTTCTTCTATCCATTGACTATGTAGGGAGTTTGGGTGGAGAAGATCTTGCCTTCTCAGGGGAAAACACCTAACATTTCTGTGAGATCACTTAATTTAGCTAAACTAGATTAAATTCCTACCTTTTTACAAAAAAATAGTTATGAAAAGACAAGTCTAGTTCTTTGCAATCAGATACCAGAAAAGAAGAACTGCTAAAGCTCCTTTGACAATGTTAAATCAGCTGAATTATGTGAGAAGCTGCAGCATGTTGACACACCATAGGAAGTTTTTCATCCTTTTTATTACCTTACAAAATCACCTTAGGAAATAAACACAATGAAAACAATATTTTCTGCTAGGCAGGTAACAGATTCTTCCCAGGAGAAAACTGCTGTAAGTTTGCATGATCATTCACAGACAGATTTATAAACATTTTTAGAATCTGGACATATATTATTTTACTGTGCTTTTTTTTATTAAGACACCTTGTCTGTACACAGGAAACCTATGAAACATGTAAATAAATTATCTCTACATAGATTAGCTGCACATATTCAAATCTACCTCTGAACAATTAGATCTAAACAAAAAAAATAAAGTTTGTCTTATGACATTCAGAAAGTAGCCTCACGAATCAAACTGGAATTTATCATGTTAAAGAGCTAAAGAGCTGAACTGTGTATCTCCATTGACCTTACACCATCTTTTTGCTAATGTAGCTAAAAGCAAGTGTAAGGATTAATGGGCATCAAGTTCTTCCTTGGTTGCATTTTATGTTGTATTTTATGATACTGAACCATTAAGTCGTCAGATGTGAGATGAACAGGCATTATTTAACTATCTGGTTGCCTCCTTTCCAAAAATGTTTTATGCTTTTCTCAGTCTTTATATCTAAAAAATAGTGACTACCTGTCTTATCACAGGAGATCTCATATCAAAATAGAATTTAGGAATCCAGTATGTACACTTTAGTCATAAAGTGCTCTCTTGACAGACTACCCAGGCATAACTGATAATTGGCTCATAAAAAAACAAAATTAGGGAATAAAGAATTGATTACCTACATCAAATATAAAAATGTATAGTCATTTTAATATCTATCAAATATATGTGATTAATATATTCTGAGACATTATTCCATAAAGATTGCAGGTTTGATTTCAGAAAGAAATGAAGCAATAAAAGGTTGTTATATAAATTTTTTGTAGATTTAATATATTTTTCCTTCTTAACATTTATCACCTATTAAATATTATTCTCTGTGTACATATTTGTACGTATACATACATAGATCACACACACATGAAAGCAGTTTACTTTTTTCCCCTTAGTCTTAAAGATAGCGTTTAATTCTATGATCTCATAGTGTTCTTTCCCCAAGTGAAACAACCCTGATGAAATTCAGGATTCTCTGAAGAACACTGCATCCTTTGGACTTCTGTTTCACGTATTAGCAAAGTTCAGAGTTATTTGTATCGAAGAATCAGGACAAATGCAGAAAAGCAAAAAGCCCCTCATGTTTAAGGTAGCTACAATCCCCAACAAATCTATTTTTATCCACTCTTTGCCAGCAAGTTCCTAAATCAATTCAAGAAAACAATGTAAATTAAATATTTTCATTCATGACCAATAACTTTTACAGGATTCCTAACCTGAAACACTATCAGAAAGGGTGGAAAATCAGGTAATGCAAAGAAGTCAATGGAAGCTGTGCTTTCTGTTACTTTCTAAGTTAGGGTTATTTAAGACTAAAGTTGTCTCAAGTGATTCCATGCATGCAGTAAAGAAAATTTTCCTTCATTTCACTGTAGTACAGTTTCCAATTAGGAAAATACCTTTTTTTCCACTTTAATATTGTTCAAAAAAACTTTAAAACAATTTAAAAAAAACCCAAAAAAAGCAGAAACTACTCATATGGCCATTATAACAGCTCAAAAATATAAAAATCCCCAAAGGAAATTAATAATCCTTCAGTGCAGTAAGTCACAGAGTACCATGCATTGGGAAATGAGAATGAAACAAGGTGCTTCATTCTCAGTTTTTGAAGCTTGACTTCATGACCTCAGTGATAGTCTTTGAAATAAGTTTTGTATGTAATTACCTCATTTTCTGAAATAAACAAACTGGTGAAAAAAACCCCAAAACATTGCTGCAATCATGTTGATGCCCACACAGATGATCAGTACGGCTATCATTTCAGACTTTTCAGACTTTCTCTGCAGATGCCTGACACTTAACTATGTGAGGTATTTTTAGGAGATAAGAAACTTGTCACAGTTTCATAACACATTTTGTTAGCAGAGAAATGGTATTTGGGGCTCACTTCCTCTGCAGCATATTCTGCCTAGTGGTCATCTGTTGTTTTGCCTGCTTCCCTGTCAGCTGGGTTTATCTGCCCCAACCTCCTGAAACTGTCCCTTAATGACTGAAATTCCTGTCCTCTCCCCCCAGACCTCTGCCTCTACATGCGATTCCATTCTCTTCCTCAGGCAAATATAAACTGCATACTATCAGAATGCGCTGGATGTCTACAGCACTTTATGAAGCAAGACAACCAAATGGAGAAAGTGCTTTCAACACATTAGCCTACTAATAATGTATTCCCTGAAGTGTTTTATGGCTTTTTGAGTGCATTTCAATTTTGGTTTGGTTTTTTTTTTTTTTTAATTGGTTGTGGAAGAAAGGCAAAACTTTTGATGTACCCACCTTTTAGAAATATATTTTGAAAGTGAGTAATAGGAAAGGGATGTGAAAACTAACTAACCTTGTTTTAAAATACAAATAATGATATTCATGTTTGGTTTTCTTTAAGACAGCAAAGAGGAAGGACACAAAAAGAATGGTTATTATTGCCTAGTGTCCCAGTTCCTAGTTGCTGTTTTATGATTCAACAGCCACTTTTAACAGACTCTCACTTAAAATAAACCAATTGTGGAATATTGAACAGTTTACTGCACAACAAAAGCTAGGTTAAAGTAGCTGGAAGTCTCCAACTGTTACTGAAAGGGCAGCTTGGCATTTTGGCAGGAAAGGGCAACTTATAATGAGTAGTTTCTTTTTCCATGTGCTACCTCTCTGCAAAAACCCAAGTGGCTTACCTGCGTAGCCAGTCAGACTGCTCCTACTTCCTTTATTCTTGTCATCGTTTCTTTGCCCCATTAAATCGATGAAGAGATTTTTTTTTCTATTTTTATTTTCTTAATTACTGGTTCCTTGCTACTTTTCACCAGGGTGGGTTGTTGAGAGCATGTATGACATCCCTCCAAAGCGTCTCATAACTAAACAGATTATAGTCTTTATTATATTGTGTCAACTTAAGCCTTCAATAATAATGGAATGAAGGAAGAGAAAGAGTCTCAGAGCTTCATATAAATCCTACATAGATTAAAGAACGTATTGAATATTCTGATGTTTTGCTTTTATTTAAATACTAGTGCAAGGCTACAATTTAATTTGACTTCAGCAAATTGACAGCATCAAATAGAAAACTGAAAAAATATTCTCTCTGCAATAATGTCACTTTCTTTTTTAAGGGTTGTATTTAACAGGTAAACAGTGGTTCTTCTGTTTGAAGGGTATTTAAAAAGAAGGGCTTTTGATTTTATTGCTTCTAAGGACACTGTTTCTCTTAAATTTTATTTTAGAGCTGTACAGTGGTCATTTACAGGAATACAAATAGTAATATCTTTATTAGATATTATCGACCGCTGCAAGACTTGTGATACTATGTACAGCAAAACTGGAAATATATTAAAAATAGCATTAATAGATTTAACATTTGGTAGAAAGTTGGTACAGAAAGGCAATTTTATTTCATTTGAAAAGCTATCACGACTAATTGAAGTTTACAACGTATATTCCAAATAAAGACTGCAAGACTGCATGTCTTAATGGTGAATGCTGTCACCATAATCAGAATGTGTCATCACAAATTCTCCAACTATGAAGACAGAAATTTCTTGCTACAAATTTCCCAGAGAAAGTGACTCTTCTGGAAGAAATACCCTGGAAGAAATATTTCTCAAAGAAGTATTATTTTCTTGCACTGTTTTCCGGACCTGCCACTTGCTAGACATTGTCCTTTAAACTCAGGTACATTATAAAAGTGTAGATGAAACACATTGGAGAAACAGCAATACAGTATGGCAAGACTTATCATTTCTTTGCAGATAAATCATTACACCCAGGAGGATATATCTCACAATTCTTCAGTCAACAAGATACAGGCAACAAGTAAATAAAATAAGACATGCAGCAAATTGCCCAAAATGTAAGTAAATATGACACAAGGCCATATGTAACACTTGATAACAGTGACATAGAAACAGATATGTTTTTAAATGTTGAACTGGTAACATCCCACATTGAAAAAGGGAAGACAAATAGAATAGATTTAATTTATGTAATTTTGATGCTGCACTGACTACATTTATTCACTTAGATCTATGTGCCTTAAGAGAACCATGTAAGGAAAAGAAAAATGGCAGCAGTATGTTACAAGCATATTCCTTTCTGAGTTTTAAATGTTCCCACAGAGACCTGAATATCAGTATTGGACTACCTCTACAGGCTTCCCTTTAAAAAGTTGAGAATGGGATGCAGAACAAAAAATTGAAGTTTCAGAACTCTGTAAACACCTGAATGCCTAATACTGCTTAAAAACCAGTTGAACGTACATTTATTTGATAACACCCAATTTATCTGAGTAGTTCTGTCTTGGGAAAAGTAAATCATATATGTAAAAAATACTCTACTAGCAATATTTTGAAGAATTCCTACAGTCCTCTGTTGTTTTGGTCTTCATTTTACAAGGAGATTTGCTGTTAAATTACAGACAGTACGTATCTTTTGCAGTACCAGAATATACCACTCTATGAGATTTAATACTAATGCTGACCTTTTTGGATTTGCTCCAAACATGTATAGCTTAGTAACCAACAAAAAGTTAAATATTGTTGTAATACACAATTCACAGGGCATCTAAGAGCATAAAATCCCTGAAAACTCCAAAATGACTAACCATCAGAGCATCCTGATGTTCTGCCACAGTATTTCAACTAAAAAATTAAAAAGTGAAATCTGTTCAATTCATATGTGACATTGATTTATTCACATAATATAACATTCCACAGTATGTTCTTACTGGTGGTAGCATCCACCAGAAAAAAGAGACATGTGCTACTAATTTATTTCAATAACTTACCAAACACTGAATGTAGTTCTGTGATATTTTATTCTTCCCACAAACGGGACAGATCATATTATTCTAATTTTTTTTCTCTTGTTTTGTATTTTTTTTCTCTCCCTCTGCCCAGTGACTTACAGAATCCCTATACAATTATCCAAACTTCAGCACTGTAAAGATAAAGTATTATTGTTCTTTTTTCTCCAGTGAAAGTGAGGACAAATATATTTGTCCTCTTAGTAGCAGTTTCTTTCATTAGGCATTACATTTTAAACATATGTTTAAAGCCATGATTTCAGTTGAACTTTTGAACTTTTTTCAAAATAAAGGCTTAAGTTCAGGAAAACACACACATTGTGCCAAACTTATACTCTGTATACCTCTTACTCCTACTGCTTTCAGTCTATTGCCATGCTTCCACCATCAACAGATGTGTGCCTCATTAATTTCACAGATATATGTTTTTTTTACCCAGAAGATGTACCATGATGGAATAAAATGAAGTCACCATGAACTAAATCCTAAATCTTGCAAGATCTTATGGGTATTCTTAAGATAAATTTAAAACGGACTTTTTGTCACCTCCTGCTTGGCAACCTTACCTCAGCTGCCTGTCATTCCTGTCTGATGAATTTCATGTTGTTTCTTTTCTGTCAAGTGTTAGCTTCAAGGTAAGAAGCATAAATGTGCAATTGCTGCAGCGACTCCCAAGTAAATGATGGAAGAAGAAAGGGAAAAGAAGTATCACTGCACTCACTATACAAAAATCTGCCACAGAGAAAGCAATGGGAAAGAGTGACAAATATTGAGTAGGGAGGATAAATTCCCAAAGACTCTATTAAGCTATATCTTAGAAGATGCTAACTGCAATGTATTTTTTTATTATTCCTTTGTTATAAAGACCTAAAACTTCTGTCCTTGTTTTTTCTTTTTTTTTTTTTCTTTTTTTTTTTTTCTTTTTTTTTTTTTTCCTTTTGGCAGCACTTGAATATTGTGGCACCCAGATAATTTTCAATTGAATCAAGTTTGAAAAAGACCTTCAGCAAAATCTCAGCCTGCTAAAATAATTAAAAATTTTGCCTTCGTGTCTCTTGAAAATTGCACCACATAAATTAGGGATGTATTGGCAACAGGTGGATTTTTCAGAGCACAAGATTTTGGAGTGTTTTCTTGGACTCTTCTAGAACATAGTTTCTTTAAAATTTATGTGTCCTATTGGATACTGTCATCATAAAATTCTTTTAAAAAAAGATGGTAAAGAACAAAAATCATTATCGATTACCACAGAAATTAATACAGTTTAAGAGTTCATGGAAAGGCCAATAATTCATAGCTGAATTGGAACAGCAGAACTGAAAATTCCTAGCTGGAGCATGGGTAGAAAAAGGTAGAAGCAGCAGTTTCTAATCATCTTTGGCCTGCCATCCAAACTGGAAACAAAAAGAGGTAAAACTTTTTTCTACCTCATCAATTCATAGAGGAATTAGAGTTCCCAGGTCTAGGTTCAATTTAATGTATTCAGATTTCAGCACATGAATTTTAGTTTCAGGATTGATTAGACTAAACTTTGGGTTTAATATAATCCCTTTGGTTTTTGAGGCTATTGCTAAAACTGATGAATTTTTAACAAAGATGCAGCTGAAGTAACTTCAGTTGGAGAGGAATCCATCTGCAGAAATGAATGGTCATCATGGATCCATCATATCATCAGTTATAATGCAATATTAAGTCACTTCCAACAGTGCATTTCTATAGTATGCATTTTGGTTGCATACTAATATATGAGCCAATTCATGTTTTGCAATTTTAAAGGGATGCATTTTATCTCATATGTAATCCTTCCATGGTTTCTGGGGAGCTAAAGAAATCAGTATCACTCTCAGTATTCTACAACCAGTGGAGGACACTAGTTCTAATTTACTGAATGCGAAGAAAAAGAGTGCATACCTGAAGTCTGTCTTTTGATGAAAATTTGAAATAAAGTCAACTAGATCAGTCAGCATATTGATATTTTTATTTAATCTTTTCTTTAATAGTCAGAATATAATTTTCTATTTCTCTGCATTAAAACTGTAACTATCTTGTTGCATAATAATACAAGTCTTATCTCACACTGTACAATGATTGATAGTCTAACCACTGCAGGCAAAATGTGTTTGCCTGCAGACATGGTCTTCCATCGTCCATTATGTTTATTCTGTTAGCAACACTTCCTTTCAAAGATGATGATGTCAAGACATTTTCGTTTTGCTTCCATTCCTGCCTTTTTTAAATCTTCTTGTTCTCTGGTAGATACTAGATATACCGATGATTCTGCAATTGAGTCACATCACCTTTGTGTCAGATGAGGACATATTAGATCACGACAGAAAAGATTTTGACATTATCATTAAAAAAATTGATTGAACTATAGACTCAAATATGAGATTTTGGAGCCACGGACTCACGTTTCACAACTGTAAGATACATGTGGTAACATAGGGAGAGAAAGCCATGTTATTCCCAGACATGTTTCTGGGGTTTGAACCATCAGATGATTTTTTTTAGCCAGCTTGTGTGTAAAAAAGTAAAATAATTCAGATTTTCTGGTTGAGACTAGTATGCTTTTTGTCAAAATAGCCAGGCATTTCTTTGGCAGATTTATTAAGAGAAACTCTCTCTGGCTCCTCAAAGACACCAGTGACAGGATATACATATCTCCTTAGGTATCAAAGTCTGAACTCACCACCCTAAGGCCCCTTACCAGTCAAAGGAAAGAAAGACATGTCCTGAGGGAATAAATCTCATCCAAAAAGAGATGTCAAAAGTAAATCATAAGGATCACTCTTCAAGCATTCTGCTTTAAGATCTCGAAAGTTAGGCAAAATAAATCACACCCATATCTACAGAGTCCAAACTGACACACTGGTAAAGGAAATGCTTTCAGAAACAATTCAGTTTTTATAGTCTGTCTTGTTTTCATCTGCTTCCTTCATTTTCAAAAGGTAGATGTGAGAAAGAGTATGTAAGTTAACATTTCTATCAACTACATAGTACTTAAATGGAACAAATTATTTTCCATAACCCCTAGATAGAAAAAGGAAGTTAACTGAAAACTAAAAATCAATCAATTTGTCCAAAAGTTCAAATAAAGTCCTATACTCGGTTTCTTTGGTACTGGATGCCACAGTAAGGGAGAATGTGAGTAAATGCTTCTCAGGGGAAAAATGCTAACATCAACAGTATGTGTATGTCAATAACAATCTTGTAAAGAAAGAAAATGGAGGGACCTCTAATCACATCTAATCATTGTTCCAAGCAACAGTTTGGGTTTTTTCCCCTCTGTGTTTCTAATGCTTCTTACATTCACTTATCACATATGCTGTCAAATAACTAATGCTTTCTGGCAACTGACAATTTAAAAGTATATTCCAGAAAAGACAGTCTCATTGGTTTCCATAAACTCATAGGGGGTATGAACAATTAGGACAGTTCTAAAAACAGATTAATGGATAATTGTCATAAGGCCTCTCACAGTTACTTTACATGATGTCTTTGAGACAAAGTAAATACAAAGACTGGCGTAACAGTTGTATAATTTACTATTTCCACTTTATAAAACATCAGAAACATTGTTTCTGTATTTTATGGAAACTAGTGTAGAATTATAAACTGTACTTATTTTTAAACTGAAAATATTTCATGTAACAACACTGCGTTACTAAAATTTGTTACGCTAAGCAACCATAATTATAGTCTCATCAGAACTACATAAAGCATTATCAGATAAAATTTAGGTGCATCTATCTATTGTTATAAGTAAACACACTACTTTAGGTAGCAAGAATTACTAATAGTCTGAACTAAAGATGGCAAGAGAGAAAAACAGCACCCTCATTTTTCAGGATGCCTAGTGAGACAAGAGATGTTCTATATAGCAACAGCATTGTAAGGATGAATAAATAGCCATAAAGTTGGCTTGTACTGAGTGGAAGCTTGCAGATGGTGGATGAATTCATGTCTGTCAAGTTTTTATAATACAATGACTTTTACATATTGCTGCCAGATGGAACATAGTTTTGCATCTTGAATATAAATCTCCGAGAAATACAACTTCCTTCAGTGTGTTCCCTGTATTTGAAACAAAAGTAAATTCAGAGGCAGGTTTGGGAGGCTAAAGCAGATTTAAGGAAATCTGAGAGAATATAAATTAAATCCTCAAGGGCTTCCTTGTTATAACTCAATTCAAAATAATGGAGTTACCCATGTGTTCAGTATTTTTTGAGGAAAAACAGGAAAGGTATCATATAGACTTCTACAGGCAAAACTATGTGTCATGTATAAAATGCAAAATATATCCTAGGCAGGTCCAGAAGACCTCTCAATTAAACTTACTAGTAGTTTGGCAAAACTTTGCATAACATTTATTCTTGCTTCAATAAAAAGAGCTATTTATTCCACAAGATCAGATCATAAAAGTACAGTGCATGAAGCATAAATGCATTTAATCTTTGCTGATAATGAACATCTGTATCTATACCACAGAAGCATTGTCATTCTCCTTGTGTTAAATGATACCTAAACAGACCTAATATCTAATTCATATCTGATTATACCAGTCTTTATATAGATGTGCTTTCTTAAACTATCAAGGAAGTACATAATTATTTTCTTTTATATGTGCTTACCCATCACACCTGGCTTTCTCCTGTGTGTCTGGTCTTCATTTCTAACCCTAGCTGGTATTGTTAAGAAGTGAGTAACTCTGATAGCAATGAAATGAACTATATGACTGTAGGGGAGAATATTTTCTTATTCAATGATTTCTTACAAAGTCTGATTTGATGACAAACTTGAGTTGACTTCTCTCAGACAGCCTCAAGCATTGTTTATATGCAGATAATTCTGTGTGTGAACCTATTAGGCTTTTATGACAGTTATAATCAAATATGATTGGGAAATCTTCTGGCTTACTTGGATCCATACTTACATTGTGCTTTGTGAGGTTGGAAATGTTACTTGCTATTGCTTGTAGCCAGTCAATACAGTCTTCGGCAGAGAGACACTGAATTATTCCACTGCAAACCCCATCCACAGCAATTACTTGGAACGCATTTTGCCTATAGACATGTCATAACAGATCAGGTCAGAAGAAAATTTCATCTGTTCTAGCATATCATCTTAACAATACTTGTAGAAATGCCTTTCTTTCAACTACAATGAAGGTCAGCTACTGAACACTGATAAATTCCTGGCTTTCCTGTTTTTATAAATACCTGACATATTAAAACAATCATGATAAAAGGTCAACTCAGACTCTATTAAGTTTCCCTAAAGCTACAGAAAAATTCCACTGACTAGCTCCACAGAACCTTGACCAACACTGCCTGACTTCAGCAGCCAAACAAGTGAAATAGCTGATGCATACTAAAGAGTTAAGACTTTAATACTTCAGATTACTGAGAAGTAAAGTGTGCATTGGACACTGTAGGCAATCATTTGCAAAATTCAGTGGAATCTCAGTACCTTTTTCTCAACAACTTTTGTTTAATTTTTCTAATACATTCTTTAAACACAGTAAGGCTCCTGTCTGGATACCTCTTGTTCACTGCTCTTGGTTATAAAATTTTGATCCGCTTCTAAACTACTGATAGAAAAGCTGGAGAATTCAAAATTGATCATTCCAATTGCATTTCTAAATATAGGATCATTAGCAAAATACACTGGAATGCCAAGAGACATCCAATGACAAAAGCAGTGGCCACCTGGGTGCCTCTACCCCAGCACCAATCTGGGCACCTACAAAATAAAATCTGTCACTTTCTGCAGCTGAGTGCTTGGCAAATACAGAACAAGAGAAAACTTTTAGATGCTAAAGCAGTAGCAGACCTCATTTCTTCAGTAAATAGCCTTCTTGGCTAACAGCCTTTGGAAGGCTCACAGGTGTCTCGCTTCAGAACCAGAAAAACCTCAATATTAATCCATACCCTAGAGTAAGAGATTACTAAACATACAGAGACTACCAAATTCCACTGAAGGCATTCTGCTATAAACTCATCGTTAGTGATCAATTCATGGTTTAAAATTAAGTAGATCATTCAGATTCTTTCAGAATGGCTCAGGGAAAGTGAGTGTTATCTTCAGTGTAAAACTGAGTATCACTGATGACAGTTTCTGACATCTCAAGGCAGCTATCCATTCTGCAAAGGTGGGGGGGTTTATGTCTTGAAATTATATTCTAGTTGTATAGAATGTAGAGCTAATATCTATCTCTACCTTAAAGGTCTTTGTGGCATCTGTGTCAAGTACAGGCTTTTCCTTCAGTCAGGAACAGCATTAAAAATGAATTAGAGCCATGCCTTTGCTTTTTGAGTCCCATCGTGAGAACTAGCACTTATAGAAGGATAAAGCAGATAATATCCTAACATGATCATACAGAGACCAGTGGTTTATCTAAATCCACCAGCTCACTTATCATTTTAGTTGCCTTTTCACATGGGTAGTGATTTTTCTTTAAAATCTCAAAGGTACAATTTCAAGGTACAATGTCTCATTTTCACAGTAATTCAGGTAAACTTTTTGAGGAAGATTTATTTAAAGCATCTTCAGGTAATGTAGCTACCATTTATTGACTATATCCTTTATTTTAAATGGTTATAAATATAAATACTAAATTCTTCCAGAATAAAATTCTAAGTAAGTCCTTACATAAAGAACATAGCATGATGCTCAAATTTGTTGCTTATGTCTTTCAAGAAAAATAGCATTATTTTCAGGACACCCATTCTTTATACTCAATTTGTTGTAAACCAAAGTACAAATCCAAGGAATCTATTAATGTGTGACACTAACCTGCACAAGCAAAGAAAACCCAGTATGTTCCAGAATCAATCCTGATGCATAAATTTCCCTTACAGTACAAAAACTGTGAAACTGATGCATTTGGACCATCAGACTGTTCCTACTGTTCCTAGGTATTTGATCTGTGCACATTCAAAACTATTAATCCAGAATATTCCTGCAGCAGTATCAATAAGCATAGAGTATAAGAATGCATGGCTGCCTAAAAAATTACTTCTGAATGTGTTTGGGAAGTAGATATCCTTAGCCTTAGATTATTGTAACAGTATTTTCTTGAATTAGTCTACCAGTCAAAGTCCATAATACCATACAAACCTGAAAAAATAATGTATTAAATATGTGTTTTGTATTAAATAGAACAAATGGTAGATTAATCACTTTATAATACAGCAAAAAAGTTAAGATCTGATGAATTCTTATTCAACTACACATCTCAGGTTCTGTGCATTCTAGAACTCAAGAGTTGTGTTTGAAATTAATAAGCTTTTCAAGATTAACCTGAATGTTCTCTGGAATTTTATATGAACACCTTCTGGAATTCATGCATTTCAAGAATTCCACTAGAAAAGCTAGAATACAATTATGAAGTATAATAGGATATGTGATAACGATATGATGTATTTCTGTGCCAGTCTTTTCAACCTCTGAACCATAAAAAGTTATTAGGCTTCATATAGTGAAAACATCTTTGTAAATTTTAAATACAGAAAATGTAATGAATTACGTTCCATTTAATGTTGCTTTCTTATATTATTTTCAATATCCTTTCCTTAATATTGCTCTTTATAGCAGTCTCTTTTAAAAATAATCTACCTTTCTTTCATAAAAATTTTGAGGAGTCACATTTTAAAATATTTACTCTAATTCAAAAGACTCCTATAAACTGTCTTGCCAGAAAGATAAAATGTTGGTTCTATGCTTTTATGAAGAAAACACCACTTCCTTTCTCATATTTACGCTGCATTTTTGTTTCCTTTAAGTACTCTTACTGCCTCATGTTAGAGAGCATAGAAGGCCAAGAAGGCCAAGAAGAAAATTAAATGGTTATTCAAGGTTTGAGTATGAATTCAGGTATCTTTGTTTTATATCAATATTCTTTTAAATTTATTTTCTGGAAATTCAAATCTCAGAAATAACATTACAACATAAAAATCTTTCTCTGTAATGTACAAGTTCTACAATGTGATCTTTAAGCTTCTGTTTTATTGATGCAGAAGACTGACTTTTAAACCCCTAGACCTATGAATAGTTGAATATGTCCTAATTTTCCATGTGAGTAGTTCTATTCAATTCAGTATCTTACCTGAAGTATACAGCAAAAGAGATCTCAGATTTGACTGTTATGATTTTGGGCCCTTTATGTTTCATGCTCTTAATTATTTCCATTTCAACCATTGTTAAACATTGAGCTGAAGTTTTTCACAGAATTTAATAAAAAAACTCATGTGTCTGTGGTGACTGTACCCTTTTCCCTTTCAGTTTGGGCAATAAGTCATTGTAGCCTTTGGTTTACACCTTGACTCCCTGGGCCATCCATTGTTCCTCAACAGAACAAGGGTCATGCAGCCAAGTAAATATGATTTTGCTATTACCAGTCAAAAGCTGCAGGCTGTTTTTAGCTTCACAATTATATAGTGGTCAAATGACTATTGCCTAACCTGCTTTAATTTCATCTCTGCGAATAGGAAAAAGGCTGGCAGACCTAGTTAGTGTACTTCTAAGGAACAACAGCCCTTAGAATTAACAGAGACCGTGGGAGGCTGTTGTGCAACTTCCAAATGTTTGCTGAAAACCAATGAGAAGGAGTGAGGCTGTGATAAGAAAAAACAAAATTCACCCCACAGAAACCTCAAACTGAGGTTGAGGAACAATCCTCTTCCCCTACTTTCTGAGGCAGATTAGAAACTAATCCCTGAGGGCAGATGGTGTCACTTGACTGTAGGACCCATAGAAACACTGTAAAGGTGACCATAACAACAGAGATACTGGGGAGGTTCTGTCAAAAAAAAGTGTTTCCAGGAATATTAATGAAGCTTTTCTATATTAATTAGGTATTTTACATGTGTCTGAAAGGAGGAACAGGAAATTTTAAACTGCTAATGCCTGATGAGACATCAGGGTATAACATAAGAAAGACCAGGGAGAGTCTCCATCACCTGCTAGACGCAGGAGGAAATATGGTAACAAGCAATGAGGAAAAGGCAGAGGTGCTTAATGCCTTCTTTGCCCCAGTCTTCAATAACAAGACTAGTTGTATTGAGGGAATCCAGCCTCCTCAGCCAGAAGACAGAGACTGGGATAACGATCCCCGCGCATTCCACGAGGAGATAGTCAGTGACCTACTGAATCACACAGACATACACAAGTCTATGGGACCAGATGGGATACACCTGTGGGTGCTGAAGGAGCTGGCTGGGGTGCTCGCCAAGCCGCTTTCATCATTTACCAGCAGTCCTGGCTGACCAGGGAGGACCCGACAGATTGGAGATTGGTCAATATGACACCCATATATACGAAAGGTTGGAAGGATAATTCGGGAAATTACAGGCCTGTCAGCTTGACTTCGGTGCCCGGGAAGCTGATGGAGCAGCTCATCCTGAGTACCATCACACAACACATGCGGGACAACCAGATGATCAGGCCCAGTCAGCATGGGTCTATGAAAGGCAGATCCTGCTTGACAAACCTGATCTCCTTCTATGACAGGGCGACCTGCTTATTGGATGATGGAAAGGCTGTGGATGTTGTCTACCTTGACTTTAGGAAGGCCTTTGACACCGTTTCCCACAGCATTCTCCTGGCAAAACTGACTGCTCGAGGCTTGGATGGGCACACGCTTTGCTGGGTAAAAAACTGTTTGGATGGCCGGGCCCAAAGAGTGGTGGTGAACAGAGTTAAATCCAGTTGGCGGCCGGTCATGAGTGGTGTCCCCCAGGGCTCGGTTTTGGGGCCACTCCTGTTTAACATCTCTATTGATGATCTAGATGAGGAGATTCAGTGCACGCTCAGTAAGTTTGCAGATGACACCAAGTTGGGTGGGAGTGTTGATCTGCTCAAGGGTAGGGAGGATTTGCAGCGAGACCTGGACAGGCTGGAGCAATGGGCTGAGGCCAACTGCATGAGCTTCAATAAGGCCAAATGCCAGGTGCTGCACTTTGGCCACAACAACCTCCAGCAGCACTACAGGCTTGGGGAGGAGTGGCTGGAGAGCTGCCAGTCAGAGAGGGACCTGGGGGTGTTGATTGACAGCCGGCTGAACATGAGCCAGCAGTGTGCCCAGGTGGCCAAGAAGGCCAATGGCATCCTGTCTTGTATCAGAAATAGCGTGGCCAGCAGGGACAGGGAAGAGATCTTGCCCCTGTACTCAGCACTGGTGAGGCCGCACCTTGATTACTGTGTTCAGTTTTGGGCCCCTCACTACAAAAAGGACATTGAATTACTCGAGCGTGTCCAGGGAAGGGCAACGAAGCTGGTGAAGGGTCTGGAGGACAGGACTTATGAGGAGTGGTGGAGGGAACTGGGGTTGTTTAGTCTGGGGAAGAGGTGGCTGAGGGGAGACCTCATCGCCCTCTACAACTACCTGAAAGGAGGTTGCAGAGAGCTGGGGATGAGTCTCTTTAAACAATAAACCATAGGACAAGAGGGAATGGCGTCAGGTTGAACCAGGGAAGGTTTAGACTAGATAATAGAAAGCATTTCTTTACAGAATGGGTTGTTAGGCATTGGAACGGGCTGCCCAGGGCAGTGGTGGAGTCCCCATCCCTAGAGGTGTTTAAGAGTTGGGCTGACATAGCGCTGAAGGATATGGTGTAGTTGAAAACTGTCAATGTTAGGTTAATGGTTGGACTAGCTGATCTTGAAGGTCTTTTCCAACCTAGATGATTCTGTGATTCTGTGATAAGAGGACTTCAATCACCCTGATATCTGTTGGAGGGACAACAGAGCAGTGCATAAGCAATCCAGGAGGTTCCTGGAATACGTTGATGATAACTTCCTCTTCTAAGTGACAGAGGACTAAAGAGGAGAGGTTCTATGCTGGACCTTGGTCTCACCAAGAATGAGGGGCTGGTGGGGAGTGTGAAGCTGAAGGGCAGTCTTGGCTGCAGTGACCATGAAATGGTGGAGTTCAAGATCCTTAGAGCTGCGAGGAGGGCACACAGCAAGCTCGTTACCCTGGACTTCAGGAGAGCAGACTTCAGGGATCTGCTTGGTGGAGTACCATGGGATAAAGCCCTGGAGGGAAGAGAGGCCTAAGAAAGCTGGTTAATATTCAAGGATTTCTTCCTCCAAACTCGGGAGTGATGCATCCCGACAAAGAGAAAGTCAGGTAAGAATGCCAGGAGGTCTGCATGGATGAACAAGGAGCTCCTGGACAAACTCAAACACAAAAAGGAAGCCCACAGAGGGTGGAAGCAAGGACAGATAGCCTGGGAGGAATACAGAGAAACTGTCCAATCACCCAGGGATCAGGTTAGGAAATTTAAAACCTTAATAGCATTAAATCTGGACAGGGAAGAAGGGGAACAGAAAGGTGTCTATATGTACATTGGTGATAAAAGGAAGACTAGGAAAAATGTGGGCCCTCTCTGGAAGGAAAAGGGAGACTTGTTCACCCAGGATATAGAGAAGGCTGAGGTACTCAATGACCTTTTTGCCTCAGTCTTCACCGGCAAGGGCTCCACCCACACTGTTCAAGACGCAAAAGGCAAAGGCAAGGACTAGGAATAACCACTCAGTGCAGGAGAAGATCAAGTTCAAGACCATGTAAGGAACCTGAAGGTGCACTAGACCATGGGACCTGATGAAGTGCATCTGTGTGTCCTGAGGAAACTGGCAGGTAAAGTGGCTAAGCCACTATCCATCATATTTGAGATGTCGTGGAAGTCTGGTGAAGTTCCCACTGAATGGAAAAGGGGAAACATAGCCCCCATTTTTATAAAGGGAAGTAAAGAAGACCCAGGGAGCTACAGTCCAGTCAGACTCACCTCTGTGCCTGGCAGTATCATGGAACAGATCCTCCTGGAAACTATACTAGGTCACATGGAAAATAAGGAGGTGATTGGTGACAGCCAACATGGCTTCACTAAGGGCAAATCGTGCCTGGTAAATTTGGTGGCCTTCTATGATGGGGTTACAGTGCTGGTGGATAAGGGAAGAGCAACTGACATCATCTACCTGGACTTTTGCAAACCTTTTAACAGTGTCCTGCATGAAATCCTTGTCTCTAAATTGGAGAGATGTGGATTTCAGGGACTGATCCCTGGGTGTATAAGGAATTGGCTGGATCATCACACTCAAAGAGTTGTGGTTTTTGGCTCGATGTTTAAGGGGAGACCAGTGACAAGTGGTGTTCTTCAGGGATCAGTGTTAGGACCGGCGCTGTTTAACATCTTTGTTGGTCACATGGACAGTGGGATTGAGTGCACCCTCAGCAAGTTCGCCAGTGACACCAAGCTGTGTGTTGGAGTTGATACACTGGAGGGAAGGGATGCCATCCAGAGTGACCTTGACAGGCTCAAGAAGTGGGCCCATGTGAACCTCATGAAGTTCAACGAGGCCAAGTGCAAGGTCCTGAACATGGGTCGCGGCAACCCCATGCGCAAATATAGGCTGGGCAATGAGTGGAATGAGAGCAGCCTTGCAGAGAAAGACTTGGGAGTAGCAGTGGATGGAAAACTGACTGGGCCCGCAATGAGCGCTCACAGTTCAGAAAGCCAACTGTATCCTGGGCTGCATCAAAAGAAGCATGACTAGCAGGACGAGGGAGGTGATTCTCCCCTTCTAGTCCACTCTCACAAGACTCCCACCTGCAGTATTGTGTCCAGTTCTGTTGCACCCAAAATAAGGACATGGACCTGCTCGAGTCGGTCCAGAGGAGGCCACGAAGATGATCGTGGTGGGGATGGATCACCTCCCTTATGAGGACAGGCTGAGAGATTTGGGGTTATTCATCCTGGAGAAGAGAAGGCTTTGGGGAGACCTTATAGCGGCCTCCCAGTACTTAAAGAGGGCCTACAGGAACGATGGGGAGGGACCCTTTATCAGGGAATGCAGTGATAGGACAAGGGGTAAAGTTTTAAACTGAAAGAGGGTAGGTTTGGATTAGCTATAAGGAAGAAATTCTTTACAGTGAGGGTGGTGAGGTACTGGACCAGGTTGCCCAGAGAAGCTGTGGATGCCCCCTCCCTGGAAGTGCTCAAGGCCAGGCTGGATGGGGCTTTGAGCAACCTGATCTAGTGGAAGGTGTCCCTGCCCACGGCAGGAGGGTTGGAACTAGATGATCTTTCAGGTCCCTTCCAACCCAAACCATTCTGTGATTCTATGATTCTATAACACACTGTTCTTCCCAGACTCACACATCTAAGTTGGCAGACAAGATGTCTACACAGGAAAGCCAGAGTTTATTTCAGTTTTAGATTTACTAGGATAATATTAAATTAAACAAGGACAAGTTGCTGGTCTATAGGATGGACTAAACTTCAACCTGACTATGAGCTTTGGACAGCTTCCCCAGTGACTGGGAGACAAAATGGTAAAGAATTTCGATGTTAATCAATGCAACGTAACACATATGCGAAAAAATAACCCTACCTATATATAAATAAGATGTAAATTACTGTAGCTATAAACATTGAGGAAAGAAATGCAAGTTACTACAAAAAATGCTCTGAAAACCATCACCTTAGTTCTCAGTGACAGTCAAAGTTTATTATGAAGTATTAGACAAGAACAGAGAAGAAAATGGAAAACATCACTATGTCCTAATATACATCAAGAGGGATCCTCTTTGGAGTCCTGATCACCTTGTCTCACAGAAGATATATTAGAAATACAAAACAAACAGAGAGAATAACAAGGATAATCAGAGCTATGGAAGGTTGTTCCTAAAAGGAGATAACAATAGGGATCCTTCAAACTGGAAAACAGAAGACTGTCATCTGAAGTTATAAAAACATAAATCAAGAATGCTTATTTAGCCCAGAGTTCACCCTCCTCTCCCTCCTGTGTTCCCAGCTGCCTGTGCTTGAGGCCAGGTCTGCCATGGTGTGGCTGTGGCATGTGGGATCAGCCTGCTGTGAAAGAGCTTGAGTAGGGAGCCTGTCCCCTCCTTCACTCAGGAGCTGTGTATCAGCTCAGGTTCTCACCCTTGGTCCTCGCCTGAGTTTGGCTGTGCCTGGACATGTATCCCACTGATTCAGACCTGACCTGTGGGCTGACTTCCCAGCCTGACGTGAGCCCCACCTCACCATCATGGATTCCTCTGAAGACCACCCCTAGGCCAGGTCTGCTCCTCCACTAGGGGCAGTGGGATGGGGCCCTTGTCTGAATGGACACTGCCTTGTCCAGCCTTGCTGCCACCCTCTGCTCTTGGCTCGCCTTCCTCATGGGGCAGCCAGCCTTGCTGCTCCTGAACAAGATTATTTCACCCAGTGAAGTTATCAGGTGAGAGATTTGACACAAACAAAAGTACATTTTTAAAAAAATTACATTGCAGAGCTCCACACCACAGTGCATTACAAAACCAAAGGTATACAAGAAAAGCAGCTTAGAAAGAAGTTTTTGAGGACAGAAGCATTAGCAGTTACTAAATATGATGTCCTATGTGCAATCTCAAACTGAGAAACGTGCTGACCAGTAGGTGCAAGTGGGAAGATGACACGTCTTCCCCACATACCTGGTCCTGGCTGACATCAGAGCAAAACATGGACCAAGGTGGACCTAGACAGACCTTTATGAAAGCTCCTGTGTTTCATGTTTCTGACAGCAGTGGTGGAACATAATGTCATTCCTCTAACAAGGCAACTCCCTAAGGCTTGTATCTGTCAAAAAGTAAACTTTTAACTTTCTGAACTTCTTTACCTGCACAAATCTGCTCCTGGAAGGTACTGGGAAAACCGTGAATGAAGAAGTGGAATTAATCGGAGATCACACCACCTTTTTTCCCACCTAAGTCCTGGGGATGCTGGCCATGAGGAACATGATAATGTATCCTGAAAAACATCAAAAGGTCCTTCTCAGTTTTGGGCTTCATTATAAGTCCTCAGGAGATTTGGAAAGAAAGAGGTAGACTTCAAAGACTTTATATTTCATTTGGCACTGTGCTCCACTTTCCCTGAATCATTTGGTATTAGTTTTAGCTAGCACTGGAGAGATTCTGAACTTTTCCTCACAAATAAAACAAATCTATATAAACCTCAACATCAATATGCTTAGAGGAAGTGTGAGGAACAGTATTCTAAAAACCTAGGGAAAACAGATTGTGTCCTTTTTTTGAAATAACTAGTCATGAATAGAACTGAATATTTACTACATATCACATCATCAGCTACTAGTTTTATAACTGTACCCTGAATAAAGGGTATCTCTAAATTATTCACTATACAACCATAATTCAGTTGTTTCCTGTGGCCCCGTACACATTTACATACATGTTTATTCTAATGACATCACCTCAAAATATGGTAATTGTGAGTGGGATTTAACATGTGATGAAAATTGTTTAGGCAAAACTACATGTTTATGATTAATATTTTAATTTTACTATTTACACATGACATTACTTATATGAAAATCAAACTTTATCATGTTTATGATCATATCTACAAAGAATAAGTATTTAAATATCTACAGCCTAATTTCACCAGTATTTTTACAAAGTATAGATTTGAATGTGAAATGCTTATAAAAAGTGAAATCAACATTTACTTTTAAAAATGCAACACCTCTTCCTTTCTTTATAAAACACTTTACAAAACAGTGCTAGTGATGATGTTATTTTTCTGAAGAAGCATGATTCTCACTGAAATATATGTATATTTCAGTATATCAGTAAAATTGTACCTGACGATCTTGCATCATTTACAATTTTTTAATCTCAGACTTCATATTTTTTCTTACCTGTATCTTCTATAAAATAAATATTACAAAAATTAAGTACACCTTATATTTTTCTAGAGTGTGATTTTTGTGTAAGATCTATGGAATTATAAAGCTTTGTCAACTTGAACTTTACTTGTACATATATATTAATGTATCTTTCATGTATAGAAAATAAAAGATTATAACAAACATCAGTTCAGCTGAACAGCAGGATTTTCATATGTAGCTTCATTTATTTAAAACATTGAATCTCTGGTGAAACATTCCATAGATTCAATCCACATAAATGAAAGATTGGCTAGGAAGACTAATCTAAGACATTGTTTTGAACATTGTCGTGGAATTTTAATGCTTTCTGTCTGCTTTCAGGAACCTTTTTTTCAGCTGTGATTAAACTTGAGGAAAAAGCTGAAATGTGGCAAAACTTTTACATGCAAACTGTAAGCCTAGATCTGGCTGCAATAGAAATGTTAACCCTGTCTTTAGCCAGCATAACTCTGAATTGTTGATAAAAGCCCCAAACCAGTCCTGTCTACTCCAAATTCTGAGTCAGAAATCTCCTTCACGCGAATAACCAAGGCTATAAATTAAGAAATAGACTATGGCCATAAGTCATAATGCATTCTAGAGAATATTCTGAGAAAAAGGAAGGACCATGATATAAGAGTTGTACATAATTTAGGAATTCATACAGAGGTCTCATTTGGTTTTATGAAGCATTCTATTCCCATTACAGGGGGACATCTGAGATAAGAACCACATCCTGGTTTTCAGCAGAATAATTTAATGTAGGGTGAGTTATAGACTCATGATGCCTGATTATATTATTTAAACTGAGAGCAAAAGACTGGGTTTCAGTAAATTATTATCAGTTCAAATAGAAACTGTAGCTAATTTAGATCAGTTTCAACACCTGCAGAAATAGGATTCACAAATGGAAGAATGTTTTTTATCCTAAAAACAAAGTTAGAAATAAAGTAACTAGCAAAATAAGTTTAGGATGTGCTGCAATAGCTTTTCTATATGCATACACATAGAGCCTATTGAGATAAATCTGCTTCTGATGCTGTTGCACTAGTAATATATATAATATTTTTTTAATTACTTGACCCACATTAGATGCCAATTTTACTGGTTTTATCTCATTTTTATGAACTCCATCTCCCATAAAGGGCATAAATCCTAAAAGTTTTCCAGATTATAATCAGGCTTAAAATATGTGCTATTGACTTTTAAATCTCTGGGCTCCTATTTAAAACCTTTACCAGTGAAGTATGAAACAATAAAACAAGCCAGAAATTAAAAACATCAAAGTCTACAAACGAATGCCTACATTTTTAGGTTTTTAATATTGCTGTAATATTTATGCTGTATATTGGTTTATTTATTCAGCGCTTTTTATTTTATCTGAGTATTTTCACCTATCATAAAGCCAAATACGCAGCAAAAAACCCTTTAGAACTATATAAAATAGTGGAAATTTTGCATTTCCTGGCTAAGAAAACTGTTAGAAGCACCCTGTTGCACTTCAAAGGGATCTTTTACTGAAAATCTGATCAGACATCTGTAGCGTTTCATCCTAAAGAGACTTTGCTCCATTATACTATCATTCTTCAGTAAAATTTTAAGTGTAAATTACTGGAAGTAAAATGCTCTCACCTTAAAAATAGGCAAAAACATGTACCTAAATCATTCTTCACCAAAAATTTTAGATAATAAATGAAATTAAAAAATGGAAAAATATTCTGAGAAAGTCTTCTACTTTTTCTTTAAATATTTTCATTTTAATAATTTTAACTTCTATGCTGTGGAAATAATCTAGAAGAAAAAGCTTTCACAAAATCCCTATTTCATTGCTTAAATAAAAATAGTAATCATATCTATCAAGGCACAATCTCAGATGGTATAATTTGTCATAGTTTAATTCGCAGCCATAATATCTGGCAACTCTTTCTGCCCCTATGGAACTGTCTATCAATTAGAGCTCCTCCCATGTTGCTGTCCTTTATTAGTTACCTCCACTTAGCTGTTACAGTCTGATTATTCTTCTGTGTAATTTCATTAAATAAATAGAAGCTCTTACCGTGTTGTTGGGGTGGTAGTTGAGATGCAAACCACTGTCACACAGGGGAGAGGATGTGCCACTGCTTTGGTCACTGGGGGCACCTAATACAAACATGAATGCACAAAAAAATCTTCATTAATCTATAATGCTATAATTCAAATTTGTGTATGTCTGTATGCATGTATTCCACTTCCCACTAGTTTTGTTATATCTAACATTCATTTACTTTCTCCATTCAGCCAGTATCTGTCTTCTGGTTTGAGCAGAGTGCCTTTTTAAGCTGAGCAGAGGCTCAAGAATCCCTCTTCTGGTGCTTTGCTTGAAAGACTTAATAATCTGGTTAGTAAGAAAAAAAAAAAACCAAAGCGTTTTGCAAATTTGATAATAAAAGGAATGTGTGTACCTCCTTGCTTGGTTTTCACTTGAAGGAGTTAGTCAGATAATGCTTTTATTAATCTTGAAGAACAGTTCTAACTGTTCTTGTAACAGTTTAGGAACGGAGTTAAATCCAGTTGGTGGTCGGTCACGAGTGGTGTCCCCCAGGGCTCGGTTTTGGGGCCACTCCTGTTTAACATCTTTATTGATGATCTAGATGAGGGGATCCAGTGCACCCTCAGTAAGTTTGCAGATGACACCAAGTTGGGTGGGAGTGTTGATCTGCTCGAGGGTAGGGAGGATCTGCAGAGACACCTGGATAGGCTGGAGCGATGGGCTAAGGCCAACTGTAGGAGTTTCAATAAGGCCAAATGCCAGGTGCTGCACTTGGGCCACAACAACCCCCAGCAGCGCTACAGGCTTGGGAAGGAGTGGCTGGAGAGCTGCCAGTCAGAGAGGGACCTGGGGGTGTTGATTGACAGCCGGCTGAACATGAGCCAGCAGTGTGCCCAGGTGGCCAAGAAGGCCAATGGTATCCTGGCTTGTATCAGAAATAGCGTGGCCAGCAGGGACAGGGAAGGGATCTTACCCCTGTACTCAGCCCTGGTGAGGCCACACCTCGATTACTGTGTTCAGTTTTGGGCCCCTCACTACAAAAAGGACATTGAATTACTCGAGCGTGTCCAGAGAAGGGCAACGAAGCTGGTGAAGGGTCTGGAGCACATGTCGTACGAGGAGCGGCTGAGGGAACTGGGGTTGTTTAGTCTGGAGAAGAGGAGGCTGAGGGGAGACCTCATCGCCCTCTACAACTACCTGAAAGGAGGTTGCAGAGAGCTGGGGATGAGTCTCTTTAACCAAGTAACAAGCAATAGGACAAGAGGTAATGGCCTCAAGTTGCACCAGGGAAGGTTTAGACTAGATATTAGGAAGCATTTCTTTACAGAACGGATTGTTAGGTGTTGGAATGGGCTACCCAGGGAGGTGGTGGAGTCCCCATCCCTGGAGGTGTTTAAGAGGCGGGTTGACATAGCGCTTAGGTATATGGTGTAGTTGGGATCTGTCAGTGCTAGGTTAACGGTTGGACTAGATGATCTTCAAGTCCTTTCCAACCTAGATGATTCTGTGATTCTGTGATTCTGTGAAATTACAGTGCTACACCTCAAAAGTAATATGATAGGATCGATGCAAATGCATCTTTGTGTGTGTTACCTAGGGTATTCTGTGGTACCACAACCTTTCATAAAAGGGACAAATGTACTTGGATACATTTTTATTTAATAATATGGTGTTCTAAATTTTTTCTTGTCTCACTAAAATGTAATACCTAGGCAAAAGATAAAGACAGCATTTCAACAAATGATTGCAAAAAGTATTATTTAGTTTATTTAATTCCTACTAATTTAAAAACAAAGGCTAAAAGTGTTGCAATCAAATATTTATTGTTCTGTTGCTTAAAAATTAAGCAATTCATTTTACCCTCAAGAGCAAGAAGCAGAAGGAAAGCAGTGGTGACAAAAGGCACAGGCTGACATATAAATATGCTTAGATATGCTGCAACTGTCTACAATTATGCACCCACACTTATGATTTAATATAATTAAAGGAAGAGAGCTGTCTCCATATGTCTCTCATGGGGCTAGTTGACTAAAATTCGGTTGGACTTAAACAAAATACTAATCATCCCAAAGTAATTTATTTTTAGGTAGACAGACACCTCCACCAAAGCCTCTGAATTTTAAATGGTAAAGTTAAGCCCTCTAAATAAACACACGCAAGCTCATTTTCACATTTACAAGAAAAAACTCTTTCAGACTAAAATGTTATCTGACGCTGACTGAAAAACTGCTTTTATATACATTGCATCAGGATGTGAGCCACTGTAAACTAATGTAATTTTACTGTTTTACCTGCAACTTTGCTGATTCACACCAGCCAAATGCCTGGCGATCTGTTTTTGAAACAATAATAGCATTTTCTGTTTGAAGTGAATGTTACTACAAGACCTGGCAATACAAGCAGCTCATATTCAGGTAGTAATGTTGACCAAAAAAGCTGCTCTCAATGCACACTAGGTTCAAGTATTCATGAGCATTGAATTGAGTTTTCTTTTAGCCAAGTAATAAAGGCTTACATGCACAATCTTCATTCAGTGGCAGTTTGAGAAAAGCAGGTGCTCTTTTCAGAAAGGACACAGTTAGGGTCACTTCTTCCCCTGCATTGCGAAGGACCTGAACCTGGAAGAGAAATAGAGACAGGACACCTTGAAATAAATATATGATCAAAATGCATCAGCAAATGAAAGCAATGCCACACAGCTTTCACATACCGGAACATAACCACTTAGCAATTTATTGTAATGACATATATTTTTTTTTTTTAAAAAAGCAAGATGTAAAGCTTGCTATATGTTCATCTGTTGTGTTTCTAGTCACACAGATTAGAGGGAGGGGGCATTGGCCTCCTATAATAGTGCTGGTTTTGCACTGTGCTATTGCACAACTTGCTCCCTGACACCGTTCAGCTGTGCACCTCCTCCTTTCAGATTTGGCATCATCCACACTAGCATGTCTGTATAAAAAATACTTAATTTTTTTTTTTCCCCCCTGAGGTTGTCTCATAAATCTCCAACCAAAACAATGGCAGCAGTTTCCATAGATGTGCCATAATCTCATGAGTAAATCTTTTCAATGGCCAGAGATAAATTTAGCCAAAGCGCTCCAGCATGGGTGAGAGACCTAATCTTCCTTACAGTCACAGAGGAAATGTACCTATTTTAAGTCTTAAGTCTTAGATAAGCATAAGCTTGGGTTTTGCCAAAGGGCAGCTTGCATTTTGGGCATAAGAATGTGCATAGATCACCTATCCACCAGTGAATGCTTTTAGCCCTCCTGTACTCTCCCACAATTGCTTCTGCAGCTCTTGTTCATGCCTTTAGCTTTTGTGTGGTAGGGCTGGTAGACACCTCAAGACACACAGCAGTGAAAGGGGAGCCCAGGCACCTCCCCAGAGTGGCACAAAGGAGACACAAAAGCAACCAAGCAAAATGCTATACTTAACAATGGAGGAGTAACATTTGAATCGATTTAGAATATGAGAGCCAAGAAGCATCAGGTCACACAACTCTGTTTCAGAGAACAACCATTTCCTGTTCTTCTTGCTCTATAACTTCAAAACTCTTCAAGGGTTGCTTTATTTTGGGCTTACAAAGACAGAAGATTGCACCATTCCTCTGTCCCAGTGACTGCACTCATACCGTGCTGAGAGCCAGTTCACTGGGAGCGATGTTCGGAAAACTGCTACACAGCAACTTATTAGACAAAAGTTTTAAACTAGCATGAATCTGCTCCCTTTCTGCTGCATTTTCATGGTAGTTGGATAACACACAGGTAACCGTTCTGTCATGCTGCTGCTTGTGAGAAAGCCTCGTAAATAATTTATGGAGGTTTGCTATTTTTTAATCTATGTTTATCAACAACTCATCCTACAGATTTAGTTACATGCATGTATATAACTGTGCAGAGATGCTTTCACATGGAATCACTGCATTACATTAAGTTAACCTAAAGCAATTCTTCAAGAAAAAATGTTGACTTTGCCTTTAAACACAACACTTTCTACTCCACACTAGTTGCTACAGAAGAGACACAATATGACAGAATATTTGATCTAGTATCTGAAATCCACTCTGAAATTTTAGGCTCTTTATTATCTAAAATAGCACAGTGGTTGTCAAGGTACAATTTGCAGTGTGGTGTGTGCAAATAAACACACACCCATCACAACAAGTTTCAACTTAACATGCATGCCAAAAACTTCATCTGTAACATGGGCACTTCCCAGTTCTGGTATGTTTTATATCTTAGAATCCATAAGTAGTGCTTATTTCATAGAAAGATGATGACTTGCAATCTGCAGAACAGTAGATCAAGACTCCGAAGTCCTGAACTGCATCAGAGGAAATTTAACGTATCCTCAGCATTCATAGAAAATTCATCCTTCTCCTCTCCTATATGTAGCAGTCACACAGTTCAGAATAGTCAGAGCCAAAGCAGAAACTTACAGGCTTGTATTCTCTATTGAAACGACAGATGTGGATAGATGTAGGAAAAATATAGCTACCTTTTGTCCTTTTAAAAATATTTCTTTTTACTCAGAAATGAGGAAGAAGTGAAGAAGTTACAGCATTACCAAGTTTAATTTCTAAAGTCACCTTTTAAAATACCTAAGAAAAACTGGATATTATTTATGAAAGAAGCTGAGACAGTAAGGTCTGCCCCTGAATCTTTCTTCTACTAACAGTAAAACAAGCCACGTGTCTACATGAATTCATTTGATAATATATTGTTCTGTAAAGACTAGAAGTCACCATAAGTAGTCTACTGTGACCTTTTCCTCTAACATCTCTCTCTCATAAACTTCTTTATCTCATAGGATGAAGAACTTAAGCTGGTACACATTTTAGTTGAAATCAGCAGTACTTATTTCACTGAAATATACTGTGGAGTGTATGAAACCTATAATCCAGAAAGTGACTAGATTTTAACATGCAGAATAAAGACTAAAGAGAGATAAAAGATTAAAAAAGAAAACTACTAGGTAATGATTACAACAAAGAGGAGACAAGCTATTGATCCCATTTTAGTTACTTTCTAGTCAGTAACAAAGCCATTCTGGGAAATAAGGTTAACTGAAAAAAGGGAACTTTTAATTAAATTTATTGTCTTATTGTAGCTTTCAGTTGAAAGCTTTACTGTTATTTTATATTTTTTGTCTTTATTTTACTAAGAAATGCACAATTACTGAACTGTTTTAAATCAAGTATGCCTTATAGGAGTCACTTACTTTGTGTCCTCATTCAACGTGTACACCATGCCATATTGCCATTCCTCCATGCAGAACGAGAACAAGGTACAATATGTTATCTACACTTACTGAGGAAGTTTTTAGTGATATACCAGAAAGATAACAGCCAAAAGTAATGTGACCAATTGTTATGGAGAGTTATGTCTATGAAAAAAACCCCAACTTCAAAACAGGAAGTCAAACAGTTTTTCTGGAAGATACAACAGTATGAATTTATAGAGTTTTACAAATATGAGTGGAACTCTACCAATAGTCAGTTATTGCTATATAATTTCTTCTGTCTTCCTCATTGCCTAACATCAGTTTAACTCAAAACTTTATAGAGCTGTTTTGGTAAAATGAGGAATTTGGTAATGTTCAGGCTTGGAAAATGTACATTCATAAAAAATGAATTTATCTGCACAAGTATATCCCTGTGGGCATGAAGAATGCGGAGCATATACCACTAACAAAGCAGTAGTGAGCTTTTACCACTGAAGGCAATTCATGAACACATTGAAGAAACCAGTTGTCAATCATGATATAATTTTTAGATAAAGAAATGGATAGATATCTGCTCAGCCATCCTGTTCTCTTACTTAGAAGAAAGCTCCCTCACGTTTATTGTATATACACTGCCAATACCTTGTCAATCAAGCACTATCACTGACAATGTATGTGTTCATTATTTCTGGCAGTGATAATTCTATAAATATGTCAAGGTTACTTTCAAATATAAGAGGGAAGTAGACTATCTAAATCCTTTATACACCTTTTTCAGAGTTACAGCATCTTTTCTGATTTATAAAGAAACCTTAGAGCTAGGTTGATCAGAGTAACTAACTTCAGATTTTTTGCCAGCACCACCACATATTGTATGTGGGATAAAAATGACTGAAGACTAAAAAGCTAGAAACTATTTTCTACTTCCTGCAAACAATTAAGCTCTCTTAAGAATTTGCAGTAATTTAGAAGACTTTCAGGATTTTTCCCATTTTGCAATCCCAACTTCCATATTTTGATATATTTATGTTAAATTCCTTAAATTCCTGATACATTAGTCCACAAATTAGAAAAAAGGTGGGTTTTGATTTGTTTGTTTTTTTCCCATATTCAGGGGTAATGTGTATTTTAAATAGCAAAATTAGAGAGCTGTGAAGATCCTGATTCACTGAAGGCTGAACAGTGTCATTAAAGTAGTATGACATACTTTTCAGTAGATTAAAAAACCAACAACAGGTTACTGGAAAAAGTTTGCTAATTGTATTCCACCCCCACTTCTTATTCTATAGAACTGTGTCCAGACCTTGCAAAAATAAATTTTACTAGAGATACTCCATACAGTTGCTGATTGATCACTGATTTCCATGATGATCCCATCCCTCGCAAAAATATTCCAACATTGGGTAGAATACAACTAACATCTATCATCTTGTTAAAATTAAGCTATTTACTTGATGAGTGACTAGTCCACAATTAATTGCTTCCTTTTAAATACTAAGTGGCTATTTTAAGAAACAGTGCTTCTATAATAACTGTACAATCAAATTACCAAAGATAATGCTATGCACAAATAACAATTCTTAGTAGCCCTGGAACAGAATTAGAGCCTTATCCCCACTGTGTATAAATGATAAAAAAAGATTTCAGTATTAATGAAATGTAGCTGTATAAGAGATTCTCAGTTCATTACTGCTAATAGAGAAGACATTCCTAAATTTACATCAAATAAAAATATTTAAAACATTTGCCCTAGTATGTGAAAAGATATAAATGGACCCAACTTCTTAAAAGTGATGAAGGAACATATTTTTGGAAGGAATATTAACTTTGAATAAATATAGAAACATTATATCAAAAACTGCAAAAATAAATGCAGCAACTTCCTAAGATGTTTTTTTATCATATATGAAGAGTTTGG
This sequence comes from Strix aluco, assembly GCF_031877795.1. Lineage (NCBI taxonomy): Eukaryota > Metazoa > Chordata > Aves > Strigiformes > Strigidae > Strix > Strix aluco. The sequence goes on from NC_133931.1 coordinate 45,083,161, forward strand.
TGAAGGTGAGATAAATTCATAGTGCTAAATCCACGAAATATTTGCCTGACAAAAATTTAACTCAGCAGTAGACCTAATATTTCCAAAGTTTAACAAGATTATACCTCCCCACCATAAGCCATGGAAAAACTCCCTTAGTAAGAGATCTGTATGTCTATGTATTTGACCTGACAATTTCTAAAGCATGGCATCCCAGATTGCAGAAAATACACACCAGACACCATTAAAAAGATCTGCTTATTCTCTGTATCATTGAAAGGTAATAATCAGTTTTATTTCCAGAGGCTGTGCTGACTATTCAAGATAGTTTTTTTCTGTAAAGTCCTAGATTTTTAATACTTTCAAGATCTACAAAGCTAGATTTCAGGCATATGTATTCACCTAACTATATCAGGTTTAATTTAGTAGTTAACAATGGATAGTAGTAACACTTAATGTGTTCATACAGATGTGGTATGGATTAAATAATGAAAAGCTATTTAGTATTGTTGTTATTACTTAATTTATTTTTATTTTTTAATTTCATCTAGTGAACAATATTAGCTATTGATTTGTTGGTGAGCAGTGTCTAATGAAGTCATCCCTGTAACAGGAAGAAGATGTGACTGAAAAGTCTTAACTTTTTCTTATCAACATTATGGCTATATATTAAATTCCTGCTACTTTTTTAGAAATCAAATATATATTTAATGTAGAATTGAGTTGATGTGAAGAACTACACAAACAGAAACATTAAATACTGTCAATAAACTTTCTTATGCAAAGCATAAGCTTATTAACAGTGGGATCAAGAATTAATTTACTTCTACTACCAATAGCCCTGTATAAAGTTACGATATTCATGAGTGAAGTGAGACAGGCAAAAATTAACAGTTATGCTTGTCTGAACAAGAAGCTGTGTGAAACAGTGAAATTAGAAGAGCTAGTGTTTCTGGAGCGACAGTGTCTATATTTCCATGAAATTGCTATAATAACTGCAAGGGGGTCATTTAAAGAAGATAATTTTATGGTGATGTGTGATATTACTGAATAATATCTCTACATAATAATAACACTAGTCTGAATTTCTAATAATGTGTACAATGATACTGCCTTTTAATTTTATAAAACCTTTTAAAGTCCCAGATCAAGAAAACATTTGAGCATATGCTGAAGTCTCTCTCAATATATTCAGGAAATCACTTAAGCGTGAAGTCCCTCTGACTTCAGTAAGTGTTCCTTCCCAAATAAGACTGTAAATACCCTCCTAAGTTACCTATTACATTTACCCACCAATGAATTCATAAGGATTTAAATCAGAAGACTTATATAGTCCCCAAGATCTGTGTTCTCCTGAACTGGAGCAAATTCTACTCTTCAGTGTGTTTTAAATGAAAACTCAGTTCTTTGATAAATACCTTGAATTAAAAACATCTGGGGGAAAAAAAATAAAGTAGAAGTCACCTTCGTAGCCACTATGCAGAGTTTCACAATGCACTGTATCAAGTCCATCAACAGATCACAGAATCAATCACAGAATCACCTAGGTTGGAAAGGACCTTGAAGATCATCTAGTCCAACCGTTAACCTAGCACTGACAGATCCCAACTACACCATATCCCCAAGCACCATGTCAACCCGCCTCTTGAACACCTCCAGGGATGGCGACTCTACCACCTCCCTGGGCAGCCCATTCCAACGCCTAACAACCCGTTCTGTAAAGAAATGCTTCCTAATATCTAGTCTAAACCTGCCCTGGCGCAACTTGAGGCCATTACCTCTTGTCCTATCGCTTGTTACTTGGTTAAAGAGACTCATCCCCAGCTCTCTGCAACCTCCTTTCAGGTAGTTGTAGAGGGCGATGAGGTCTCCCCTCAGCCTCCTCTTCTCCAGACTAAACAACCCCAGTTCCCTCAGCCGCTCCTCGTACGACATGTGCTCCAGACCCTTCACCAGCTTCGTTGCCCTTCTCTGGACACGCTCAAGTAATTCAATGTCCTTTTTGTAGTGAGGGGCCCAAAACTGAACACAGTAATCGAGGTGCGGCCTCACCAGTGCCGAGTACAGGGGTAAGTAAGATCACTTCCCTGTCCCTGCTGGCCACGCTATTTCTGATGCAAGCCAGGATGCCATTGGCCTTCTTGGCCACCTGGGCACACTGCTGGCTCATGTTCAGCCGGCTGTCAATCAACACCCCCAGGTCCCTCTCTGACTGGCAGCTCTCCAGCCACTCCTCCCCAAGCCTGTAGCGCTGCTGGGGGTTGTTGTGGCTGAAGGGCAGCACCCGGCATTTGGCCTTATTGAAGCTCATCCAGTTGGCCTTAGCCCATTGCTCCAGCCTGTCCAGGTCTCTCTGCAGAGCCTCCCTACCCTTGAGCAGATCAACACTCCCACCCAACTTGGTGTCATCTGCAAATTTACTGAGAGTGCACTCGATCCCCTCATCTAGATCATCTATAAAGATGTTAAACAGGAGTGGCCCCAAAACCAAGCCCTGGGGGACACCACTCGTGACCGGCCGCCAACTGGATTTAACTCCGTTCACCACCTCTCTTTGGGCCCGGCCATCCAAACAGTTTTTTACCCAGCAAAGCGTGTGCCCATCCAAGCCTCGAGCAGTCAGTTTTGCCAGGAGAATGCTGTGGGAAACGGTGTCAAAGGCCTTACTGAAGTCAAGGTAAACAACATCCACAGCCTCTCCCTCATCCAATAAGCAGGTTGCCCTGTCATAGAAGGAGATCAGGTTTGTCAAGATACTACAATATGCATTTTGGTACCATCACATAAAGGCCCAAAGCTAGAAGGCTCAATGCATGCACACAACTATCTTGAATTATTTTTATTAAAAATCAACTGGTTTATTCAGTAAAAGCCATGTAGTCAATACAGAATATTTGCATTAAAAACACATCACTCTATGTTGAGTTTTTAATTCCTATGATCTAATATTTATCACAGTATTTACCAACAATGAATGTTAATCAACAAATATAGTAGTAAAAACTACCAAAGCTTTTTTTCCTTCAGAAAATTTCTCTTACTGATATACAGAGTAAACTAGAACACCATTTTATGACAGGAGTTCCTACTCAGGCTGCACAACTCAAAGTATACTTCAGACCACAGTTTGACACTACCACAGTTGTAGGTTTCAATTTTCTGCTGTCAGGTTCTGGGACCTGTGTTAGATATTTAGATACAAACCCAAATGGGCTGCGCACTAGAACTGGGAGCCCCCTCAAACAAGGCAAAAGAAAATGCAGAGCAGAATGGTGCACACGCCGAGGATGCAGGAAGACGTGCCCTTCTATTCAGAACCCTATTCTGCATGTATCTTGCTAGGGGTGCTGTTTTATAAAAGTGCAGAGGGATGCAGTAAGATTAGTAGTTACAGTGATTGAGCCTACCACTAAGCAATTATTCTGAAAAGTGGCAGATAGAGGTTTATGGTTTCTCAAGATGACACAGGAACTGAATCAAGGTAGCACTTAGTGAATGCTCCAGCTACTTACGCACTATACAAAAGATCATTTCAGAGCAACTACATAGAGATTCAGGGTTTGGCGCTTTTTGACAAGTCCCATCAGACTGACCTCTTAGAAACAAAATTATTCTTTATTCCAAGTGACAGCAGTCATTTAAGCTAGACCATCAGGTGGTTTATCAGATGGACAACATCGTACCAGTCACTGTATAGTTATATTCAGGCTTCCTTCATTGATCCCTTCCTTGTTTTCACAGGCTCATGGGCTTTACACACAGAGGTAGCAGAAAATGCAACCTCAAGACTCCTGTATAAAGCATTAGTAGAAAACTAAGAGATTCACCTTTAAAAATAGATAGATTTTATCATGTTTCAAGCTTACATGCAAAGTGGGCCATTTATATTAGATGACACTAAGAGACATCTACAGAGTTTCTTTCATAGGAAATGACTAAAATAATCAGATGTAAGAAACATGTATAAGTGTAATGAAGAGGTAGGAGAAAAAGATTAATTTCATAAATAATTTATTGGACATATAATTAACTCACACAAAAAAAAAATCATCAGGCAATAGATGACCAAATGTAGGTCACACAGAGGACACAAATTCCTGTCAGTTCTTTCTTCAATGCCGTTCCAAGGTAAAAAGAGAATATTGTCACTTCAGTGATATATTTGGATATATTCAGTGATATAAGGTGGAAAAAAGAATCTGTTTTTAAACTTTTAAGTCTAACACTTGTGGAATGCAGTACTGTAGTGGTTTAAACCTGGCTGGCAGCCAAACACCATGCAACCGCTCTCTCACTTTCCCCCCTCCTGGAAAGGTTAAGGGAGACTCATAGGTTGAGATAAAAGCAGTTTAATAGTTGTAATAAAATAAAACAATAACAATAATAGAAAGTACAAATGTGATGCACAATGCGATTACTCACCACCCACCAACTGATGCCCAGTGATCTGAAAAATCCAGATCCTGAAACTGCAACCCTGGAAGCGAGAGAGAACCCCCTCCTTCCCAGCTGACCCTCCCTTATATACTGAGCATGACATTACATGATATGGAATATTTCATTGGCCAGTTTGGGTCTGGTGCTCTGACACTGCTCTCTCCCAGCTTCTTGAACACCTGTGCACATGCACGACATGGGGAGTTGGAAAGTCCTTGATCTCTTAGCAACAACTGAAAACATCGGTGTATTACCAGCATTCTTCTCATACCAAATCCCATACTGAATCCAAAATACAGCACTATTCTAGCTACTAAGAAGAAAAATTAACTCTATCCCAGCCAAAACCAAGAGAAGCACTTACAAATTTGTCTAAAAGATATGATGACAGCTTTCTGGAAATCTTTAAACTTTCTTATGCTGGATAATCAACACTAAAATGTTTAGTAATCTTTCCATCAGAATAGCAATAGACTGCAATTAATGTTTGGTAATCTTTCAATTAGAATAGCAATTGATTGCAATTATTGCTTAGTCGTATGTTTATCTTTTAAAAAGTAATATAGGAGTGCCTTGCAAAAGCTATCAATGCAGACACCTGAGGAAAAAAAATTATGAAAGTAAAAGCCTGCCAGAAAAAGTCTGCAGCATTTTCCCGTTCTTTCGTTAATCCTAGCATCACTAATAAATATCACCCACAAAAAAATATTGCTGTAAGTGCTTCATTTGCATTTTTATGTCATGTACCCTAATTTTGAATTCTGTTTCACTAAAGACTGCACTTACTGGTCATCACAGTTCATATTAAATAATTAGAAGGCCATTACTCCAATACAGAAACTACGAAAATCAAGGAATTAGAATTTGTTAAAATTTTAAGTCTATCAAAACTGGGAACACCATACCCTGGAGTCCCTGACCATAGGTAGGGGACACCATAGGTCCCTGAACTGAAACATTTCATACCATATTCTGGAAAATGAAAAATATTCATTCCCAATATAGATTCCAACTCTAATACATTATTTACCGTGATCTATCAGTATATTCTTTGACTCACCCCAGCTGAGCTTCAGATTGTTGATTATAATGTAAATGTTCATTGTCGTTTCTAACAATGGGTCTTGCTAATGTTTTCCAACCTATATTCCATGGACTACTATTGGTCTGGGACTGTGGTCCATAGAAGTAATAAATACACAAAGATGCATTTATTAGCTGTTCAGCTCTACATGATATGCAGTTACATATGACAAGAAAATACCTATGAAAACACACAAAAAAATTCAAAGAACTAGAATGTGGGAGACATTGGCCTGTCAGCCTTGCACAGCCTCTGAGAAATAGCTAGGCTTTGATGAAAAACAGGCCTTGGAAGAAAGATAAGAAACTGCTGAGTTGTGCCAAGGAGGCAGGGAAAAGCAACGGACAGCTGCAACACTAAACTGTGGAAAAGTACTGAACTGTGAGAAGTTACTGCCGCGAGAACAGTGCATGAATAAGAAGGTGATTGGTCTGCACAGCGCGTGTTAGAGTGGTCTTATGGTGATAGGAGAGAAGGTTGATAGCTGTCTAATTGATGATTTGTTAACTATGAAGTAAGAGCTTTACCGACAGCATCCGAGAGCGTAAGTATGTACCAGTGTAACAATAAACTCTCTCTTTCCTTCTGCACTTCACGGAGAGTCCGTGTCTCAGTTGCCACACCAGAAGACTTCAACCCAAACTCTTTCAAAGTTTCATGAGATTTTTCAGTGTATCTATATGTAGTGAGTACATGCCAGAGTTCAAAACTACATATTTTTGTTTTCACTTTATCTACTCTGAGTATGGCTCTATTTCTCTAGGACTACTCAGCTACAAAAGTAGTTATACAGTCTTAAGAAGTCCTCTACTTTAAACTCTCAAAGCCATTCCACATTTTGAATGTTATTATATATTCAGCTGCTGGGCACTTACTATCTTTCTGAGCTAATCCATGAACACATATTTTTGTAGTTATATATTTAATGAGTTCCAAAACAACTGGCTAAGAGGAACAGGCAAATCCCTTAATAATACTGAAAATGTTAGAAATACCAGTACAACTGTTCCTAGAGTGATTAAAACTAGACAGTATTTATTCTCCATTTTCTTAAAAGATATGAAATAGGAAACTTGAATTCTTTTGGGCAACACAAAACCTTAAGATATTTTTCTAATTGTAAATTACAACTCTGTGAGACTGATAAAATCACCACCATGCATTTAGGTAAACTACTCAACCCCACCATCAGTCAAATATTATAAATCCATAAGCCTAATTCTGGTTTCAACTAGGTGTTTTAACATGTATATTTCATCTTCTATCAATACTACACACTTTCATTGCAATTGTATATATTTGGGTAAACCTCTCACTGGTATGATAGCTCAGAAATTTACACAGGAACCAGATTTTGTCTGGGATCAATTTCATTGACACTGTCCAAATCAAATATTGACTGAAGCCGCTTTGGGAGAAATGTGCAATCCTCTTACTAAACAAAACAAAACTCCTACTGAAATGGAAGAAGTATTTATACCACTTTTATAATACCATCTACTGATTTATCCACAGCTTTGCCAAAAGGTTACATAGTACCCTGTATGTGCTGGTGTGTACTGCCAGATGAACAATAGGCTACAGTCTACAGAGGTTTTCTTATTTAAGACACAAGGATTTTAGACTTCATAATAATTGGAAACCAACTGTGACAGTAGGCTATGCTGAGATTGTGGTGCATTTTTTTTCCTCTCAACTACATCTTATGGAGAATATTCAAAAAAAGCCATCGACACCTGTAGAACATTAAGCAATCTCCAGAGTCTTTGCACATTTATCTTCAAGGATTTATGACATAAAAATTCAAAGATTTTTTTCTTTTAAGCAAAATCTAGGCCATATTTTAATACACAGTTAATATGTAGAAATTCCTACTACTTATCATATCTGCACATCCTTGTAAAATCTATCTCTATTACTCAAGCAAACAGTATCATTTTAGTCCAATATAATAAAAAGTAGTAAGAATAAGGCAGAACCATAATTTATTAAGTCTCTGTAGGCTACCAATCAATTATTGGTTTTGCTCTTTTCTAAGAAGAATTTCAGATAGGAACAGATGGATAAAACAATCTTTAAATGAAAGCAGAGAATTTAATAAGAGACATTCTTTCAGAAAAAATGAATATTATTTAGGGTGTAGTATACTATAATATATACCATAATGAATATTCCAACACAGATTTCCCTGACACATCTTTAAGGAAGTTTCGAATTACCATCCAGTAATCTGCAAAAAGACAGGCTATACTGGAATGACACTTCCTGGTGATAAGAGCTGCCACAGAAACTCTCAGTGCTGGATATAGGTCAGAGCTTCAGTCATGAAATAATAATATCAATATACCTTATGTAGAAATTGAGATTTTACTTGTGGCCTGCAGGTATTATGGCCTACAGTGCATGATAATGCATTCACTATTCTAGAAAAAAGTAAGTAGAGTGTATAAGCTATCCAACAGTGTATGACAACACAACAGATACCAGCAGATAATTATAAGCTGAACTAAAGAAAAATTTTGTGTATGGCCTCTCAAAACCAATAGCCATATTTCAGTAATTAGCCAGGAAAACCTTTGAAGAATGACTTAGTCATTAGGAGTCTCCATCCTCTATATAAAAGTCATATAAAATATTCAGCATAATGAAAAATACTAAAGACATTACCCATGTTACGTGAAGAAAAATGAAATAACATCAGCTGTATTTACAGAATAAACCAAACTGTTCCATGTTTATCTGTATAATTCCTAGAATACTCAGCTACAATTGAAATTAAGATCACTAGAAATCCTTTTATGAATGGATAGATATTTTTCTTTTCCTAGAAGATGTTATGCTAAAGCCAAAAAGCTATAGATAGAAGTTTTTGCTTTTTCAACAATATTTTTTTTAAAAAAAAAGAGAAAAAAACAAAGCAAAGTTGAAAGTGGAAATGTTTTTTTCCAGCTGTAACAGAAACTGGCCAATAACTTGGAATTAACATCTCCAAATTTTTCAGGTAATATGTGTTCCTCAATAGGAGGAAATAATCCCAACCAAATTATTAATTTCAAAAGATTTGGTGTTCTTTCTTTTCACAGTTGATCATCCTGCACTTTTTTTTTTTTTTTTTTTTTTCATTATAGCAATGAACTTAAAGGGTCTGAGTCTTCTGGCCCTGATTATTAAAACAATGAAGCTGCTTGCTTATCTATTAAATATATAATAATCTCCTGCTGCTTCAGTCAAACTGTGCCCACACTTCAAATTTACCAGAATAAGGGCTCTCACAGTTGAGTTCTATATGAAATTTCTAACACATTACTAAATGAATACAGGTTTTTATGTATGCAATTTGTGAAATTAGTCATATTCAAAATGCATACACATTACTAAACTACATAACATGTCAGCTATTTTTTCTGTTCCTAATGCCTGAGGAGTCAAAGTTATACAGTTGACACAGCATTTTGAAGTACATTTTCAATTTTTAAAATTTTTTATAAACAGAGATAGGTCTAAGATTGTTGAAAACATGGCTTGAATATTATATCTGACTAAGCAGAGCCTCAATTCTGGGGGAAAAAAGAAAGATCAGTTCCAGAATAAGAGTTTGCTCACACTAATCCCATTGCAAGGCTGGGGTCAAACACACAGCTAGTGGCAAATTTCACATTTACATATTCAATATAAAATTTGCTGTTAGCAAATATGACCTTAACATTTACTTTTAATGAATAGTCACACTAATCAAGCCCCAGCATATAAATGCTCATGAAAAATGAATACAAAATGGTCTTAAAGAGTTTGAAATCAAATTTTAATTCTAAATTTGCATAAATATTAATGTACAAGCCTACTCTTATTTGTTCAGTTCTAAATGTTATCAACTCCACAATGACATAAAGAATAATTCTTCAACAAATTTGTATTTGAAGTAATGTTTTAGATCAATATATGCAGTTAACTCTGCTAAACTTCTCGGCAGCTCAGGATCTAATCTCTGAGAAAGATATTTTAGTACTTCAGGGAATGTGCTCAGTGGTAAGTTTCCAGCTGAGAAAACACATAAGAATATACTTTCATGCCATTTAATGCAATGGCAGCCTTTTTGCTGCAGAATAATTCCACTGCATCTAGCTGAAGTTGAGAAAATAACTTTGTTCTTCATAAATATTTGTAAAAAAGAAAGTCCCCAATTTATTAAAATAATTAAATTCATGCTTTTATGAAAACACATACATATTTTGCTGGACTGTGATCCAACATAGTTATCCTGTAATATGAAATTTTCACAAGTAATATTGTCTCAATATTTTTAGGATCATTTTCATCAGCATCTAAATTTTAAGGGTCTTAGCAAAACTGAGTTTGGAGGTACTCAGACTGGATGTTAATTAACTGGAGGACGTTTACAGATATTTTGGAAAAAAAAGAGATTAACGTATAATTCCAAGGAAGTAAAAACGCTAATTTGTATTTCAGCATAATGATGAAAATGTGCTGAATTACAGGTTTAATCGGTTTATAGAATGAGGTCTTCATGATTTTCCAAGTTAAGCATAAATCTGATATATTCATCCAAAAATTATCAGATTACTTATCCCATTGCAACCTTTAGTTTACCTTTTCTTATTTTCCTAATTAGGCAACAGCCCCACAGAAATCCATTCTTGGCAGTTAATTACCATTTGAGACTCTAAAATCTTATTAAAAACATAATTTATAGACCGTTATATAGCGTGGATGTGTTTTCTGAAGCAAAAATTGCAACATCAACAAGAAAAGAAAAACAAAATGCTTTGTAAAATTCTGTCACATTGCTGCTAGGTGAATATGTCATAATATCACAAATGAATGCCCAGACTACAAGCCTCGCTTTTAGAAAGTCTATGCCCCTAAAACCTTAATAATTCTGGTTTTACAATTTTTTCTGTGCTGTCATATTCTACAAAAATGTAGAAAATAGGCAAAACAGTGCTGATGCGACGTAACTCAAATCTATCTAAGGAACACCTATACAGAAAGATGATTCAAAAAAGCACAATCCCATTTAGATAACACTTTCCTATTGAGATATAAAGATTTTGATATCTTCTGGGATATTAAAAGCTGTAGTCATAGCAGTAAAAGTAAAAATTTAAATGTCTTGGATTTGCCAAATTCCAAAGCTCTCAGTATTTTAATCGGAAAAAAATAATACTTTGTCTCACAGATGATTTCTTGTTGCCATTGTTGTGCAGGTGATTCATTTTACTCTAAAACCTCACATTGATTGATGGAACGATGCTTCATGTAGTCTGTTAAACCTTGTAATCTTTCAGGGTGAAAGATGTTTAAACAAAAGATTTCATCTGTTAGCATTCATTATGGTAAATGCTAGTTCTTACCAATAGTTCTCTCTGCAGTCAGTGATTCAGAAATAATACATTAGGACCTGAAGTGCACAGGGGATTTTGAATGTGTTTTGTATTAGATTTTTCATGTAAATATGACTGAAAAAAAGATATCAAAAACCCCTTAAGATGACTAAGACACGGTGAAGATTTTATGAAACATGTCTGTCTGTCTACCCATTTAAAATGTAAATACACTATATTGAGAATTGTACAGGAAGGGAAGCATTTCAGCATTTCAGGGAGTCTAGAAATATCTTCAGTACTTTTCACTGCACACCAACATGTTAAAATATGCAAGTTTTTTTATGTAGAGCATTTCCCTGAACTTTCCTTTTAACAGTTCAGCATAATTAGAACCTTTGAAATATTGTGAGTCAGTATTGGCTTGACAAGGGCATGTGAAGTGGAATAGAGCTATGTACATTTGCTAGAACTCATTTAAAGATATATGTCATTATACTGGTAATGCTGTTTCAGCCTGAGCAGTGATGTTTCCCATTTCGCTCAGAAAAGTACAAACAGCACTGGGAGGCAACAACTCCTCCAGGTCTCCGCATGAAAATCTAACGAACGAGTAACCTTTGTCATTTTTAATGAAGAGTTTCTTCCCTCTGTAACCACACCTGCACCAAAGTTTTTCTTGTGGTCTGTGAACCTCTTACTACTGCAAGCTGGTTTACTGGCCAAAGTGTTGCAAAAGAGCTAATGGGAAACAGGTAGTACCAAATTGAAATTATAGAAAGATACCAGTACTATCAGGGTAAAAGAAAAAAAAGTATACATCTAGAAATAGGCCCAGTGCTCACAAACAGATACCAAAACACCAGTACCATACTGTACCATACTAGTGGTTGAGAAGTATGGGGTGGGCCATCTGGAAACTTCCATGTATCTGGCTGGAACAGTCCAACACTGGATACTATTGAAAAATATATAGAGTCCATTCTCCTTTCCTCTTCCTCCTCCACCGAACAAACTGTCAAAAGACAAAGACCCATTGTAGAGAAAAAAAAAAAAAAGACCTAAAAATATGTACAGGTGTTAGATAACCCCTGGATAAAAAGTTTCTTCTTGGTACCCATCTGATTTTACTATAGCCAGAGGAATGACAATTCTGAAGATTTAAATCAGATATTGTGACTGCTGAAAAAATGTCAGAAGACTCTATGTGTGTGCATATTTGCACTTCTTTGAGCACACCTTTTATTTATGACTCCTTCTGGCTAGCTAAATCAGTACACATGCTCTATTTTGTCCAATGTGCTCTCTTGGGCCCATGTCAAGCCATAAGAAATATAGAGATTGCCTGTTAGAGGTGAACATTTGTTTTCAGTCTATACCACATGGTTGTTACCTGTTTAAGGAAAACACAGTTGTTGCCAGTTGGACAGTATTTTCTAGTCCTTATGGGTAAAATAATTTTTTTTAATAGTGACCATGGAAGATAATTTTCATGACTAAAGAGGGTTTCATTTTTTCTACATTAAATTGGAGTGGTTTGTGTATGTTTATTTCCTCTGCCATTTGGAGGCTTTTGATGCTCTCTAGTCTCACTCAATTATTATGAAGTAATTAGTCTAAGTAAAACAAAAAACTCAAAAAACTAGCCAAAGTGGACTATGCTTTTTCAAATATAAACCACACAGAAACAGATTTAAAATAATTGGGACTTTGGTGGTCTACCAGGGACCCAGACCCATTTTCTTATTTTTTAATTATTTTACAGTATTACATCAATACACAGCAAAGAAAAAAATTGAGTCCCTGTACCAAAGTCAAACTGAGGTATGGTTCCACAACTGGAAGATTCTGTGCAGAATGAAATCTTTCAAAAAGCCTTCTGTAAAACACACACACATACAAACAAACATGAAAATATTTCTATTTCTTCCTAAGGAAGCACAGAAACCCAGCCTTTACAGTAAAATATCAATGTAAATAAGATCACAAACAAAGCATGTCTTATGGCACACACTTTAAATCCACTGCTCAACTGTCTTTGCAGCTCAGGCTTTCAGCTTTAATAGACCTGCATGGCAAAGGAGGAACCAATGGCAGTTACTTAAAGGATGTTGCACTGTAACTTGTAATTCAATCTTTATCCCACTAAACCCTAATGGATTTTTGCTTTGAGGACCGTAGCTATGTAATAAGGAAATAACAATATTAATCATATAGACTTGGTAGTAGTCATGCCAGCATATTTTACTCCCTTCTATTAAAACTCAGTAATACTGATGAGTAGTTTTAAAAGATGAAATCTTAACAAAATGACTAATATATCCACAGGTATCTTGAGAAAAAGAAATGAAAATATAAATCAAGAAAACAGGCAACACATTAACGTATTTTAAAAGTCTAACATCATAGTGCTTGAATAAATTCAAGCCTTTACTGAGTTTGGCACAAAAATGAATTATGTAAACACTAAAAAACATAGCTAGAACCAGATTAGAAAAGCAGATGAATACTTGTTAAGAATACTGCTCCAGGAGATACCTTAATCCAAGGAATTTCCGCCACACAGGAAAAAACAGTAAACTATTTACACCTGCTAGGTTCTTTTCCACTTGATGTACACTTATTTCAACATTGTAAATACATTGCAACAGACGTTTTCATTAATTGCACCAGGGTAGCTAAGGTGACATTAGCACTTTTTAAATTACCCAAATCTCAAATAGAAAACAGCAGCTGTATGGAAAAAGTAACAACTTGGCCTCATCTTACGAAGGAAATACTGGATTTCCAAAAAGTTTACATTTCACTTTTTTAAATTCAAAAGTTACAAATTGCAGATTGATTATGGTCTTCTCATAGAAGAGCCAAGTATGCAGCTTCATTATTTAAATTTGCCATTCATTCTAGAGAGGAAGGGATTAAATGGCTGTATAACTATGAGTTATACAGTACAGGATCTCTGCCACATAATATGAGTAGGTGGTAAATTGTATTTGCAGGTTGCTGTTACCACTATCACCAAACACCACAATATTAATACAAAGATCCTTCTCCATAACAGATTCGGAAGTATGTCGTATAATTCAGTGAGCTAAATCTGATAATAGTCTAGGTCTCTGTTTCACAGTTAACACAAAGATAACATAAAAACATAATTTACCAAAGACACATCTGCAGAGTCAAGATGGAGTGAGATTTCAGATCATTTGGTTTCCAGTCCTGTCTTACAAATACAATATGTTTGTTCTTCTGCCTAAAAACACTTATGAAAAACATTACCAATACTATTCATAATGGGTTTTAAAATGAGTTTGAATGAAACCAGAGTTTTAAAACAAAAAAATCAGAATAAGAGTTTCATCAGTGCTGCATATTATAGCTAGCTCTACATAAAATCCACCAAAGTCTAAATAACTATGCTGTCTTGATACCTACCTACATCTACATGAGCTTTTCCTGTTGCTTTTCAAGGATACACGAATGCCACATTAACTGGCACATACAAATTATCATTTTTCATTAGAAACATTCCCTGAATTTTCCTCAAATACAAGAAATAAGAAATTATTTCATATTCACCTTAATTTAATTCTATTTTTATTTCCTAAGAGAAAAACAGATGCTAAGAGCCAGAAGCTATATCCCCAGTGATATGTAACTATAGCTGTTGGTACTACCTGAGATGCTTTATTCACAACATTAACAACAGAGACATAATCTTAAACATATCGTTGTTCATTTGACTGAAAATCTTTCTTCTTCCTGGGACCTAGATGCTTTGGTGCACTAGAACCCTGGAAACAGTAAGAGCAGTAGATTCAACACAAAATTTTTGGTAATATGCAACTGAGTTGACTCATACTCTACTACTCTGAGCCACTCAGTAGTAGCTCAAGGGAATCGGTTCACAGCAGGTCCTCTCACTCTCTCCCAAAATTTTGTCCATTGTTAGTGATGTAGTGGCTAGACCCAGAACCACAAAAAATGTCCGTATGTGCTACAAGAGAAGTATTACATTGGTGATTGCCTATCTAGCTTTGTTTTATATTTGGACAATAAATGGAAGTAAGGGCTACAGTTACATTAGTTTCCAGACTACAAATAGATTAGGTTCCAGCCTTATGAATAATTATATCCATTGTGAGCCCTTAAAAGACTAGTCATGTGGATTGCCAAGTTATGCATTGTTAGACCATATTAATTAGACAGAAGGCTAAACTCGTAGGTCTGCCTATGCATAATCCGAATTTTAGCCTTTAAAAAGTCTTGTTGTAAAATGTAAAGGATAGTCTACTGGAAAAGGAATAATTAATAAATCCAGAGTAGAAAGAGAACAAACTCATGTAAATTAAGAGATCTAACGGACTCTCCTTACCTCTAAATTCAAGTTCATACTGCATTTTTGGAGTCAAATTGCCAGTATGTCGAGAGATACTTTTTAAGAGAATTGTTATATTATTTTTTTTCCTCAACCTCCTCCCATGCTGATACTTCACCACAGAGAGCATATGTTTATTTTACCATAGGAGAGAACTACGACTGAAGCAATGTTATGTTGTACTCAGATGGGAGTTTTTACAACCCAGGACAAACAACAACCTGATATTCAGCCTTAGAAAAAAACTCATAATGTGCTTTCATGATATGAATAATATTCTCACCTTCTACAAGCAGAAAACTAAGCTCAAAATTAAGTGATTCACCTAAAGCTACAAAAGAACCAGAAAGGAACAGTGTAGAGGCCTCCAGTAAGGTATAGGAAGAACTGACTAAACCTATCTATCTATTCTGTCTTATAAGAGTCTTATCTGCCTTACCTGTCTGTCTGTCTGTCTGTCTATCTATCTACCTATTTATCTATCTGCCTACCTATGTATCTACCTATTTCTCAGATTCAGATTCAGATTATAGTATATTTCTTGGGTAACAGGATCTGTGCACCACTGAATACTTTATCACCAGATCTAATAACTAATGGAAGACAATAAAGACAACAAAGGAGTGTCCGTAAGCGTTAAGACAACTAAGTTCACTAGATATTGGGGAAAAATCCTCCCTACTATGAAAGACAGCACTAATTTGATTAAACTACTTAATTTTGAAATTCAAATAATTTTATATGTGTAGTATAGTTACCAATAAAGCATGGTGAAATATCAGGGCCAGCTAATCATCAGTGTAATACAACAGGATGCAGTGATTATGACACACATGTTTTCATTCCAGAACTATGAAGATATGACATAGGCTTAAAATGTTTCTGCAAGCAGCAAGAAGTTTTGGATCTAGAAAAAGAATGAACACTCATCAGATGCACACTGTAGATATAAGTCTGAATTTTCTATGGGCATCTTCAGCTTTACACACTGAAAAAAATTCCATGCTGGTTTACAATAAATATATTCTAAGACATTAAGACAACCCAGAACACTAATATATTCTCATTTAATATGATACCTTCTAAATCTTGCTTAGTTACGGAAGAAATCAGAAAAAAACAAAGCTCTGATTTCATGTACCTTGCATAGCCATTTGAAAAGAACCTAGATGCAATAAGGATTGGAAATTAAGTTTCCACTACTATTCAACATCCTGCTGTTAGTAACTATGCACCACATACTTCCTATTTTCTCTGTTACCTTGAGATTAGAGTTACAGACCCTGTATTTGATAAAGACCCTGAAAGACAGAAGTGCTAGAACAACTCAAACTGCAAAGGGCATGCGGCAGACAAATTCCCACCTATAACTCCTGTTGGCAGACCAGTTGATGTACTTGCCCTTTACTCAGGGCTATGCTTAAACTCACAAATTACTGCACAAGGCATAACCATATCTATCATTACTATAACAGGCTCTACAACAAATTTACTCCACAAATATATAACATATGATAGTGAATGTTTCTGAATAAAAAGAGATTATCAGAGTTAATTTACTTTTGTTTTTATATTTATTTTATATTTTATAACTCCTCTGCATATTTTAGTTTATAAAATGTCATATGGACATTAAATATTGCTCTATATTTATTATTAATTTTTAAGAATTATTATTAGAATAAAGATTTAATTTAAAAATTATCTGCTTCTTAAACTCCTAAAACACTTGCACATACACAAACACACATTCAAAACTTGTAAGATACACTTTTTTATCATTATTATTCAGAAAGAATTATCTATAAGGAGTTTGAGAAACAGATTAGGTTTGACAAACAAGGTATAAATCAAAATTTAACAGGATGACACTTGCTACCCTGTCAGCCTGCACATTTTGGCTTTTCCAAAATCTCTTTTTTTCCATGAAAGTGTTTACATCTGATCCTAAATAGACAACAGATTTATATACAATTGTAATGGTTAAAGATTGTCTCAGAAAAAAAAATAATCCTGGTGTTCTTGCCAGTTTTCAATATGCCTTTGAGTGTGCTAGTCTACATTTTTAGTAATATCTTTTTCTCATGTCTTGAAATTCCAACAGCCTGTTTAAATCCCATTGAGAGATTTACCATATTAATTCATATTAAACCAAACAACTGCAGTAAGCTTATAAAAGATTAAAATCTGATCACTGTTGCACAGCCAAAGTACTATAAATGCAACTATTAGCCTGTGTATACGGAAGGTGGTATGACAAAGGCTCTGAAGAATGAAGCATGATTTGCAGCACGAATTTCCAATATGAAACCAGTGCACAAAAGCACTCTGAGAAATAGTGCAGTGATCTAACCTTTCAGCCTGCACTAACTTGTTCATCAGAACTTCATCCTTATTAACTCTTGCTTTCTGTATCTGAATGGCATACATTCAATGATCTGTCATATAACAGAATGCTGTATGAAATATAGAGCATCTTTGAATCGGCAAAGTAAATTTTAGAAAAGTAGACTTTCAAATATAATATTACTACATTATTTTAAAAACACAGGTACAAATTCTATGGAGCTACACACGATTTAAAGATGATTTCTTTGGTAATCTTCTAATTTCTGGCATTCTTTTCTGAAATATAGGGTTTCCTACTTCTAAAAGCACTTAAGAGTCAAAAAGTCAAATATAACAAAAGTACATGATACTTTTAGCAAAGCTGACTTACCAATGGACCCAGCCTACTACAGAGCTCTCAAATACAAATGACTTCTCTAAAAGGAATCCCCTTAATACACTGTTATTTTAAATCAGTACTGATAACAGCTTAACTGAAGGAGGAGAGCACCCTCATAGGTAACTGCCAGAGAATGAAAGGCAGATAAATAGTTTTGTTTCACTTTTTAAATAGGATTAAAACCAACGCAACAACAAATCTCCAACATAGTGCAAATTACAGCTTTGGAAATTAAAATGACCTCACACAGCCAGAAAGGTATAGCACTGCTGAAATTTGATAGCTATAAGCCAGAAGAAGAAATGTTGGAATATGTACAGCTAAAATCTGCATAATAAAATAATTACCCTTAACATAGAAAAGCCTAACTGAGAATAGCAACTACAACAAACTTATGAAGAAGAGATTGCACTAAGATCTTAGATGCTTGCCATGCTAGAAGGTAATCACATTTGTTTAGAATAACAATAACACAACTGATACCAGCGCATTGCTATCAGCATATACTATCATCTCAATAACTACAAAACACAAAAAAGTAGACTAAAAAACCAGAAAAGCTCACCACTTCTTCATGCCTGCATTTTCTCACATTAATTCCATTAATCTGTTATTAAAAAGATAAAGAGAAGACTTACTCTACATTTCATAAGTATAGATTTCATTTCACTTTTCTAGAAAAATATAAAGAAAAGAACTTGCTCTTTTACTCACCTGTAGAATTGCATCTCCTATAAAGAGCAAACCCGAAAGTTCCGCTGAAAACAGAAAGCATATTTTTCACTCATTTTGTACAACACATCCTACATATCATGTACATCTATTCCTATTTAATTTAATGTTTTTACATAATCTTTTAAAAATTTAAACAAAAACCTAATAAAAACCCCAACATGCAACTTTCAAATATATTATTTGGATTTTTTTTTTTAATTAACATATCAGCATTACAATGAAAGAGTCTACCCAGCCCAAGTACAAGACTATGAAACATCTTCCATCGGTCACTAGCATCTTTCAGGCCATTGTGGTGAGGTATGGAATATTTTTCTGAATAGAAATTGACTGTAGGACTAGGTCCTATCTGTCTGTGAGAGATCATTCCTTACAAACTCTGAGGAAAAAGCAACATGGACACTCCAGAGCTACTTGTGAATGAGAAATTTAACTTGTAAGCTTTTATCAAAGATACTTTAGATCCTGCATGTTTGATAAACTCAGAGTATTCATGCCGGATAACACTTTATATGCTGAAGAGTTAGACAATCAGTATATTGTACAAAATCAAGAGCCAAACTGAATTTGATTTTTAAAACAAAGCTATACCCTATAAATCACATGAGAATTTACAACATCTAATTCTACAGTTGCAATTTTTAAATATTGTGGTGTGTTACAGAGGTCTGAAATGCAAATATACTTTATAAATACACAAGAAATGTAACAAAGATTATTTAAGTGTCTATAAAAAAATAAATAACCCCTAACATGAGAACTAAGGCATGTTAACAAATTATGTGGGAGTATTTATCTATAGTATTCCAAAACATCACAGCAGACACTCTCTGGAAAAGACTAGAATTGGACTTAATCCAAAAACTTTACTTATTTACATAAGTTGTAAAACTGAAATTAATATTGACATAAATTATGATACTCAAGTACATGTCTGAAGGACTGGTTTTATTACCTAGATGTAACAAAGGATGCTTAAGTTTTTGGAGGATAGGCATTTTGATTACTATTTTTTTTTCTTTTTAAATAAATGCATATCTCAATATTCTTCTTCAGACACTGGGTTTACATGTACTAATGCTTCATATATGACCTAATGTGCTAGCCTAAGCACCTTATGTGCATCACTGGTTTTAAGAATTGCATCAAATGTCACATTCATGTTTAGAGGTCCAAAGAAAGAGCTGGAGTCAACTGGGAGGAGGGCAGAACCAAGCCTGCAGAGTTTTGAGGTACACACTCTGGGTCAAACAGTCTTTTCTGTATCAAAGATCCCTATCAGAGACACATGGCACAACACTTTCTACACCACAAGACAGTAGTCTCCTATACAAGAGGTCCCTCAAAACTAGCTCTCTAAAAATCAGCAGTATTTTTATTGAAAACAGTAATGGAGATTATATCTCAGCTAGGTATTGAGGTTAGAAATAATGCATCAGCTACTGCAGGGAAAAAAAAAAAAAAAAATGTGCATTTTGTGTGCTCAATTAAAGCCTATCTTTCTTATTTTTCCCACAGTGCTTAATAGCATTTTAATAGCTAGTGTAGGTAATATATGCCACATTATTATGTATTACATACTTATATGTATACTGAAAAGAACAGAGTCACAAGTATAACTTCTTAAGGTTAACCTTATTACCTTCCTTAGGGACTCATTCCATGCTATTCTATAGCCTCCCTACATACAACTTTCACATTCACCTTTCAGGGCTGCTTTCAGTTCTCGATACACTGATTTCCCTGTATCTCTCTTTATCTGTATAGGTGAATATGAGATTTTTTTATGCTGGCACATTTTAATTGTGCAGAAGCAGCATTCTAGAATTATTGCATTACAGATGGAAGGAGATGCTTCCAAGTTTATGTTTCTGATCTTACACAAATGTACACAAATATACACAAACATAACAGAGATATTAAATACACCATAATAGTACCGATTAACAACCTTCATCTCTCAGCACTGTGCACATTATGAGCTGTTTAACAATTACCCATCTTCCTAGAACATATTATATCATTCCAGTAATTTCAAAACATTGCCAGTTAAAGACAATACAGAGATTCAGCACCAGCTTTGCTTGTATTAAAAATAAGTATGATTAAGACCTTATGCAGTGCCAGTTTAACTATGTATGCAAAGGCTTGCACAGCACAGCACCTGATGCTGAAATAACACGGGGGTATTATCAAGGTTTTGCCATTACTCACCTCTGTCTGAGTACTACCCTACTAACCAGCATAAAAAGACATGCATTCTCTTTTTGTTTTACCATGCTTTAATGGCCAAACATTTGGTCTGCTACAGCTTCCTGGCCATAACTATTTGGAAATAAAAGCCACAAAATCATTAACTTCTGTTAAATTTGTTAAATGTTTTCATTCTCTAAATATATTTTCCTATTTCTCACCTTAAAAATAATGTTTTACAAGAACTTTTTTTTTTTTAAAAAATCATGTGAAAGACTGTTTACAACACATTCAAAATATAAATTCTGTACTTTTTCAGAGAACAGTTCTGAGAAAGACAGAGTTTATAATGACATGGAGAAATGGTACACCAATAGCATTTGTTTAACACTTCCTGAAGAATCTCAAGACTTAATGCACCTTGCTTTAAGAAGCATGACAAAAAACAGTGTACTAATCTGACACCCACCTCTTTGTTCTTTGGAAATCTTAGAAATGACCACTGGAATATTATGTTCTGCTCCACCCTGAAAACAGAATAAATGGCAATCTCATCAGTCACTGTAAATATCTTTTTCTTTAAAATTACATTTTACCCTTTCTCTAACTGCAGTTTTTAGAGAGACTGAGAAAGTAGCTCTGATCCTGCATTTCTTCTTTTTTTAAAAATAAATAAAATATTTGATTGGAATTAATTCTTTATTGCCTCTTATAAAGAAGTTCTCATTTGCCATCATCAGCTCAGGAAGTGAATTGAATGTTGTTCAAAACTCTACAAGACTTGAAGAATAAAGGGCATCAGTTTCTGTGAATTCTGGAGAGCTTGGTGTATGAAATTGTGTCCTGCAAAAGCAAAATGGCCATCACACTACAATGGCAGCCATGCTGTGACCACTTAGTTTTCATGCTGGCAAGAAACAGGTAAACAAAAGCCCAAGAAAAGCAAGTTTGGACTTTTAATCTCAAAAGCAGCCTTTATTTGTTTCTGTCTCTGTCACGCAAGCACAAAGAGTGAGCAAAGCAGTGGGATAAGTAACAAGGAACAGAAAAAGAAACATTAAGAAAAGGAACAGTAGGTGTTCAATAAATGGAGGGAATAAAGAAAAGCCAGACAGTAATTCAACAGTTCAACAGTAATTCAATGCTGTTGCTTCATTCAATTTATCCTGTTGGAACTGGAAATGTTCACAATGCTTAAGAATTAAATATTTAAAAGAAACCTTAAATAAAAAGGAAACTCAAAGGAAGAGAAAGGCAAATATACACAGAGACACAAATGTTTTTTCCTCTGTAGAGAGCATCAAAATGTAAGCCTGAATGTAACCTGTAAAAATTCAGATCATCAGAAATGACAGTCTGCCACATTGTTATTTTGCTGAGGAATCCCTGTTAAGGGTTTGCTTACTCTTCTCTTCACAGCTAGATTTTATTTTGGAAACAATGGTTTTCTTAGGTCTAGGCATCCAGGGTTGAGGTGTGGAAAGGACTGACATGGGTATTTTGATGGCTTAAGGAACAGTACATATTCCTTCTTCATGCAACAATCTATTGTTTGAAACTGAACAGACTCCTGCACTCATTAGCTATTTCTGTCATAGAATAAAGATGAATTTCCTGTGAAACTGTAGAACTTTAAATAGTATTAATGTTCCTTCTGCTAGTGGCTATCAATGTAATTGCTCCTAAAAACACTGAGTTAATAGGGATCTCAGTAATATTACAACAATATGTCTACAAGAAAAGTTCTATTGGCATTGCACTAGATGAATGTTGACAAGCACAGAACATACTGATATTTGTAGCATGGACTAAGTATTCACTGCACAAAGACCATGAGGCTACCCTCATTTCAGTCAGGCTTAGAGATGTATTTGGACTAAACAAATTGTAGCATAATTGTTGAATATCTTTCAATGGCTTTCACCAGAGGAACAGCAATAGCAAAAGTTGGCTTCATGTAACATAATCAATTCAAGCTCACTAAATTTTTAAGACTTAACCTACACCCTCCAGAGTTTTTGTTAGTCACATGCACATTTAATTTCTTCCAAATTTTTCAGACAGAAAAATAATTCTGTCTGTTCCCTTCCTAAGCCTCCAATGTTACACAGACATTGCACTATCCAGGGCTTTTGAAGCTCAGCAAAGGAGGATGTAGGGTTTAAAGCTCATAGCTAACATAGGTCCTTTTTTCTCAGTAAAATGGCCTCCCTCCATCCTTAGCTCCAGCTCTCCAGTAAAGAGGGAAATTACTATTATTACTAAGCCAGCCTACAATGCACACAACATGATTATTCCTCTCTCGCTCACTATGTACCTAAATCCATTTACCCTGCAGATTTGAAGAAGCATCCAGTATGTCCTACTGAAGAAAGTTATCTCCTCTCACTGAATCCCAGTCTGGCCAGTATGAAAGATTCCTTTTAAATTAGTCATAGGAGGTGTTGTCTGCTATTTGTAAGAAACAAAAATTCAAAATGGGAAAGAGAATATAGTCGCCCACCTATCTATACCCAGTCATCATTAGCAATTTGTAGCAAGCTAAAAAAATTGTATATATTCTGCCACATCTTGTTGAATACTACTTCAGATTTACACTGCAGCCTTGCATCCTGTATCTTCCATACTTGACTCTCTGTACCGTAGAAGAAAAAGTGTATGTTTGTCTAAACTCTGGGTTTATAGGTTCAGAAGATACTCTCTTGAATGAACCTCTGGGAACAGAGGCCACTTTTCCGTTGTTTTAAATTTTCCCTCCCTCTAGTGTGGATGTGTAGCTATAAGCTCAGACCAGAGGAGGGAACAAAAATAGGTCAAGTAATGGTGTTGAAGTCTTAACAGCTCAGATCTCTACCAGACTCTAACACTGATCTTTGTATTGTAAATTTTGTCATTTTCCCTTAAGCAGGCAAGGATGAGCCTGGAATAAAGGTAGCTGCCCACCTGTGGGGATGGTCCTGCTAGAAGAGTCAGAGGAAGCTCTAATCACTGGCAACTGTTTGAAGATCACTGTTCTGGATGTTGGCCATTACTGGTGGGAAGTCACCCACACTTCCTTTCAAAGTGTTGCATGATACAGTTCTAAAGATTTTTTCTTATCCCAGTTTTTATGTATGAGGTTTTTTCCTGAAGTTTTAGTCATATGAAAAATAGGGCAACTGAAACTAGTAACATTAGTTGACAAGTGCTGTTTTCATGTTTGTCTCCAGATATAATAAGAAAATTATTTTGTTTTCCTAGGCAGAGAGAGTCTATAAAAAATTAGACCAATTGTTGAACTTCATCATCTTCAGAGTTAGACATTTTTATTTCATACTAAAAGGCAACATTTATTGCAGTAACAAAAATGGTCCTGCTTGTTTTACCTTTAAAGTCTAGTGGCACAATATGGTTGGTGTATGAGGATAAACTATCTTTCCAGCTGAAAAAAGGGTGACTTTATACATGTTGCCTATTGGAAGCAGTTCATGTGGAGCTCTGAACTGCGTGCACAGACTGTCTTAGAGAATACTAGTTGGTGTAAGCCAAAACTGTGCCAGGAATTATGTTAGCAATTAAACAATACGGACAATTTTAAACTTAAATTTTTAAACTTTTTGATAGAACAGCATAGCTGGAACCAAAATGCCACTTCCAAAATGCATTCAACACCAACTTCCATAAGTACACAAGCCTTTAAAGATATGAAGGTTTTTAAAATATGAGCTAGATGATTAAAGCTTTCTAGCCTTTTTTAAATTGTTTCAATTTGAAATACAGTGAAAATGTGTTAAAAAAATCACAGAATGAATGAAGAGGAAGAGAATCATCTAAGTATGTACATAAGTGTGAGCAGGACAGGTGCACATGCTTTCATGATTTTTTGATTGAGTCAACTTTGAAAAGTCAAAACAAATCTCAGCAGACCTGTGATGGTGTTCATCATTTAAGAAGAATGATCAAAACAGAGGCAGGAAAATGGCACTGTACATAGTCCTGGTAGCCAAGAGTCAGACTGTAACTGCAAGCCTTAATTTATTTAATGAACTATCAATTTTATTGCCTATTTCCGCAAGAACACTACACTCCAATTATTGAGAAGCGTGATGTTCTTTCAGAAGTCATACACTTAGCAGGTTCTTCTGTCAAATCTCTGCATCTCAGACTTGTCAGAGATGTGATAAATGACGGAAATACAACAGTACACTTACCAATTTCTACATCTAACTCCATGGCTATTCCTTCACACAGAGGCTTATTACTGAGGGTTCTAAAGGGGCTTCAGAAATTAGAAAGTAATTCATTCTAAAGAGTGTAAAACAGATCAGTTCTGTTTCAAATTCAATCACATTTTTACCACTAACTTCAGTAAAATGAAGTACAGTGAAACAGAAAACAGGGCTTTTTCGTTCTTCTGAACCTTCAAAGAGTGGATTATAAGCAATTTTTTAAAGGGTTTAAGTTCCAATCTTGTGTAAAAATCAATCTCACAAGCAGGTTTTTTAAGCAGTTAGCTGAATCTCTGATTTTTACAAATATAGTTGAAGCACCCAGGTTATAACACAAAAGAGATTTCCCCTAATACACAAGACACCAAAAGATAACTAGACAGTTTCATTTTGGAACTATTAACATTCCGACCTTCTGCTCTTCAGGAAAAAAAATTAAATTCCAAGGGTCCAGAATACTTAAGGTGGGATAAGACACT
The DNA here is from genome assembly GCF_031877795.1 of Strix aluco. Lineage (NCBI taxonomy): Eukaryota > Metazoa > Chordata > Aves > Strigiformes > Strigidae > Strix > Strix aluco. Next base: position 45,108,724 of record NC_133931.1, read on the forward strand.
TCCAAAATTTACTCAAGAGAAAGTTAAAAGGTGATTTTATCATGTGAAATTTCTGATGGGTGTTTACATGGGTGTTCAAATTAGCAGAAAAAAAGCATGATAATGCACTAGAGCGGAATACCAAAACTAGACAAATTCGTATCAAAGCACAAGCAAATATTTCAAAGTGAGGGTCAGCAATTCTGTACTTCAGAAAAACTGCATCCTCTGATATACACCACTGCTAGAAAGTAAGTCCTCAGATAACCCCTGTCTTTAAATAATCTGAGAATAGCAAAACAACAGGAACTGCATGAGGTAGTGGGAGACAGAGTTACTGAAACAAGGAGGAAAAGCCTCAGTCCTCCTTACTCCTACAGGGTGACTTGTAGACCTCTACTTTAAGGCACTATTGCAAAATAATTACTTTTCTATTTAAAACTAATAATAGAAGTTCAGGAGTCTTCCAAAACAAAACAAATTAACAAACTGTTATTCATCTGCAAGAGGAAGCATACCATGATTGCATAGTATCTTTTCAAACAGAAAACTGGCATTTTTCATAATATTTGGAACTGACATTGACACTTCATGGCATGCCTAAAAAGTCCATTTCAGCGAGTCTTCATAAAGTTTGTCTACCAAGCTACAAAGACCATTACTTTAAGTTCCAGTTCTAAATTGTTTCTTACTACTATCTTAAATTGATAATAGCAGATTCTATTGATTAAATAGTTGTTTTAGATTGTGTTGGCTATCCAACTGCTTGTCAATCTTTCTTTTTGAGAATGTAGGATTACTAACAAAGGGAGCATTCACTATTTAATTTATATTTCTCAATGACATTTTATTTTATACAATGTACCTGATAAATAATGTGGTCTTGAGCTTTTCAGCAATTTTAATGCTAAATGATAGCTCACTGAAATGTATAATTGAAAATAAATTTTAGCAACTTTTGAGATTTGCTCTCCAAACCTCAAAAGTCCTTACTGTAACCAGTTATTTCTTAGCACCAGCTAAATAAAATTTTAATCACCCATATAGTTGATTTTGCACTGACACGCATTACTTCATTGAACTGTAACCTATAATGATATTGGAGGAAAATAACTTGTGTGCTGTTGACTAAATTCATAAGAAACTTTGGCCACAAAATAGCAATTAGTCTTCCTTGAATAGAGGTCTTTAGTGGGTCAACAAGATAGCAGCAAGTGTACCAAGACATATTTTAAGAACTAGTATTTCTAGTCAGCAATATTCTTATCAATGACAACACAAATGCACATTAATCCCTCTTCTGAGTCACTTCTTATAAGGTCACTACTAGCAGATGTTCACAAGAAAGTCTATACTTTCACTTTATATGCATAATTTAAGCCTCTTTGCATTCATGTGAAGTACACTTCACTTTTTCCATTGCTGTCTTGAGACTGAGGACTCCTGTGTTTAGAAGATAAAATTAATGTTGTGTTGTCTACACTGAAATTCAAAGCTAGCATAAGGTTTTCAAAATCATAGATTATGCTGACAAAAATTATTAACCCTTTCTCCCTCTCCTCATCCCTACCTCCCTCCCTCAAAAAGGATCATCTACACTTACATATGTTCTTAAATCTTATCAAAGAAAACAAATATATGGTAACATAAATTGCTGCCTTTGCTTGATCTACAGAAAAATAAACTATGATAAAGCAATAATATGTTCTGTCCTACTAATGAATTGCAGTGAATTAAGAGGATATTCTTTGTAGGAGAACTGATGATGAACTTATTAGCTGTTCCATGTGCCTGCCACTGTAATTTAGCATTCATTAATAACCACTTAAATTAGAATGCTGTTGAACAAAAGTACAGTCTGTGCAGTTGCAAACACTTTTCAACTCTCATATCAAACCTTATTACAGAGTTGCTCAGCTTGAGCTTTAAGGGAATGATCTTTCCATTGCCTTCCATTCCATCGGGCAGTGTAGTTGCTGGTTGCCTACTGTGACAGTATCTAACATCCTAGAATATGTTTGGTCTCTTGTTTCTACTCCTCTAAAATATAGTTTGTCTTCATTAAAAGTAACATTAACTATATTCAAAGACACTTTTTGTGCAATGTGGAATAACAGACCAAAAAAATCATCCTACCTTTATACTTAATCCAAATCCTCCTACTGTCTGTCTTCTAATTGTTACTGTTCTTTCCTGGAGGAAAAAAAAAAAAAAAAGGTGTTGTTAGATTTAGTGTTTTCTGCCATAACATCTATATACACACTTCAACAAGTTGTTTCTGTGCTTCCATCCTACATCGATTTTTCTTGTTTTAATAAACTTGTGAGTTCCTGAATGAGAAAATCCCATGAAACCTATGCTGCAGAGGAAAAAGACAAACTCTGGAAGAAAAGCAGAGGTCCTGTCTCAGAGAAAAATTAATTTGTTCAATTCATACCATACTAGCAAGTACTGCAATGCAGTAAGAACAGAACTGTAGAGTTTAACAGTGCACAATGCATGCATTTCAGAGGTCTTAACCTCAACTAGTCCTAAATTGGTCCCATATGCAGGCTGAGCACTACATGCTGAAGTACATAATCTGCACTCCTGTTGCACATTTTCCAATTTAGTTTCATCCAAAAGGAATACAGCTTGTGTACTCCAAGACCACTCAGTGATGTGAACTAAAGCACGATAAGTGCACATGATCCAGAAATTCATTTCAAAGCACAGTCCTGATCCAAATTAAAAAATTAATACGAACACAGTCACTGCTGACCTCAGAGCTATGGTTTAAAAATTGAAACCATAGATTTAAAGGTTGTCATTATAGACAGAATTATTTACAGCAGCCCATTTTTTCCCATTTATGCTCATCCTAAAATTTGTTCTGTAAAAATCGTAGGCTAGTATCTGTCTTAGACACGAACATTTATAAAAAAATACTTTTTTTTTCTAGTCTGTTGTGTTGAGTTTATTCCCAAAGATCATTTAGAATTAGTCAATTTGGTTAGTGGTAAAAAATCTTAGTAGCAGATATACCATATGCCCAGATATATATATGGAATATATAGTGTTTTAATGCCCTTTACATGTGGTCTAGATTTTATACTCATTTCATTATATATATTGCATAGCATAAGTCTGCATATATATGTGATCTATATACGTTCATACATTTCAGCACAATCAGCATAGATTGCCAGTGTCAGATTTTCATAAGTCTCTCATCAGAAACAGAGGACTGACAGAGAGGATGATATATCTACAGAGTACTTGTTGTCTTTCTTAGCACAACACAGACACAAGTAGCCATATAAAAGAGTCAATAAAATATTCTTTTTGGTTTTCACTCAAGTGAAGGCAGTGAAGGCAACACCTGATTTGGGGTCTTCTGTGAGTTTACCAGTGCTGTCTGACAGGAAAGTAGAAACGTTTTATGCTGGAGTTCAGCATTACTTCCTAAGGGAAAGAAATGTATGCTTCAGAAATACTTTGCTAGCATAACAGATTACTAAGTAGAAACAACTGTGTAAAAGTAAAAAAAGGGAACAGAAAAATTTCAAGCAACTGTAATTTTCCAGCACAACATAACTTATCAGAGCGTTTCATCTGGTATTTTATTCTAGGTTCTTTTCTATCTCTGTTGAGAGTAGATATTAAATATTTCAGGTCTGGATTATTACTGAACTGAACTGAACTTTAAAAACGTACTGCAAACTAGATTCACTCAAGTGATGTTATGTGTAATGAAGGCATTGCATTGTATTTTACCTAGGCTAATTAAACACACCTCTCAGTCTTACAATAAAGAAATATTACTTTGGTGTATCTTAAGTGTAAAGACTTACATATTCTTCACAGCATGATAGTTAGAAATTACAAACATGTAAACAATTAATGATCTTCAGAAGTACAAATCAGAATTAATACAAGTTATATATTTCATTAGTAAACCATCCTCTAGTCTGCAGTTGCAAAGCTCACATAAATAATATAGTGAAACAGCTTTTCCAGAACTGTCAGAAGCATCACACATTTTATAGACCGGAATTTTGGCTTAGGATCAGACCCCAGCTCTGATCAGCTCCACTTTTTTTACCCAGAAGTTTAGAAGAAAAATGGTAGGACTCATCTAACCATCTCAGTTAATCCATCTAAAACTGAGCCATTTGTCAAGGCAAGTTTTCTCCTGTACTCAGTAAAGAAAAATAAATACATTCAATCCAGGTAACTCAAAGCAGGTGCCCAAGTTAGGTGATCATATTCATCATCCAGGTCCTCCATTGAGTATACAGCCAGGATGACAAATTTAATTTTGGAAAAACGAATTCTTCCCTTTACAGTTGCAAGGTAACTTCAATAAGTATTCTGATGGTAGATACCAGCTTTGAAATGCTTTACCAGAAAACTCTTTTATCCAAGTTTTTCTTTATGACTTGCAGGTGACTTTTTGTATGTGACTCACAAAAAAACGCAAACCAAGCTTCATTTTCAGTGTCATCTTCAACCAAGGTGAACTGAATAAACCTGGTCTGCAAAGCACTATATTTTAATGTAAAATAATATTTTTAGTATAATGATTAATAAAGTATATACATAAAATATTTCAGTATAATGATTGATATAATAAAGACTAGCAAACTGAAGTACATAATTTTGTTTTGATGCCTTTAATTAGCATTTCAAATTAACAGTAACAATAATAAAATGCTTTTCACTGGTCTAAGTTCTGAAAATGGTTTACAACTATTCATTAATAAAATATGGCAACTACTCTGGAAAGCAACACATTTTGTACTAGTAAGAAGTGCTCCAAGTATCCTTATTGACCATTTGTGCTGAGGTTAAAGATAGTGCTGCTCCATTGATTCCAACTATCCGCTTAAAATAAAATCTAACTAAAAATCTGTGTCAGCTGTAGATTTGTCTTTTAATATTTTATTTAGTTTCACTTTCCCCTCTATTTGCACAGGGCAGTATTCTATGATTGAATTTGCAAAGGTTTTGCAAATTTCAAAAGCAACTTCATCTCCAAATTTACAAAACAACACTTGCTGTTGATGAAGAGCTACTTAGTTCAATACCAAGACTACTAAAAATGGCCTGTGAGCTTGTAATTCCATTATCACGTTTGTGATCTACATTATCCCAAACAAGGGGAAAGTTAAGCTCTTAGGATCCTTAAACGGAAAATTCAGAGCAGTGTTTTAGAAACTGCTTCCTGGAACAGAACAAAAGTAGTTATCATTTTACTGAAAAACGCAGAGATGCTGCCAAGCTGTCAGCATTTTCCATGCCTCTAACTCAGAAAATTCCTCATCCACACATATGTTCATTGACTGGAAAGGAAAGTTAAGAGTTCTGAAAAAAAAAAAATTCTTCTTCAGAGTTATGCAGTGAAAAAGAAGCAATGTTTTTTAGGCTTTCATTAAAAAGGTATTAAAAGTTCTCCTTAAAATCCATATGATCTTCTTGAGATCACGGATGACATCTAAATGAGATTAAAAGTGAAGAATGACAGTGTGAGCACACAGCAACAGTAAATAGTCAGGAAAGGAAAACACAGAATCCTATGGAAACATTAACTAGTTAAATTTAGCAAGAGTTAATGTTTTTTATAACAGTTAAATCTTAGGGTACAGTAAAGATTCAAATATTTCATACTAACTGGTATGTGATGTAAAAGAAAATTTATAATTGCCTAATTGACTCAACAATAATCATTAATTAGTAATGTTTCAGATTATTTATTCTGTATAATATAAACCAACAATCTAATGTGATCTAATAATCTATCTCTATGAAAGTAGTCAAGTAATAGTTGAACAAAAGGACGAAGAAACTTCAAAACTTCATAAAACTGAGTTAACAGCTTGTGAAATTTCAATATTTCATCATTCAACCTTCTTACTAGGATATAAATATTACATTTTCAGTTTGGGATACTGGTGTGCCTGGTTATTCATCTTACAAGAGTAAAGGTATGAAGAATTCATTTCTCAAGGTCCAGACAGAAAATAAGACCTCTCTTTTCACTGTGGATAGAACAGACACCATGGTACTATACATATGGAAGAACGTGGAAAAAAGCTGAATGGTTGCAGAACAAAACAGACATGGAGCGGAATCTACAATAGCATAGTAACATGGAAAAAGGTAGGGGAAAAAAGGAGGAAAATGTTAGAATATAATTTCTAAAATGTAATAATGAAATATAAATATAGTACCAATACGTTGGCAGCAACTTCATAGATCAAACTGTTAACATTTGATGCCATAATATCTTCAAGGCCATGCTCTCATGTAGTTTATCAGTTATTAGCAGTTCCACTAATTTTGAAACAAGAAAATGTCATGTGAAATTTTTTTTTCATTTAATTATTTGAAACATTTTCAAGAAAGGAGATTTTATATCTTCCTTTTGGTAATGCTTTGCTCTTTCTTACCAGCATTTCTTTGGATTAATCGACATGAGCAGTCAAACTTTACACTCATTCTGAGTGTAAAGGACGCAGGACATAGGTCAGTCACACTTCCAATTTGCATTAATAGCATTAACAAGGTTTCCCAGCAGACTTGCTCATCTGTTAACAACTTTCATCATGTGACATTCTAAGATTGTCTCTTTATTTCACTTCCTCGGGCAACCGGAGAAGGTCAGCAGTAAGGGATGGCAGCAGAATGCCTGGTCAATTGGAAATTCCCCTTCCTCTGCAGCTGTGCTGGAGATTGAGGGCAGTGAATGCAGCTGTATTGTGTAGACTGCTAACACTGACTGGAACAAGCAACAGCGCTCGACCCTTCCCTTGTTCTCACTTCAAAATGTTCCCAGTCCTACAGCACATGCCTAAAAGCAGAAACATTCACCTAGATATCTACTTATAAAAGTTCTACTCCTAGGATTGATTTATTTCAATGGTACTGCATTTCTTAATTTAGAAATAAAAGAGAAAAAACCACAAACCCAAAGTCAGTATGGATCTGAATTCCCACTAGGCTTAGTAACAAACACTCTCTGTAGTTCTGTGATAGCTGCAGTTTCCAGCTACTGCCTCACATCATATACTGACATTGATTAATGCTTTGGGTTCACCAAGTGTTTTCTGGTTTGTAATATTTTTCTTTTTTGTGGGGGAAAAACCTTCTTCCAGTGACAAAAAGCTATTCTGCGCTTTCAAATCTGGCTTTACAAATGGCAGTCATGTGTTTGAACTGCAGTAGATTGCTATGCTTATTATTTTTAAGTAGCTGCAGAAAAATAAGCTGGCTTAGGTTGTCCCTAAATAATCATATTTATATCTGTCATTAATCTTATATATATCTGTCAGTTCTAGGTTGCCACTTAAAAGCTGTCCAGACTGGCAGGGAAAAAAAAGTTACCACTATTTGATAGATATTTGATGACTTCTGTGAAAAAATGGATTCACTCCACCGAATAGCTGACAGACACCAACATGGTAAAAAAAAATAAAAATAAAAAAAAAATAAAAATTGACATTCTTCCTGGTAGCTTTGTGAAGGTAACAAGAATGCAAACTGCTTGAAGGGTGACCCATCTGTACACATATTTGCAATTCTCTCCAGGACAGGGAGTTTCACTTTAGCACCGTTCAAACTATTCAATCACACATGAGAATCAAAATAGTACATAAATACAGAAATAATTAAAATACAGAAAATAAATCAAACCCTTATGTTTACTATTTTAAGCTTTTCACATTTTTCTTCATTTATTTTTCTACTCATTAATGTTGCTATGGGCTTTGTATAGGGTTATAAATCTTTCAACACAGTTGATATCACAATAGCAAAAGGACAACTTTAAAAGTGAGATACAATATGTTCTTATCTTTAAAACAAAAAGAAGAATGATTGTGTGATTAATAATGACAGAAGTCAGGTCTGGCTACAGTTCAACACTTTAAATCAGTGTTACTTTCTGACCTTGGAAAAGGTGTTTACTGATGGAAGGTTTTTTTCTCTATCAAACAACCAATTACAGTCCATAGGTTACATTCAGTTAAATCCTTGGACAAATGCCATACTACTCTGAGAACTGTTGCTCTAAAAATGCACAAAAATTACATTCACTTTTTATTAGCATTGAAATTATGAATGATCTTCATATCAATCTCCCCAAAAGATCCTTAATTAAAAAAGGCTAAAAGAATTATTAGCGTTTAATTAAATAATGCATTAAATAATGCATTACTACACAGCAGCATAGAATTACGTTACTCGAAAGAAATGAGCATCATCTGTACATTATCATCTGGTGAGTTTTACGGCCTTTGGAAGAAGGGGCTAAGCACTCACAATGATTACAAAGATGCTGTGAGGCTATGTAGGGTGGAAATCAGGGGGTCAAAGCCCAGCTAGAAATTAATCTGTCTTCAGCAATCAAGCATAACAAGAAATGTTTCTATAACTGTGTCAACAGCAAAAGAAAGACCAGGGAGAGCCTCCATCCCCTGCTAGACGCAGGAGGAAACATGGTAACAAGTGATGAGGAAAAGGCTGAAGTTCTTAATGCCTTCTTTGCCTCAGTCTTTAATAACAAGACTAGTTGTACTGAGGGAATCCAGCCTCCTCAGTCAGAGGACAGACACTGGGAGAACGACTCCCCCAACAATCCAGGAGGAGACAGTCAGTGACCTACTGCATCACATAGACACACACAAGTCTATGGGACCGGATGGGATACACCTGAGGGTGCTGAAGGACCAAGGCTGGGGTGCTTGCCAAGCCGCTTTCCATCATTTACCAGCAGTACTGGCTGACCGGGGAGGTCCCGACAGCTAGGAAACTGGCCAATGTGATGCCCATCTATAAGAAGGGTCGGAGCGATGATCCAGGAAATTACAGGCCTGTCAGCTTGACGTCACTGCCCAGAAAGCTGATGGAGCAGCTCATCCTGAGTACCATCATACAACACATGCGGGACAACCAGATGATCAGGCCCAGTCAGCATGGGTTTATGAAAGGCAGGTCCTGCTTGACAAACCTGATCTCCTTCTATGACAGGGCGACCTGCTTATTGGATGAGGGAAAGGCTGTGGATGTTGTCTACCTTGACTTTAGGAAGGCCTTTGACTTTAGGAAGGCCTTTGACGCCGTTTCCCACAGCATTCTCCTGGCGAAACTGGCTGCTTGCAGCTTGGATGGGCATACACTTTGCTGGGTAAAAAACTTGCTGGATGGCTGGGCCCAAAGAGTGGTGGTTAATGGAGATAAATCTGGTTGGTGGCCGGTCACGAGTGGTGTCCCCCAGGGCTCGGTTTTGGGGCCACTCCTGTTTAACATCTTTATTGATGATCTAGACGAGGGGATCCAGTGCACCCTCAGTAAATTTGCAGATGACACCAAGTTGGGTGGGAGTGTTGATCTGCTCAAGGGTAGGGAGGCTCTGCAGCGAGACCTGGACAGGCTGGAGCGATGGGCTAAGGCCAACTGCATGAGCTTCAATAAGGCCAAATGCCGGGTGCTGCACTTGGGCCACAAAACCCCCCAGCAGCGCTACAGGCTTGGGGAGGAGTAGCTGGAGAGCTGCCAGTCAGAGAGGGACCTGGGGGTGTTGATTGACAGCTGGCTGAACATGAGCCAGCAGTGTGCCCAGGTGGCCAAGAAGGCCAATGGCATCCTGGCTTGCATCAGAAATAGCGTGACCAGCAGGGACAGGGAAGGGATCTTACCCCTGTACTTGGCCCTGGTGAGGCCGCACCTCGATTACTGTGTTCAGTTTTGGGCCCCTCACTACAAAAAGGACATTGAATTACTCGAGCGTGTCCAGAGAAGGGCAACGAAGCTGGTGAAGGGTCTGGAGCACATGTCTTACAAGGAGCGGCTGAGGGAACTGGGGTTGTTTAGTCTGGAGAAGAGGAGGCTGAGGGGAGACCTCATCGCCCTCTACAACTACCTGAAAGGAGGTTGCAGAGAGCTGGGGATGAGTCTCTTTAATGAAGTAACAAGCAATAGGATAAGAGGGAATGGCCTCAAGTTGCGCCAGGGCAGGTTTAGACTAGATATCAGGAAGCATTTTTTACAGAATGGGTTGTTGGGCGTTGGAATGGGCTGCCCAGGGAGGTGGTGGAGTCCCCATCCCTGGAGGATATTAAGAGTCGGCTTGACCTAGCACTGAGGGATATGGTGTAGTTGGGAACTGTCAGTTTTAGGTTAATGGTTGGACTAGATGATCTTGAAGGTCTTTTCCAACCTTCATGGTTCTGTGATTCTGTGATTCTGAATTAGCAGTATTTTGGAAAATTCATGATTCTTTAACAGAATCTTTAGGAAAATTTTTTAAAAACACAAACTGTCCAGGTAGCTGAATTTAGAAATTTTCCAGCTGCTTTTAGTTTATTTTCAGTCATTTAAAAAACAGTAGCTGATTCAAATCATCTATCTTGTCAGATGGTACACTGTCATATCCTTGGTTTATGGGTCTCACATACAGATACCCTGTATTAGAAAAATTTCTGAGTACTATTAGCAAATAAATCTGTTTAAGAATAGAAAAAAACTACACCCCCGCTCCCTAGACAGATAAACTACTTTTTTTGATAAAACACAATAATCCTTTTACTTGAATTTCAGATGTTCATGAAAGTTGATAGAAATTGTGAGGATTAACTCTAAAATAAATATTTTTATTCTGGAATTGTAAAGATTAAAACTTTTTCTATGAATAAATCAACTGAAGAGTCATATTTCAGATAGGACATGCCCTATCTTTGGCTATCCTCCATCCCATCATTATTTTCAGCAAGGTCAGTATTAGGCTATGCTTGTTAGTCCAGGCTATTGACCTACATCTAAAAAGACTGGGAGTTGCCTCATTGCACATTGTCATCTGGAACCATTCAGCAAACTTATGTGAGTATAATTTCATGTAATTCAAGACTCCTATACTTCTGCCATCAATACTGATCAAGTCCCTGTATGGTTTATTTCAGGCGGGTTTAGGGCATTTCTTTTTCAGATGAAAAGAGTAAAAATCCTAACTATTCTGTACCACAGTAAACTGTCCTGGAGATTTATGACTATTATAAGAAAGCTGTCTGTTAGCAATACCACAATTATGAAAAAAGTATTTTGTGAAGGTCCAGTACTTTAGGGGAGAAAAAAATGTACATGACCAGTAACTGTTAAGTTACTGGTCCTATCTTCCAATATTCCCACAGAGATACTCATGGATATCTTCACAACACAGGCTACTCCAACTCAAGCATACACTGCCCGTACCGTAAAGCCTCTCTACAGGCAAGGATTTAATTCGGATTAGTAAAGTGTCATGACCTAGACTGGGAGCCCAGGGAGTCGTAAGGGTTCTGTGATCCGCTCGGCTTACATTACGGTGAAGCAACACCAAATGACTGGTTAAAATGTTTTGGTTGCGGTAGAAATAGCTTAAATTAGGAAAAGGATAATAAGCAATGTGGTCTCTTATAAATCTATAAGAACGAAAACAAAGGAAAGAAATGAAAAAGAAAGGCGAGAAAGAGAGTCAAAGTAATCCAGTCACCACCCCTGGATCCAACGTTGTCTCAAGTCTGGTAATCTTGGGTGGTGCGTGCACACACAGCAAAGTTTTCTGTCACCTTTTAAGTTCATCTTATCAGCTGATCAGCATACTAGACAAGGAGGGGCATGTATTCCACAAACTTATTTCCATGAGAGATGAGAAAAAGGTGGAGCATGGGTTCTGCGCATTCATTGAGAGGGAACAGGGTACACTAACCCCCTTGTCCAGTTGAGTCAGTGGTTGTTCTTACCCTGCCACCTTTACTTCTCCCCCAGTTCCCACAGGTTTTTGCTGACTTCCTGCTTCTGGAGCAATCGTATAGCTTCCTGGGGCAGAATGCTCACCTCTTATCAATTCTTATCACCTCTTCAATGGTGAAGTAGTTAGCAACGTCTGCATGGTATCAGGCTTACACAATACAGTCACAAAGTATCAAGCCTACACAATGGAGCCAGTGATCCCATTTTGAGGCTTATCTAAGGAGTTTGTCAATACAAGGGAGTGGAGACCTGCATCCTTCCATACACTCTGTGCTTCCTTGGGTGACATTCCTTAGACTAATCACAAAGGCCACAGCTTGTCCTTCTCGTTTTGTGTCTCAATGAACGTTTGAGGCATTAACTCCTTCAGTTCTTTACATAAAGACACTGCCTTCCAGACTTTGAGTTTCACAAAATGTTCTTATCTCACTTTTGATCATTCTCACTGGAGTTCAAATCTAGATCAGATATCCACTAGCAGCATAATCCAGAACTCACTACGTTTCTGTCTCTTGAAAAGCAAGTCTTTCTTGTTGCACACATAAAAAAATCTCTGTAATATTGATGCAACTGATGCTCAAATTTAGACCTAATCGGTGATCCTTTAAATGATCTTTGATGCATTATGGAATTGTTACAGGTACAATTGCTGCAAGATCCTCACTAACACTATAATTTTGTTCAGCCTACTAAAGAAACAGATGTTTTATTTTTTAGTGTTTAACACTGTTTATGTTGCTTATAATCTTTTATGCATTTTTTTTTTCTTACTGCAAACTGTATACAAAGAAAGAAGAAACAAGGTTCCTTTGCACCTCTCTAGTTTTGGGTTTCCACCAAAAATGAAATGTTCTTAATTAAGAACTAGGTCCTTATCCCATGTACTTGCATTAAGCAGCACCTCATTCCTAAGGAGCCATTGATTTCATTTAGATTATTCCGTAGGATGCAGATCAGAATACCACTGGAACGTTAAGTGCATGTTTAAAGTCTGTCCTACACAGAGGAGCATGCAAATTGATTCAGACCCAGCAAACAGAGGAGATACTGTTCTGAACTAGAAACATAGTAATAGCCTTTCGTTCCTTCACAGTGCACAAGTGATTAAGTAAAACGTTATAATCAAATTATTTGAAGATTACTTATTAAAAAAAAAATAAAAAGAACTTTTACTGTATCTACTTGTCTGTAAAATTTAACAAGGCTATTGTTCCTTAGTTACAAATCTTATTCTTTAGGGTTTATTCCATGAGGCATTCAATGTCAGTAGCTAAATGAAAACACTTGTCCTTGCTCTGTAGAATGCACGTAAAAGAAAACCAGATGTGGTCAGTCATCTAGAATGACAGAAAGAACAAAGCAAAATCGACCAAGCAAAGTAAAGATAAGAAAAACAAACAAACAAGAAATCTAATAATATGATTCTATGATTGTAAATTGGGAATAAGAATGAGGAAAAAAATGCAAAAAAAATAAGCCTGTGGGGCTTCTCTGATCATGCTATACAATCAAAGCACATGACTCCAGATGATTTAAATGACCTGTGACAAAAGGACAGTTAACTCTCTGAAATGCCAATCATCCTTAGTTGGAATGAACATACTGATTCAAGACCTAGTCTTAATCTCAGAGGAAATCAGGGTAAAGTGCTCAAAAGTCACTAGCCTAACAATGACACTTCCAAGAGAAAAGAAACTCCTCATCACCCCACTAATATCAATCAGTTAATAAGTTACGTATTCAATATGCAAATAAGATACAGGGAGTGTAACTGGTGAAGCAAATCTTCCACTATTTTCTGCAGTGCCATTGCAAAACTAAAGAGGGCAAAACTGTAAGAGAAAGCCTTTCTGTGAAATGAAAAAAAAATTAAATATGCATTTCATGAAGACATTTAAATAACAAGTTCAGCAGAAGTAATACATTTTATAACACAATAATGAAAGTAATAATTTTAGCAATAAAATATTTTAATAAATAATGCCACAATGGGGTTGGTAGAATAATGGTACCACAGTGTGTGTTGCTAATTGAACAACTGTAGCCTAAGCTTGCATTTATAATTTCTTTCTATCCGGGCCGCAGGATGTCCTGTATGTTGAGGAACAGTACAGTCTGATTGCTAAAAAGAGCATCTATATTTTATATAAAGTATTAGTAAATTGTATTTCTACAGCATGAAACTGTCAAAAGCTAATGTCAGATTTGTCATGTGAATAAACCCAGCCTGTATGGAGACAGTGTAGGCAGTGTGTTACTCTTGTTTCAGAGAACTCAGAACCATTCACTTTGAGATGTTCATAACAGTGAGTTGGGTTCTTCTATACGTTTTCCATTAATATTCCACACCGTTAGCACTGCTAACATTCTACCAATTTATTTCTGGTTTCTGCTTTGTATCTTTTTATTATACTTGTATTTAGAGATACAGGGATGTGACAACAGACACCAATTAATTAATAGACAGACAAAATAGCAGTCACATAACATTTGCATAAACAGATATTACACTACTATACCTCAAGATTTAATGTGAAATCCTATGGCAATTTTATTTAGCTCTAAAAGAGAGCAGAATGTTTATGATAGTTTCCCATAAATCTTAAAAATATCTCTACAAAACATAGTTACTATATCTATAAAAATAACTATAGAAATGAATAGCAAATGGTTTCTATTTTTTTAGCTATCTTCTAGAATTAAATAAAAAAATAGCATTACAATATTAGTCTATATAACGTTTTACAGACCTTCCAAATAATTGTCTACAAAGCTGTTTCTTATCCACAAAATTCAGTATGATGCTTAAATAAGAAATCTGACACATCATGTAAAAACAGTAATACATAAATCACACTATTTCACTGTTCCAGCTGAAGTCCATCTTTATTAACATGATCTGCTGGTAAAACTAGTGACCTTCACAGCACGGACTGGCAGCACGCGTGAAGTCTGGTGTTGTGCTACCATATGAAGCAACCAAAGCAATAGAGGATAGCAGATAATTCCTCTACCAGCAAAGCTCTGCCATACAGTTACTCATCAACTGACAATACTCAAATATGTAAGTACAATGAGGTATCTCTATTCACTGCAAAAATCACTGCTTGTGTCATTCTTATCGCATTCGGTGGCTCCAATATTCAAGGGTGAAGTGCAAAGAAACAATATCATAGTCATGCATATAATTTATTCATTATCTTCTTGCTCCTTCTTAGCTAAGTATTGCTAAGATTTACTCTTGAAAGATGATATATTAAAATACACTTAGTGTTAACAATGTAAAATGTAATATCAAATTGTGGGAGTAAATGCATACATATGTGTGTGCACATGTGCACACACACACATACACACAGAGTATTTTCTCTCTGTATAAAGTACAACTTAAAGAAAAAATAAAAACTACTTACACCAGAATAGAAAGGCTCACCAGACACACAGATCACATCCTGCTCCTGGATCGTCAAAATATCTTTGGCTAAGTGCAGTCGCACTTTGAAAGGCTCCTGGTTACCATCCTGCAGCAAACAAATCCCTGTCTTTGTCTTCAAAGGAAGGGATAAAGAAAAAAAGTTTTCTCAGTTAGCACTTTGCATTGCTAGAAGTGGAATTTTGAAACAGAATAGCTAAGAGATAGGTACAGTTACCATAAACACATCAACAAATATCCCAAACTCTTACCAGTGATCACTATATTTATTTACTATGCTCAGACTACAAGAGAATGATGGTAGCAGTAGCAAATAGAGAAGGCAGATTTTGCTATAATAAGGCGCTATCCTGTCCATGATGAATTTGTGAAACTCCTTTCAAATTGCTTCAGAGTAGCTGTGTTCTTACTTTCCATCTTTGTATTAAAACATGACACCTCACTTGGACATGAAATAAAAGCTGATGTTTCATATATTACACCAATTTTGACACAGAAATACATACAATAACACCTCCAAACTAGACAGATGTGAGCACTGACAGCCTAGATGAACCTGTTGTGGGCTTCTCCTGATCTGTGAGCACAACACTGACTTATGCTTTTATGTTCCTCTTCAAATGAGGATGCTGACGTTAAGAATAAGAGAAAAGAGATCAAAGAATGCAACTCCCTCTAGTAACTTCCTTCTTCCTCCACTTCTGTATTTTACATTTATGGTTAGAGATCAGGAATTCTGTAGGATTCTTCAATATACAATACGTGACTTTCTAACAATTTAAGAGTGTCTTTGTGGTAGTATCTATTTGTGTTACTTTTTTGGGCAATATATGTAAGATGTTTGAGCAGTGAAAAAGTCTGCACTTGTAAGCAGCAGCAGTTTATAATTTCTCCTTGAAGGCTGCATTGAAAGTAGCACTCTTTATAAGACTTCATAAATGGACAAAAGTCATGTTGGCAGAGCATTTTTGGTATGAGAAATTTGTTTGCAAACAATTTAAAAATTTAGCCTTACAGCATGTAATTTAACAGTATTAGATACCTATACCTATTTGCATAGATACACATATATATGTATGCATGTATGTATCTCAGAACAAAATTAATATATAAAAAGTATTTAAAATCTCAGACTCATCAGTGTCAATAATAAAAATTCCATTGTCTTCATTTGGGTCAGATTTCAATCCACTGTCTGTAAAAAGTTGGCTTGAGAGGAGATCAAGGAAACAAAAGTCTTGCTGTGAACTTTAACTGCCAAGGTTGACCTGGCTGAATCTGAGGGCTCCTTCTCAGACAAGAGTTTAAAAGAGGATTTGGAAGATCTCTCCATAATGTGATCTCATACCTTACATCCATAGCATGGAGAGAACAAACACAAATATGGAACTGACAGTAGGCAACTGTCAGAAGAAAAGTTTAAATTGCTCTCAAGAGGATTTAAAAGAGGTGGAAAGGTCGAGGACAACCTTTAAATAGGTTTATATAATGTTCTCCACTGACAAATTGTTCTGTCACTACTGCTCAAAACTCAAACTTAGGAAATTGTTTTCCCTTGGACATCAGTAGCAAATGTGTATAAGTCAGCCATAACTTTGAAAGTGTCTCTGACGTTGTTTTTTAATCTTTTTAAACTAAGTAAGAAGAAGAAAAAAATGAAGAGTTCCATGCACTGAACTCACATTGAGGTCAGTGGAAGCTCTCATCAGAAGACATCATACAGCATTGTTCTAATATTTAGGTGTCTTTTTTTTTTTTTTTAAACAGGATGAGATAGAAATCGATTGACATGGACAGACAAGTCAAATAAATGGATCATGACAGGAGTTCAGTTTTCAGTACCACTGAAAAATTCCCTATCATACCATACATAAAACATTACAACAATAAAATAAAGAGAATGTAAAATAGTTAAATTCCCCTGGTCCTCTCCTTATAATTTCTGCTTTACAGACTAAGATGACTCCTCTTTCCATGGAGTTGTGAAGTAAACAGTAAGTGACAATGGAAGTTGAATAAAGCAGGCTGTAAATAACTATGGTCAAATAAAAGGGGTTAGCCTACAAACATTTACCACTTATAAAATGCCTTTGTCCTGCAGAAAAGTTTGCAGACATGCCTTTTCTCCTCTCTGGATAACTGGCAATGGAATAAATTCTGCCTCTGATATACACTGATTATAGTAACCCTGCCTTACTTGACCACACATTTCTGATTTGGTCAATAACCCTATAAAATCTCCAAAGAGTCTTTCTGCTGAAGCTGAGGGGCTTCTTTGTGGGAATTAGAGGCATATATCAGACACAATTAGCCATTAGAATAAAATCAAAATTCAAATCGGTTTCTAAATGCATGTGGGCTGAGCTTATTCAGTCTGAACAAGGAAGCCAAGCTTGGGAAACAGCAAAATATTTTGGCCCTTGGAAAGATTGATCACACACACTCAGGGATCTTATTTACATCAGACACTCTAAAATGTAATGAACCACTTTACTGTTGTTGGGCTTTATGAAAGCTGGTTTATGACACAGTTCAAAATTAAATCTTCAATTTTACTACCTCCTTCCCTCTCTTACCTGAGACCAGCATTAACAACCATATAAAGGAGAATGTAGTTCAGTTTCACTAAATGAGCTCAAGAGAAGTCCTTGAGAACAAAGACTAGAATTTAATTATTTCATTATGTTTCATTTTTTGTGCTGAAATGTCTTTTTTTCTTCTCTCCCCTGCCCCTTCAAAGCATCCAGTAAACTGAATCAAATAAAGATATGAGCTCCTGTATCCTTATTCAGAGCTGCAACTTAGGGAAGACATCCTGTATATATGCTTTCATGTAAAGTACTGGGCACATCAACACTTTTCATCCATGTGGCCCCAATAAAATTATTCTGGTTGAAGGGAGATCATCTGTCTAGACTATACCCCTTCCATCTCTTACATTTGAAGAGCTTAGATGGTGTGCATGCATGTGTGTGGATGAGGTGTGTGGGTGCTGGGTTGTGGTTGATGTTAGCGTTTGTTCCCATTACTAATTTTTAAGAGATTCCATGAGAGAGTGTGCTAAAATTTTCCCTTTGAGCCTTCTACATTTCACTGGCAGAGGGTCTGCCCTACCCCTGACTTACAGCAATAAAACAGCATATGGCACATCAGCCAGGCTACTGTAACTGTCAGTGTGAGGTCATGCAAGGCATCCTCTTGTGTTCAGATGTTTGATAAACTGCATCACCTTACAGCAGACATGGATAGAGAAGCATAGTTCAGCTGATAACAGTTTGTTAAGCCAATACACCTTGACTGTATGTTCGAGTCAATACACCTTGACTGTATGTTTGAGCCAACATTGCCACGAACTGCCCTGCTTACATTTATACCATCCTACTTTATTCATCCTATTTATAGAGTTTGGTACCTGCTGTAAAGAGGGCAAGAAAACTGAGTGAAGTTGCACATGTTTATGAAGTGGATGAGGTAGGCTAAGGAAAGGATATGGAAGCAATACACAGTGGTGAAATAATGAGTTTCCACATGGGAGAGTCAGTGACTTCAAGCAAAAGTAGTGGCGAAGGAAGGTAGCAATACCTAAGGAACGGATGCAGTGAATGTTGCACCTGCACAGTACTGTCTCTGTCATCTCATTCTACACCCTTTTAAGCTGAGTTAGACAAGAACACTGATGCGGCAAGAGCTGATGTTTTGTTCTGGAGGAGATTTACTCAGTATTTCAGGCAATTTTAAATACTTTTCATTAGTTTTTAAGACATGACTATATCTTTTTGTTTATCCTATTTTATCTATTTCTTTTGCTTTACAATAACAAAACAATTTGGTTAGCTTTCCTTCTTCTAGATCCACATCAGTAGGCAGACTTCAACAGATAACCCACAATAGTTTAGTCCATGAACCAGTGGAAGAAAGGAACAGGAAAAAATCTCTCATCACATTTTTTATGCAAGGTGGCCTGGATTTTTAGTTTCTGCTTTGGCTGGTATGTCCTAAAATAAATTAAACCTCTGCAATTTAGTTTTAAGTCCTGAAATGTATTTCTACCATCAAGAATTCAATACCAGTAAGAAGAATGGATGTAGAAACTGTGTTAAATATGTACACAGTTCTCTTCAGATGAATATCTACACTTTTGGATGCTTATTTGAACTGAGGCAGACCTCTGACTATTTGGAAATATGCCTGTCACTGCTTTGTAATTGCAAGTATAATAATAAAAGGAAAAGTGAATCAGAGGTATAAGACAGTAATGGCAATGAATACAAGAGGTAGGAATATGTGTCAGAAACACATAAAAGATATCTTTTAAATGGTCGAGCTACTCATTCTGTGGAAGTGTTGCTAGCGTAAGTGAAAAGCACTTATATTGTCAAAAATTGGAATGCAGCCCAGATACACAGGGATGCGTTCAGCTTGTCATTCAGAGCCTCTTCTACCAGATACCAACATTTTCCAATCCAAAGGGTAGTAAGTCCATCTCTGCATGTGACTTTTACACTCCAACCTGAAAGAAGCGCAGGAAAATGTTGAATTTGGACTTAATCTTCTTTTTCTTTGATTTGCTAGGAATTTCCCAGGTATTTGTCTATGTCATTCTTCATAAGTGATTTTCTCAAAAGAATAAAGTCTTAGACAGAATTTTCTTGTTTCATACAGTCTGATTAATTCAATATGTAAATTAGACATTTGGAAATATATATAAGGTACTCTTTTAGAGAAAAAACTTTCATTTTCTGACACTACAAGAAAACAATCTTTGATGTCTGAATTGCAATGAGTTTACTGGGACTAGATTATATGATTACAGTTGAGGCCAAGAGATAAAATAAAATAATATTGAAGGCTATTGTGAGAACATGCATGTTTCTTCAAATTTAATTCACCTATTACATGACATTCTCACAGGCATTGTAAATTGCCAGTCATCTTCTATCTTGTGAATTTGGGATTAAATTATGAGTTGAAGCTGGATTTAAGAAAAAACCCACAAACCCAAGGTATTAGAAATCCCCGCATTGCCATTTGATAGCATTTATAAACAAAGGAAATCATCAGCTGAGGCTGAAATGTGTAAATCAGAAAATGGCATAAAGGCAACTAGAAACAGTTCAAAATAGTATAAAACAGTATTTGTGAAATAAAGACACAAGGAAGGCAAAACACTGCTTAAAAATTAAAACACATTCTGTGGCAGGCAAAAAAATCCCATTAAGATGGATGCTGTAATAGAAGTCACTAGACCTGTGAACAACAGGATGTATCAAATTATAAAGTTTGTGAAGTCTACAAGAATATTCATAGGATTCATAAAGTAGAGGACAAACAGTTTACCAATTCAAAGCAATCCTTCAAAGAAACAATGGACAGTACCGTAAAAATAGATGAATAGATTATCAGTGTGAAAGTTTGAAGTTATATTAGGAAAAAGAAGCCAAGCTAATAAAACTAAAGGATGAGATTTCGAAAGTTAGAAAGTTAGAAAAGTTACGACGCCACTCATGCAGCTTGTTCATAAAGTCCATGGAATATATCAACTTTAAAAAAAGGTATCTAAAGGGAAAATGTTCTAATGCACTATAATCATCACAAGTCTTCAATTTCATCAGAAGGGTACTTTCACTGCAGGGGACAGTATTATGTCAGAGACTCAGTTTATCTTCCAAGAGATAGTTTTCAGAATATAGAATAAGGTCAAGTGAGTACAGGAGAGCATTTAAAGAACCCAGAGACTCTATAATTTATGCTCTTGTAAAGTTCAGAAAGCTCAGGATAAAGGCTAAAAGAGGACCTGGATAGTCTTATGGTTTAGAAATTGTTAAATAAGTACAAAAAGCAGTACAATGGATAGATTTGCTGATCAGTGAGGGAGAAGAGCGTGGAATCCAGAATAATTCAATATGAAAAAATGGAAAATTTTCAACTAGGAAGTGGAGAAGCCACAAGAAAAAATTAACTATACCTTTGCACCATCAGATAGCAGGTAGTTTCCCTTAGAAAAAACGTGTGCATGTGTGTAAGACCTCATCATTTTGTAGTAATATTTGAATTGTCTAGCACAGAAGGTATTTTCTTGCAAAATAAAACTACTTTAAGATGCTTTGAAAGGCAGCACAGACTACAGATTAACATGCTTAGGGGAGAAAATAATCATTAGGATCATAGGAATCATCTTGAGATTTACACCAAACTGTGCCCGTCTACATATGTGTTTAAGCTCTCATTATAATCAATGCTTACTATAGGCAATAAAGCGTAGAGGACTGTTCAGCTGATCAGCAGGATTTGGGAGAACTGGGCTCTAATGACTGAACTATTCAGATCTGCAGTAGGAACTTACGCATAAGGTACATATGCAGGTACCTACAAGCAGACAAGACCATTTCAGCATCCAAATTTCATACCAAATCCCACTACTAGACACTACAAAAAGTAAGGAATGAATGAAAGCATCAGTACTGTGAAAGAATTAATGTTCCCTCAGAGACATCCAATACACCAGAGCAGCAGTTATTTAGAATGAAAAGACTAGTTTAAGGAAAAAAATTGAATATGTCATGGGCACTATAAAAAATGTGCTTTAGCCTCAGTGCATTTTGGTGGAATATTTGGATTTCATGCTGATTAAAACTCAGTTCCAACCATTTACTGGAAACAGCAAAGATGGGGGTGGAAGTACCAATGACAGTCGGAGCCCTACTCATTATTTTGGGAGAGCGATGTCAGTTCTTCTGTAGTGGTGGTGGTTACAGCACTGGAGGACAGAGAAAGAAGGGCAATAAGATATTCAGAAGAAACAGAATCAGAGAATCATGAAGGTTGGAAAAGACCTTCAAGATCATCTAGTCCAACCATTAACCTAAAACTGACAGTTCCCAACTACACCATATCCCTCAGTGCTAGGTCAAGCCGACTCTTAATATCCTCCAGGGATGGGGACTCCACCACTGCCCTGGGCAGCCCATTCCAACACCTAACAACCCGTTCTGGAAAGAAATACTTCCTGATACCTAGCCTAAACCTTCCCTGGCGCAACTTGAGGCCATTCCCTCTTATCCTATTGCTTGTTACTTCGTTAAAGAGACTCATCCCCAGCTCTCTGCAACCTTCTTTCAGGTAGTTGTAGAGGGCGATGAGGTCTCCCCTCAGCCTCCTCTTCTCCAGACTAAACAACCCCAGTTCCCTCAGCCGCTCCTCGTACGACATGTGCTCCAGACCCTTCACCAGCTTCGTTGCCCTTCTTTGGACACGCTCGAGTAATTCAATGTCTTTTTTGTAGTGAGAGGCCCAAAACTGAACACAGTAATCGAGGTGCGGCCTCACCAGTGCCGAGTACAGGGGTAAGATCACTTCCCTGTCCCTGCTGGCCACGCTATTTCTGATGCAAGCCAGGATGCCATTGGCCTTCTTGGCCACCTGGGTACACTGCTGGCTCATGTTCAGCCAGCTGTCAATCAACACCCCCAGGTCCCTCTCTGACTGGCAGCTCTCCAGCCACTCCTCCCCAAGCCTGTAGCGCTGCTGGGGGTTGTTGTGGCTGAAGGGCAGCACCCGGCATTTGGCCTTATTGAAGCTCATCCAGTTGGCCTTAGCCCATCGCTCCAGCCTATCCAGGTGTATCTGCAGATCCTCCCTACCCTTGAGCAGATCAACACTCCCACCCAACTTGGTGTCATCTGCAAATTTACTGAGGGTGCACTGGATCCCCTCGTCTAGATCATCAATAAAGATGTTAAACAGGAGTGGCCCCAAAACCAAGTCCTGGGGGACACCACTCATGACTGGCTGACAAGTGGATTTAGCTCCATTAACCACAACTCTTTGGGCCCAGCCATCCAGCAAGTTTTTTACCCAGCAAAGCGTGTGCCCATCGAAGCTGTGAGCAGCCAGTTTCACCAGGAGAATGATGTGGGAAACGGCGTCAAAGGCCTTCCTAAAGTCAAGGTAGACAACATCCACAGCCTTTCCCTCATCCAATAAGCAGGTTGCCCTGTCATAGAAGGAGATCAGGTTTGTCAAGCAGGACCTGCCTTTCATAAACCCATGCTGACTGGGCCTGATCATCTGGTTGTCCCACATGTGTTGTATGATGGTACTCAGGATGAGCTGCTCCATCAGCTTCCCAGGCTCCGACGTCAAGCTGACAGGCCTGTAATTTCCTGGATCATCCTTCCGACCCTTCTTATATATGGGTGTCACGCTGGCCAATTTCCAAGCTGTCAGGACCTCCCCAGTCAGCAAGGATTGCTGGTAAATGATGGAAAGCGGCTTGGCAAGCACCCCAGCCTTGGTCCTTCAGCACCCTTGGGTGTATCCCATCTGGTCCCATAGACTTGTGTGTGTCTATGTGATGCAGCAGGTCACTGACTGTCTCCTCCTAGATTGTGGGGGAGTCGTTCTCCCAGTGTCTGTCCTCTGACTGAGGAGGCTGGATTCCCGCAGTACAACTAGTCTTGACGGTCCCAGAGAGTGGTGGTCAATGGAGCTAAATCCAGCTGGGGCTGGTCACAAGTAGTGTTCCTCAGGGCTTGGTGTTGGGACCATTTCTGTTTAACATCTTTATTGATGATCTTGATAAGCACATCAAGTTTATCATCAGTGTTTGCAGATGACACCAACTTAAGTGGGAGTGTCGATCTGCATGAAGATAGGGAGGCACTACAGAGGGACTTGGATAGATTGGATCGGTGGGCCAACGTTAACGGGATGAGCTTCAACAAGGACAAGTGTCAGGTCCTGCACTTGGGCCACCACAACTGCATTCATTGCTACAGGCTTGGGGAGCATGGCTGGAGAGCTGTGTGGAAGAGCAGGATCTGGGTGTTGTAATTGACAAGCAGCTGAACATGAGCCAGCAGTGTACTCGGGTGGCCAAGAGAGCCAACGGCATCCTGGCTTGTATTAGAAATAGTGTGACCAGCAGAAGTAGGGAGGTGATAGTCCCCCTGTACTCTGCACTGGTGAGGCCACACCTGGAGTATTGTGTCCAGTTTTGGGCACCTCAATACAAGAGGGATATTGAGGTGCTGGAGTGAGTGCAGAGGAGGGCAACGAAGATGGTGAAGGGCCTGGAGAACAAATCCTATGAGGAGCGATTGAAGGAGCTGCGACTGTTCAGTTTGAGGAAGAGAAGGTTAAGGGGAGACCTCACCACTCTCTACAGCTACCTGAAAGGACTTTGTAGAGAGGTTGGTGCTGGTCTCTTCTCACAGGTAATTAGTGACAGAACAAGAGGGAATGGCTTTAAACTGCAACAGGGGAGGTTCAGAATGGACATTAGAGAAAAAATTTTCACAGGAGGAGTGGTCAGACAGTGGAATAGGCTGCCCAGGGAGGTGGTGGAGTCACCAACCCTGGATGTGTTTAAGGGTCGTTTAGATGAGATGTTGGGGGATATGGTGTAGGGGAGAACTTTGCAGAGTAGGGCTGATGGTTGGACTCAATGATCCCAAGGGTCTTTTCCATCCTGAATGATTCTGTGATTCTGTTATTAAAGACTCAGGTAAAGAAGGCATTAAGCACCTCAGTTACCATGTTTCCTCCTGTGTCTAGCAGGGGATGGACGCTCTCTTATAGAACTTATAAGTACTTATAGAAACATCTCTTATCCTTGATTGCTGAAGCCAGATTAATTTCTAACTGGGCTTTAGACCTCTTGATTTCTGCCCTGCATAGCCTCACAGCGTCTTTGTAATCATTGTGAGTGGCTAGCCCCTTCTTCCAAAGGCCATAAACTCTCATTTTCTCCCTGAGTTGCAGCCAAAGCTCATTGTTAAGTCAGGGTGGTCTTCTCTGGCTCCAGCTTCTCTTACAGCATCTGGGGACCGCCTGCTCCTGTGCCATTAACACTTCCTTCTTAAAGAGTGTCCAGCCTTCCTGGACCCCTGTACCCTTCAGGACCATCTCCCAAGGGACTCTGTCAAGCAGGTGCCTAAACAAGTCAAAGTCAGCCCTTTGGAAGTCCAGGATGACAGTTCTGCTGCCCCCTCTCCTGGCCTCTCTAACAATAGAGAACTCTATTATTTCATGATCGCTGTGCCCTAGTCAGCCTCCAACTGCCACATCATCCACCAGTCCTCCTCTGTTCACAAAGAGGAGGTCCAGCAGGGCAACTTCTCTGGTCGGTTCACTCACCAGCTGTGTCAGGAAGTTATCTTCCACACATTCCAGGAATCTCCAGGACTGATCCCGCTCTGCTGTGTTGTATTTCCAGCAGATGTCTGGGAAGTTAAATTCTCCCACAAGAACAAGGGCAAGCGATGGTGAGATTTCTCCTAAGTGCCTATAGAATATTTAATCCACCTCTCTGTCCTGGGTGGGTGGCCTATAGTAGACTCCCACTACAACATCTGCCCTGTTGGCCTTCCCCCTGATTCTAACACAAAGACACTCCACCCTGTCTTCACTATACTTGTGTTAGAAGCAATCATAACAGTCCCTAACATACAGCGCCACCCCACTGCCTCTCCTTCCTTGTCTGTCCCTTCTAAGGAGCTTCTAGCCATCAGCTGGCACACTCCAGTCATGGGAGACATCCCACCATGTTTCTGTGATATCCACAACATCATAATTTTCCCGTTTCATCATGGCTTCAAGTTCCTCTTGTTTGTTACCCATGCTGTGTGCATTGTTATACATGCACTTCAGATGGGCTGATGTCCCCAGCACCTTTTTGCATTTAGAGGTCCTAAGTCCAGCCTGAGCTTTCACAGGTGTTACCACAGTTCATCCATTTGTTCCCCCAACCCCTTAACCAGTTTCCCCAAGGCCCTGAAATGTCCCTTCATTGATTTACGACTTCTCCTGGTAATGTTGTCACTACCTACCTGAAAAAACAAGAGAGGGTAGTAGTCCTTACGTCTCACTAGAATGGGGAGTTTTATCATGAGGTCCTTTGCCTGGGCCCCAGGAAGGCACCAGACTTCCCTATGAAGCAGGTCCAGTCTGTATACTGGGCCTTCGACACCCCTCAGAATGGAGTCACCCACTACAATGATGCTTCTGGGGTTCTTTTTAGAATTGGTTTTAATATCTTGTCTAGAGCGACCTGGCCTTAGTGGACCTTCATCTTCCTCCTTGTTTGACTCGGTTTCTTCATCCTTCTGTGCTTCATTCAAAAGTTCCAGGGCCCTGTATCTATTGTGAAGGGACACCATGGAAGGTGAGGAAGGTCAGGAGGGTATTTTCCTGCCTCCCTGAGCAGGGACCTGTTTCCAGTCTCCCCCATCTCTTGGGTCCCCTCCTTCTGCCTGGCAGCAAGAGGGTGAGGGATCGCCCACCTCTTCTGGAGCCTCCATGTGTTTCTTTTGCTTCAGGGGTTCTAAGGCGCTACTCCACCAATCAATCTCCCTTTCACACTGCCTAATACTTCTTAATCTTGTGACCTCTTCTTTGAGTTCCGCCACCAGGCTGAGCAGGTCATCCAGCTGATCGCAGGGCACACAGGTGCTGTCAGTGCTGCCCTCTGACAGGATTGACGGGCCCAGGCACTCTCTGCAGCCCGGGACCTGGACCGCTGCATGTTTGCATGGCAGCTCCGTCTGGGTCGCCACATTCTTTCTGGTGGTGGTTTTGACGCAAGTGGAAACGATAGTTCAGTCTACTTGTGGAGGACGATAAGATGACAACTAGCTCAGATAAGCTCTAGACCCAGGAGGTGGACTGTGCCCTGCCTGCTCATGCTGCCTGCCCAAACTGCCGCAAACTGCCACGCCACACTCTTCTGACGTGCCACACCCTTCTGACGTGCCACGCCCTGTTTGCCCGTCCTATTTGCCATGCTCCCTGGGGGCTGCTCTTGTACGTGAGGGGCGTTGGGCGTCGTCACTCCAGTCTCCACCCACTCTGAGTCCCCGCTGTTCTCGTTCTCAGCTCACTCTTCCCACTCAGGGGGGAGGCGTCTTCAGGCTCTCCCACTTCCCTGGGCTTCTGCCTTCTCGGCTTGAGGTTTTGCCAGAAACAAAACAAAGAGGGGAAGAAGAGGAAGACTAAATAGCCAAGATGTCTCATGACAGCTTTTATTGCCATTATCAAAACTGCCTAGCAACTATTTTGGCATAGAAGACAGAGGTTATTTTTCCCAGATACATAGTACAATTGAGAATTTGATACAATAGGGGATGGAGGGGAAAGAAGGCTGAAAGTTGTAAATGTGCTGACTAGATAACCAATTAAATAAAAGTATGTGGAGCAAAGTCTGCAGTTACTTTATGTTTCATGTCAATAGTTGGAATAAATAAAATAATACCAAAATGTCTGTGGGTATGTGACTAAACGGTTGCTGAAGATGTGCCAATGGAATAGAACCACAAGTTAATTAAGGCAGTAGTGCCACAATGGTATCTTCTTTAGTCACTATTGTCACTTTCATGAGAAGCTCAAATATTAGATGACGTTTTGGTGACAAGTCTGGCAAATTTTAAGGTATTAAGAAAACTGTATTAAAAGCAATAGCTGAAAGGTATACATTGGGAATTGAAATTCACAGAATCACAGAATCATCTAGGTTGGAAAGGACCTTGAAATTCCTGACAGAATGGATGATTACACCTCATACTGAATTAAAGTGAACAATCGTATTAAGTAATTACTTAATACATGGATGGTGCAATTAAAAGGACAGCGTCCACATCAGTGGAGAAACAAAAATGAACCCTTCCAGAAGACAAGAAGTAGATAAAACCCACAACTATTAGGTTACATGAGAAAATCTTGTCTGCATGCACACAAAGGAGTACGGACAGACTATGGCAGATGTAGGAAGTCCAAATAACACCCTGCCCAGTTCCAGCCAAGGGGACATCAGCCTATTGAAGGCCCATCACCACAAGCCCAGAGGAAAACACACAAGCCCAGAGGAACACAGGAGCACAATGGCAGGTGGGAACCCAAATTAAGGATGCAGAAAAAGGGACACCTGGCCTAGTCCCGTGACAAGGCTGTCCCAGTACAGCTCCAGCCCCAGTGTCCAGGTGTGAAACCCATCATGATAAGAAAATGTCAGAGCACCTTTGGAACTGAGTGCAGGTCACTACCTGGGGGGGGGTAGGACACATTACGGGATGAAGTTTTGGATTACACAGGAGTTTTTATAGGATGTTTAGGGGAAGAACCAAAGGCGGGGAAAAGGATTGAGTGATTTGGAGAGGAACAGGTAAGGGAAAACAGAGGGTTAAGAGGATAAAAAGGGGTTGCTCACGTGTAAATATTTTTCTGGTCAGTATGTTTGTCTGGCCATGCCATGAGACTAATCCATGCAGTCTGTTCTATCCTCTTATTAAATTCCTTTCTAATTCTTTTTCTGGGTGAGGGATTCTGTGGTGTGTGATTGTGCGTGTGTGTGTGTGAGTGTGTGATAGTCTGTACCAGCATTTGGAGAGGGTCTGAAGCCTCAGAGGCTTTTAGGCCCAGCTGCCAGCAACTGGGAAGACTGGGATCCAGGGGTAGCTGCTAGGCAGACTGTCTAAGCCCGCTGCTGGAGGCATCCACACTGTACACACATATACATATATTCTCATGAGTGGACCTCCATCCTGTTCAGCCAGAGAGGGGAGCAGATGAGGCTGTTGGTGCTGTCTGTGTTTGTGAGTGCTCTGTGTGTCAGTATGTGATCTGCATGGCTGGTCACATACATAAGTATATATAAGAACATACGTATATATGGATACAAGTAGTGTATATGTGTCCTCTGTGTGATTATGTCTACTGGGAATACATCTTCACCCTCACTACTTGTTGGACCTCGGGGCACAGAGCTGCCTCCATTTTCTTTGGCTTTCAGATGCAGCTCAATATTTTCCTCCAAACAGAAACCAAAGTAGGTGATGCCTTATAATGATAGTGCTGAGGTTTTAGTTAAAAATTACACTATGTGTAAGCATAAGGCTGCTGATGATTTATTTAGATATAGGCATTTGATGAAAGTAGGCTGAAAATCTATATTGTATTAACTTTGATTGGCTTGAAAGGAAAGATATAGATCATAGTTTTCAGAATTTCTTGGAAGTGATACCACTGATTCTGTGGCACACAGCTCATTTTACACAAAGAAGATACACTGTTGAATTCGCCTCATTTAATTTTATTAATATAAAAGATAAAGGAGCTTCTTTAGGGTCTCCAGATTACAGAGCTTTCTTAGGATGAGTGGAGTCATCCTCTCCTTCCCATGTCTATCAAGGAAGCTCCAAGGAAGCAGCTGATTTTTAAAGAGCTAAATTTGAAATCAATGCCCCATTAGAAGCTATATACAGAATGAAACAGACCTGTCAATGTACTTGCACTGTAAAGGCTAAGATAGGACGCATATGCCAGGTAGCCTTTCTGTGGCTGCTCTTGTTACAGCTGCTGGACCCAGACTGAAGTTAACTGCCACTGCATAATCTATACTAGCATACAGTTTAAATAATAACATAAAAATCCTATGAAAATAATATGAATCTGCCACTTTGCCTCAGTAAGTGCATTCATAAGAAATTAAAAAACAAAACAGAATCAACAAACCAAAATGCACTTAATAACATGCTTTAACTTCTGGTCATCCCTGAAGTGGTCAGGCAGTTGGACTAGATGATCTAGTTGGACTAGATGAGGTCCCTTCAAACTGAAAATATTCTATTCTAAAAACCAAACCTCAAAACTTATAAGAATGTTTTTTCCAGGCAAATAATATGGGATATACCGTGTTATAGAATTTGGATTGTGCATGGATCTTCTGAGTAATTAAAGCCTGATACATAGGATCTTGGACAACCATCACAGTATTCTTTCCCAAAGGCAAGTTTCACTTTCATATTAGGTCAGAATGCTGCCATGATTTAATGTTCTTTAGCCTGCTTATTTTCTCTTTCCCCCTAATTAATACCAATCGATTCTCATGTCAAAATTGGTTTTAGCTGCAGTTAGTTCTTGATTCTAGTGCTGTTCCCATCACTCCACTTCTATTTTTTCATGGGCTTATGGTCACACTTAAAGATATGGCCAGTTTTCTTGTTTGCAGCCATAACTTCCTAAACATTGTTTGCAATTCTCAGTGTACAGGTAACTGTCATGATTTTTCAATCATAATATGCATCAGCATTATTATGTAATTTGGTGTAAATGGTTCTCACTGTGTCTCAATTGCTGAAGTTGTGAAACTGCATTAAAACAATATGTTCATAGACAACCACTGAGTAAATAAGATGCCCTTTTTTATGTCTATAAATACAACTCACTTATTTTCTTTAAGGTAAAGTTAGTATGAACACAGAAAGCAAAGCACTTCCCCATCTCTAGTGGAGTGGACTGAAGTACTTTGCATTGACATTCCAAAACTATACCTATTTCAAGCAAAAATAACTCTTTTACCTCATCAGATCAAAATGGCATTGCTTTTCATTTTGGTCATCTTCACAGCTTCCCCTCTCCCCACCTTCCTTTTTCCCATACTTCTACATTTCCCCCTTGATTTTGCTGAACAGCGCCAGACAGATTTCTGGTTCCATTGATGTTTTTCTTCATGTACAGGCTTTCAGATATAAACACTTCACTAAGAGCAAAGTTCACACAAAACATAGCTACCTGCACCTACATTGTGCCTAAAGAGGTAAATTAGAACAGCTAGTGATGAATACACCTGGGCAAATTCTTTCATCTTCTACTACAGTCTGCCTGCCACCATAAAGTGATCAGCTGAACTGATTATATAATTCCTGTCATTTCAGAAAACAGTGGTAAAAAAAGGATTTTGCATATAAAAAGGATTAAAAGTTCATTGATTTTGATTTTACTATTGTTTGAAAAGAAAAATATGTGATCCTACCTCTTCACAGGCGGTCCTGAAATCCATGTGCTATGACACAGCAAGTGATATTTGTCTAAAATGGAGAGAAAGATTTCATTAGAATGAAAAAGATATTGCAAAACATAAAAGTTAGCTGAGCTGAGCAATTGCACTTCCCTTTTTTAGGTCCAGTTATAGTCATTGCTTAAAAAGAGCAATGATCAAAGTTGCAACAGGATTAGGAAGTGTAAGGTGTTAGTAGTTGCTCCTGGTTTCTGTAAAGTACACAACCTGGTTTCATTGAATATAATCAAAGGAATGCTCATGTTCCCACACCTCCTCCCTTCCATGGGGCATTCAAACTTACTTTTCTTATTGCATGTGTAAATTTCTTCTTTTGTGTTGGTTGTTTGGTTTTTTTTTTTTTTCCCAAAAGTAAGAGTATACTGGATAGTAACAGAAATGTAGACAATTAAGTGTTGCTCTTCAGAATATCCTCTCTCTTCTAAAAGACTTGTTTTTTTTCTTTTCTCCCCTAATTAAAATCCAGTATGCATCAATTACTTTTGTCTCACATTTCATTAACATATAATCTCTCCAAGGAAGCCTGCGTCATTTAACAGTGTGCCTACTTTGCAGAAATATTTATGAGTTGAAAAAACAAATGTTAGAGAAGTCAGGAATATGTGTGAGTGCTGGCAAAATGTCACACCAAATCCTGTGATTATTACTTTGCCTGGCCTTTACCTAAAGTGTATTCATCCCAATGCACGCTTATGCATTCATTTATTTATGAGATAAAGCCACTGGAACAGGCTGTTATCAGAGGATAATAACAGTGTCCTGCTGCTGGTTCTGCAATAGAAATACTCATGCACCAGCCAATAACACTGCCAGGAAACACTTCCTGGGCAAAACAGACATTTCATTCAATGGCTGGAGAAATGAAACCTGTACAAAATCCTCTCCATCAAGCATTGTATTGCTATTCCGTATTAATTATGTGCTTACAATGATTTCTATAAATATAGTACTCAAAGCTCCAACTCAAAATTTGTCCCATTAGCCTAATTTTAAAATAGTATTAAAAAACTATACCTCACATAGTACAAAAATGTAAGTCCTAGTAATAATAATGATAATAACAATAATAACAACATCTCTTAATCTCTTAATTAAGGCTCTCAATTTGTTTTGCTGCCCTGGATGCAGTTTTATTAAACCCAAGTGCATGCACACATATGAGGTTAATGTTCTGTATTTACTGAGCTCTGCCTGGTTCATAGCCTGTCCTCTAGACTAATTTCTAGCAGAGCTAGCCTAGGTTGGCTACATTACAAAGCACGAATTTAAAAGGCACCCATCATCATTCCTTCCTTAACAGCTTTACAAGTGCACCAAGATCCAGTAAAGAACTGTATCTGTAATTCTGCTCTCAAAGTGCTCATAAAAAACAAGGTCACTATTACAATTTTGAAGACTTTTCTCTCTGGTGGAACAGTCAATGTGCAATTAAGTATGTTTCCTTGTAATTTTTATGAACTCTCTTTCCAGGTGCTGAGTAAGCTTAAGTGAGAAAGCCGCTTTACTCATAGTACTTTATGCATAAATACTTTAGCACATAATACTTTAGCAAAGTATTCTGAGGACTTTGTAGCCTTCTGGAACTATAAATGTATGTATCTTGAAAATATAGATTTAAGTACTGTGGTGTTCTCCTTTCTTAAGCCCTGATTATGTCAGGTCAGTAATTGCTACTGCAGTCAAAAGTGTATTCACTTATGTTATGTTCTACCTTATTAATGAAAGTTCTGAAAAATTTGGGTTTGGGCAACTTTAGTTCCACAGTCAATGACAATTCCTCTTTGGGGTTTTTTTTAGCTACCCTTTGATCTAAGTCCTATCTAATCCAGGTCATTTCCACAACTCAGTATTACTCTATCTTCTTCTTTGTATTATGCATTTATTTGCTTATTTCAGAAATATTTGTATTATCACATAGAAGAAGAGTCAAGAACAACTAGGCTTTGCAGCATCATAGCTGATTATATATACAGCTCATGATCTAAAATAACTTCTAATTCTGCTCAGATAACAATTTAGCAATCTTAGAACTATGAAGCGTCACATGAATATACCAAATTCTTTATGGAAAAACCCGTTAAAACCCTTTTTAAAACTCTTTTTTTTAAAAAAAACCTTTAAAAAACCCCAACATTTTAAACACCACTTCCCTTAACTCTAGTATGCTTAAAAATACTCCTGAAAGGCAGGAGCCATCGTTCTCTGTCATATGTCTTGAGAGATGTCATAGCAAAGAGACCCTGGCCTTCAGAGTGACAGTCCTCAAACTATAAATATTGCCTCCCACTACTTGTTCATACTTGATGAATCCACCTGCTAATCACCTTGGTGATACTTCCTTTTTTCCCCTACATGCTAAATTACAACTAGCTAAAATAAAATATACAACAAATACTCTCCTGACATGTCTCCTACTGAAATAACTTCTCTGGTTCCCATAGAAAGGTTACACACAGTTTCCTCTGGGAAAGCTGGTTGGAGGCAATTTTTCATGATCTGTGACAAGACCTTTTACTATTAAAATATTTTCTAAAATGTAAACCTGGAACTACATAATTCTAAACACAAAATCATATTCATTGCAATGAGTGTACCTGTTTCTCAGGCATTCAACTCAGTTACTGATCTTTGCAATATAGCTGCCACTGCTTCTGTATCCCTCTATTTCCTACCAATTCTCATCTGCAGCTGCACACAGAGAATATGAGCCCATTATCAGTGTTCTTTTTCTGACTATCAGCAATTTTATAACACTTGATATTTTAGAAACAGCACATAGAGGTTTTGATTACAAAGTGCGTAAGTCAGCTCAGAAACGTCATTGTTTCCAGCATTTACACCCCAAATAAACACTCCAGATGATTAAATTACAGGAATACATATCACGCACCATGCAGAATTTTATGATCTTATGCTGGTAAAATGCCCCGATAATAATTGTCTCCTCCTGTAATACATGAAAAAAAGCAGAAAGTATAAAACCAAGTAATTTTAAAAATAAAACACTTGTAAAATTATAAACTGTGAAACCCACTGCTGACAGATAACCCCAATCAGCCTCTGGATAACCACTGCAACCCGCTTATCTCCAAATCACTGCCATGTTCACCTGAGCACTTCTCCAGCTCTCTTAGAAGCTTCCTTCTGTCTCACTAGACAACCCACTGGTTACACTTCAGCCTGAATATTTAATTTTTTTTTTGTCCCTCCCCATCCTTAGGTTGCTTTGGGACAAACTGTGCTCCAGAAGGTGAGAAACGAGCTGCCTATAGCTCTGAAGGGAGGAGGTGCAGGGTACACAGCAAAAATGTCAGGACAGACTTAAGTTGTGCAAGCACAGGGGGAGGCATGAGCGGCATGCATAAGTCAAAGAGGGGCTCCAACAGCAGTGAGGCGTCCTCTAAAAGGGTTGGGAACCACTGCAATCAAAAATATGAAAACAAGCAAGCTTTGAAAAGTTACTTTCCTTCCTTTTGACTTGATTTGCAATCTGCACTTCCTCCAAAACTGAGTTACCAAACTTATTTAGCTCACCTCTGCTGATAGATGTAAAGGAAGTAACACGACAGACAGGTTGGGAACAGAACTTGACACCCCCTTGACAGAACAAGCAGTTATTCAGTATGGAAGAAACATTTGCTGAGCAGCATTATTACGGCATTTGTGTTCTAAAGGGAAATCAGTGGCTAAAACATAACGGTAAACTTGAAGGCTATGGCACCCCTCAGAGACAAAGCTTCATTTAAGATAATGCACTGAGCACTTGAGCTATGCTCTGATCTTCTTATAATAAATCAGGTCATACATCCAGTGGTATAATAGATGAAATTTCACAAAGCACTTCCATGACTGAATACTACAGTATACTTAACAAAATAAGATAGCAAACAAAATTTCATGTGCACACAACAGTAATAAGAGACACTTTGTAAAGTGTTTGGAATACCACAAGCCAAATATAATACTACTATAGAAGCAACAGTAGGAAACACTTCATTTTCAAGGTTACTGGCACAAAGTAAGAATACAATATTGTATACACAAATAACAGGTTCATGGCAAAATGATGTATTATTAAATGCAATTTAATTTAGTATATGATATCACTGAAGCTTGTATACTTCTTAGTTGCTGGAGATAAGTCATAAGAAATTCTTATTGTCAGAACTGTCTGAACTGCTAACTGGGAAAGAGACTAAAACCACGCTTCAAAGGTACAAATATCAGACTTTCCACTAATTGTGACAGTAGTTCACTACTAAACTTCATGTTTGTCTTTTTAAGTGCTTCTCCTGACCCCAGTCTACCAACAATTTTGCTGGGATTATCTGAAGGAAATCCTATCTGTCATTTTTGTGTGTGTTAGGAAATGGAACATACATATCTGTAACTCTACAGGGGCTTCTTTTTTTAGCAATAATTAAAAAAACCCAAAACCATTGGAAATAGGGAAAGAAGGCTTAGAAATTATCCTTACATGTAGCATAGCTGGTCCTTTGTGCTTTAAGGGAAAGAAAAATATTTTGGGGAAAGAAAAATATTTTGGGGAAAAAAGAGGTATTACTTTAAATGCAAATTCCATGAAGGCATATTCATTCCATCCAGCTTGCCACAAGGTGTTTAGTACTGGAAGAGTGGTCAGAGACATGCAGACAGCACAGTAAATCAAAGGAGCAGTTTAGTAACCACAGATTAATAAAACCCTATCCAGTTACTGCCTTCCAGGACACTTGAATTATATTTCATTTGAACACTGAGTTACATTTCATTTGAACACTGAGTTACTTATTTTCAGTTAACATAATGATTTTTAATAATTTACAATAGTAACATATTGAAATCATTTGGTGAAAAATTTCTCAATGAGTTGGGAACAGATAGTCTCCAGATCCAAACACAGCCTCATACTTCCCTCATAGAGTTCAATCATGAAGGGGGATCTATATATCCCTTGCACAGAATTACAGCTTTAATAAATTAAGTTGAAAGATGCTCATAAAGCTGGAGGCCCCTAAGCTGCACATACTTCAATCTACCTGATAGTTCAAGGACTGAGATGAACTCTGAAGTCTGAAAATCTGCACACTTTTTTGGCAGGAAAGAAAATAATCACCTGACAAAGTTTTTTTTAAGAAAATGTTCATCTCTTAGCAAAGCTCATACTTCAAAAGAATTGAAGTTGGCAATTAGTAGCTAACAAGGTTTTTAATGTTTAATTCATTTTACCTTGGTTAAAAGAATGATATTTATTTGCTAGTCATAATTTATTATTGTAGTTGCAAGCATTTGTAATCGGAAAGCTCAATCGAGGATTCACTGTATAGACATCAAATTTTCCAAGAATCAGGGAGCTACAAGGCAGTATTAACTGAATGAACATATCTTGGACTCCTGTTTATTTATCCAGTACGTTTTGCACTAACAATTATCTAGTGCCCCTCAGAACAAACACCCTCAAAATGACTTAACGAGTAACCCAGTCTGGCTTGGCAAAAATAAACTGATGGAAATGACAAAATAAATAAAACAATGCAACACTCAATCTTTCAGAGGGAAAAAGCAGTATGACAGGAGAATAATCTGAAAATGGTGGAGTTAAATGCCAGTGGGCTGTTACTGCATGCCTTTATGTGAAATGTTCTATGGCAAAGTGGAACAGAAAAATTTAGCTTTGGGTTAAAGACTGGAACGTTGCTAGAAAAAAAAAAAAAAATCTGTGCCTGATCTCTTGTTTTCCCAATATTACCTTTTGGTGATTCACTAGAAGTGTCTGAATACAATTACGTACTTAATTCCAAGAGAGGTAGAGCAGATGTCAAGCCCAAGCAGGGCTTATTCTTAACTGCTCTGGAGGCTGCGTGAATTGTGTCATGATTTAGACCATTTCTCAATTTTGCCTAAATAATAGTGCCTTGTATCAAAGACGAACAGAATTTCTTCTCTGACTATCTGGTACTGCAGTCTGTTTTTTCTCTCCATTATCTCTCAACACAGAATTTCCTTATAAAAGACATACTGGGATTCATCTGCCAAGGCAATTGTTTCCCAGTCAAATACAAATTTCTTGCTTCTGGCGTTCTGCCTAATGCTAACAGTTAGGAGTGTAACTTTCCACATCATATCGCATCTTTTGATTTCACTTAAGCAAAAAAAAAAAGCATTGTTCCATTAAAAAAAAAAAAAAGATAACTTTATTCTCATATGCTTTGACTTTCAGTACATGGAAATAGCATAACACCACATATTTATTTGAGATTGATTCGTGATTTTCAGATCAGTATAAATAACTGATATACATACTTATACCTGTATATATGCACATGACAGATCCAAAGTTAATTGCAGAAGGTCTTAATGGAAAAATAATTCACAGTGAAATTTGAAAAATCTGTATTTCCCCCAGATGATACATTGTAAAAATCCTGATTAAAAAAAAAAAAAAAGTACAATGAATAATGAAAATTAAAACCAGATTAAATGAAGAAGGGACATGATACCAGCCTTAGTACAGAAGATGTTCATTGAATCAAATGAATATGAATATGCTTTATTTCCAGAGTACAAGTCTATAAAGTAGCACATATTTCCACTTTGTTAATTGATGGAAATGTTTCCCATACACCAAGGAAAATGCAAACCAGGGTTTCTCAACAGATATTTCTGCTCATATGCTACAATTTGAATCACAAACTCTAGCATATCTTCATAGAGCTTGAATTAACAAAATAAGCATAACTGAAGGAAATGACAAAATCTAATCTCAGAGAAAGTCAGAAGTTTCATTAACTTCAATGAAAACGAAATAACAAGTTATTTTTAATAACCCAAGGACAAAAAAAAAAAAATCCAAGTTTCATTTGAAACTTCATAACCAAAACAATATTTGATTTTGACCTTTACACATTTTGATGGGATTCAAATTAACTGAGTAAGGTCAAAACATTTTCATTCTATTTTATAATTTGTTTTTATGAAATTATTGATATTAAAAAGAATACTCTTATTCTACATTCACAAAACCAGAACACTGTCTGTAATATTTTAAATTACCAGGTTATATATCACAATTTAATAAATTTGTAATTGGTTTGAGAGAGCAGTGGAAGTGTTTTAAGATGCTTTCCTGTTATGTCCATACGTGTGAATACAAGTCTTGTTCTGGATTTGTAGCAGAAGCTTCTAACTGGTTCAGACAGAATTGGATACCTTTTTGGGATGGGGTGCCAAATGCAGCAGGAAAGACACTAGACTTTATCAGTCCTTTTCACCTAGATGGTAAGAAAAATCACAACAGCCCAATGAAAAAAACTAGCATAATTTAACTTTCAGTGTTTGTTTTCATACTGATAACTGAATTGGAGATTGCTTTCTACTTAGTAATTACCATAGTCACTGGTTTTGCAACTACTAGCCAGTTTTCTCACTAACTTGGAAATGGAATTGGGCTATCAGGAGTAAAAAGGTTCAGGGAATACACCTGGAAGCTACCTAGGAAGATGGGCAGAGAGGCAGATTGAGAAGCTGTGAGATAACACTGAGTCAGTGCAAGCTGGCAGAACAGAAGAAACCAGGTATACTTATTTTTGTTAGATCAACACTCTACTGAGACACTGAACTTAAATGACTAAACTCGTATCTGAATCACCTAGGTGAAACACCAGAGAATAAGACAAATTGAAGATTATAGAGCAAAACCCCAGATTTCTTATTTAAAGTGGGCTGTGTTGTACTGCAGCTAAGACTACTGTGTCAGGTCATTGATCCTTAAATGTCACCAATTTTTCATAGGTTTTTTCCTTCTTCCTTGTCTAAAGTATGAACTTATAGATTTTCAGTAAATAAACAAATTGATCACAAAACATACAAGGAATAATGTGAAAAGTTGATTAATTTAAATTCATGTGATTAAGTAGCTATTTGACAGCTTTAGATTGAAGTCTGAAATGCAACTCAGCTTACACTACCATGTCCTGTAATCAACAGTGACCTTCCCATCTAAGAATTCCTATGCCTATGAAAACAAGCATGCACACACTTCCAGTGGTCACCATTAAAAACTATGCATTTGTGATCTCTGGGACAGCATAGCTATGGCACAGAGAACACACAAGGTTTCTAACAGTTGCTTCTACAGTGTTGCCTTATCTGCAAAATCACTTACAAAAACTATCATTAAACATTAATTTTCCTCAAGTTAAGGAAAAAAGAAGTAGTAACCTGTTTCAAGTAGTTGACAGTGAAGGAAGGTGGAATAATATTGTGCATGAACTAGGAAATTCTAGCCATTGGAGATATTATGGTCA
This sequence comes from Strix aluco, assembly GCF_031877795.1. Lineage (NCBI taxonomy): Eukaryota > Metazoa > Chordata > Aves > Strigiformes > Strigidae > Strix > Strix aluco. The sequence continues at coordinate 45,148,055 of NC_133931.1, forward strand.
TGGTTTGCATAGTCTTCACATTTCTTTTTTTCAGAGCAGAAACTTCTATATAGAAGAATTCAGTACTTATGGAAAACAAACACCAATAACTTCGCTCAAAGTTAATCAACATAATTAGATCTTCCACTTGAGTTTTTATATGATTGCAGCAAAAGCCTCTTTAACTCCTCTGGAATCCAGAAAGCAGGAATCTGTAGCAGTACTGTTGCAATATCATCAAGTCAAGTTTATTTATTGTCAAACTGTTCCTGCAGTAGTACATTGTCAAAATGTATAAAAAGAGAACTTGAGGTATGTAAAATATGCCACATAGGAAAACACAGCACTTAAAAGTACTGCAAAATTAAAATAAAGTTAAGTAGCCAGTGAGAAACACTTAAAGCTAATTAGAAAATATCCCCCTGAGAGCAGCATCCTTCACTGAAAATCCTTCTGTAGAAAAACTTGATTGGACTGGGATGGTGAAACTGTCATCGCAGCTCCCATACAGCCCTATCCTGCAGGTTGCTAATCCTGCTATAGAGCTATAGCAGTAAGTTGCAAAGAGGCACCAATTACAGCCTGCTCCACTTTTAAAAACTGAGGTTGGTTCAGACAAACACTGGCTACTGGTAAAATGTGCTGGTCCAGGAACACTGAGGTGCCACATAATGATACCTGTGCAGGACAGACGCAGGTGCACAGCTATAGATGCCATCCCTATTTAAGCAGTCACCTCATAGGAATTACTCATCGTGGTTATCTCATTTTCTACCTGACTACTCAGTTTAGATTTTACTTAATGTGTTCTTGAGCTCATTGAGAACCAGGATGCCAAAAAATGAAAGCTATAAGAAATTTTTCTTTGTCTCTACAGTCTTGGAGACACTCATGATGCTATGTAATTATAATATGGGTGGGATGAATATCAGTAACTCCTTCTATGATTGCCTTTCACACTCCAACCCTTCATTCGCTTTCAACTTTGACAAATTTTTATTGTTTGTATTGAACCTCTTTATTACAAACTTCCTAGTATATATGGATTTTTGCAATAATTTAGCCAAGAAAGATTACCTGTTTCTGAAAACACTAAGGACTAATACATTGGTTTGTACAGAAAAACAAGAAGTCATTGGTCTTGATCTGAAAAGCCTTACAAATCCTGTGTCTGGAACAGATTGTGGAAATTTGACAGAATAAATTGCATTTTGGAAAAAAAACCTAACCAAAACTGCTAATAGCAATTAGGGAAAGGAGAAACTACGAATTGGGAAAAAATGCTCAGGGATGTAAAGACTGGAATAAGAACTAAGGTAAAATGGTATAGGAAATATATCAATCGCCCTAAAGAAAGATTAGGAGCCACTAAGTGTAGGTGAGAGAAGATGATGAAAATTTGAACTGTACAGTCAAACAGACTGGAAGAAGCTGGACTCATGTTGAAAAAATGTTACCAGGAACAGAATGAGAAGAATGTGGAAGGGAATCTGAAACTTGGTAGATAAGCAGAAAGGAGTTAGGGTAGGCCATACTGAGGAAGCTTTTGAGCCACGAGCAAGAGGAGGGATGGGGAAGGAGACAACCTTCAGGAGAGTGAAAATGAAGATTTGTAACCACCATTGAGCACTTGCCTCCAGGGGAATGGTACCCAAAAACCAGATTAAAAATTCCACAGTGATGGTATCATTACACCTTTTTACTGTACAGAGTACCAAAATTAAGCAATGTCAGCAAATTTATTGTATATATCGTTAAGCTGTTAGTATGGAACCTCCTATAGATTTAGTCCAAGCCAACTAGTACTCTCCAAAACAACAGGCTACATGATTCAGGAGTCACTATAAGGATCATTCTCAATAGGCAATTTTCTCACAGCCACCCTACTTCGGAGGATAAGATAGTTAAATACCATGGATGTAAGCTGTCTTATGCGACTACCCTCAAAGTCAGAAGGCAGTTTCACTGATAATGATAAAGATAAACTAGGAGCTTCATCTTTGGGAAACTTGCAAAAAGTGGCAGAACATTACAGCTGCTGGTACACTAGCTCAGATGACAGCTCTAAAGCTTTCAAGCCTACCCATGAGAGTAGCAGAAGATACCTCATTATGGGTTACTTTTTACGTGAACTTTTTTTTAAAGTGGGTTCCAGTGTAAAATTTAGATTGTGATTGTGTAACTGAAACTGAGTCATAGTGTATACACGAAAATATGATGGCTTAAGATTGCATAGCTATGCTTAATTCAAGTATTTTCTAACTCTGAACTTACCTGAAAAATTTTAAATATAAGTCTTGAAATCAGTTGGGGCTCAAGTTTAAAAAAATTCCATTGATGTGTCCAAAACTCACAGGTATAGTAGGTGTATATCTATATTGGTACACTAAACAGTCTGCATTTCAGACACAGTCACTGAAGCAAAGCAAGAGTTTTGCTCTTCCTTTTTACTTTCCAAGACTCTCAGTCAAGAGGGTAGGGGAGAGGACAGAGTTCAGGTCACAATTCCTTTATTCACTTTGAAATCTATTTCAGGGAATAGAAAGGTTATAAAGACTCCATCCCCTCACCCTGTGGGGATATGGAACTAGAGGGAGGTATAGGGTTCTTTTTCAGCATACTTCTCCCCCAAGGCAATGGAAGTATGAAAGAAAGTTCTCCAAGCTATCCACAGAGTCTGTGTGTTAATAAATGTAACATTGTGCCAGTCCGAGAAGACAGATGAAAGAGAAAAAAGAATAAAAAGCAGAGAGAAAAACATGACAGATGAGGGAAAAGATTGTTCATAAGAAGAAGGACAAGGAAAGAAAAAGATTGTTGATAAGAAGGTGGCCAAGGAAAGCAAAAGATGTGAAGGAAGGGAAGATGTAAACATGTTTTTTAAAAAAACATTTGCATTTCCCCATTACATATTATTTTTCAAAACTGTTCCTATATAAAGGATATATATATAAAAGATATATATTCAGCTTGATCAAATCCATATGTCCTAGGATAAAATTTGTTGTTGTTTTCATCAATAGTATTCCATATTCTATGACTGTTAAGCTGAAGGGAAAGTATTTGAGGTATATGAAAGAACCTAATTTCTTTACATTTTGTTGGGTTTTTTCCCCCCTCTACCCTCAGCAGACCTGGGAAAGAAAAGATTAAACTTGGAGAAAGAGAAGTAATGTAAATATTAGGGATAAGATGACTATAAGCAGTAACGTTGAGAAGAGGGTCAGAGATGCATTAAGAGATACCTTCCGTACATCTTCAGTCACATGGTATTGGTAACTGTGCTGTATTTTAAAATCTTTTCACAAGATTACCAGAACTATCAAAGTTCATTGCTTGTGACATGCCTACTGAAAACAAATTACAGTTTTGGGTACCACCTGAATCACAATTGCTTAAAAGCATTCTTTATCATTTCAGAAATATTCAAGTGAGAGATATGTAAAAAGAACAAGCTCTGTACAGAAGTCCAGTGACATACTGAATTAAAGCAAATTAAGTCAATGTTAGCACAACACACTGATGCAGGAAATTAATATGGGTGTTGTGGGGCTGTACGGCTTGTTTGAGGATCTGGCAAACCTGTCACAAAGGAATGATTAAGGCAGGAAGCTCAGCTAAATTAAGATCATGCTGCAGAACAAAATACATGGCTATTTTTAGAAATTGTTGATGTCCACATAGCCCAGGGAAAAGACTGGCCTCTTACTTTCAGTGTAAGTGACAGCAATGCCATCAGGGTAAGCTACAAGGACATACTGAGAGTAAATGACAGACAAGTTAAATCTGAGACATATACAGGACAGTGTGAAATGATGGCTTATCAGAAGTTCTATAAACTTAATGCCAAGGACTCTGCTGCCCAGAGTCCCCAAAATAGAAGTTCTTTTGCCAGTTAATAAACATGCCAAAGTACAAGTTACTCTAGGAAATCCTGCTATCAAGAAGCTTTATCTGAGCTTGAAACTGTATAAGAAAAAAACCCCACAAATAAATAACTGACATCATTGAGTGGGAATCCTTTGTCATGGTTCTAGCTTCAGAAGTGTTGTTCTAGACTTCCTGTGTCTATGATAGTTGATCACATCTTAAAAGAATTCTTTATAAAACATAACTGACTGAGCCTGAGTTAAAAAGAAGTGAAAAACAGAACATTAAAGAAGATACTAGACAGTGTTTCACTCTTTGGGAAATGCTTCTCCTTTGAAAATTGAGATTTCTTTTGTGAGCTGCTGATATAACCTCTCCTAGCAACAGCACAGTTTCCAGGTTCTTGCATTTCTTCATGGTTTTAACAGCCATTAGCCTCTGTTTAAAAAAATGGTTCACTCAATGAGAAGTATTTAAGTTTCTTGCTGTTTAAACCAGTCCAAAGCTTATGGTTTTTTGTTTTGTTTTTTTTTTTTTCCCTGAGTATTGCATTCCTTGTGTAAAAATAGCAGCAGTTTTCAGGCAGCAGTTTTAACAATCATTAACAGCCAACCTATAAAACATTGTGAGAGTCCAAAAGTATTGCTATGAGAATTTGTAGCATACCACTTGAACATGAGCATGATTTGGGAAATGGTAAGGACTGACAACTAGTAAATATCTACCAAGGTTTTCATTCACAGTTCTTTTGGATTCTTATAATGAGGTGGTGGATGAAACAAGAAAGAGGACACATCTGCTAAAAACATGGGAGAAAAAGCTTTCATTATTAAATTTTATTTCTTTAGAGATGACATGTTAATAGTTCAAAAGATAAAAAGGAACTGTCCTTAATGTATGCAGTCACATGGTCTCCTACTATCTCCTCTGACTTTTAAAAGAGACTTAGAGAAAATCAATTGACAATCTGCTGCCATAACTGCAGCATAATGTTCGAGAAAACAGTTGGCATTACCTTCTTGATCTTAGTGTAACTACAATTATTGCAAAACCATGTTTTTTCCACTTTAAAAAAACAACCCCTTGTAGTGTGATGGGATCATGAAACTGATCATGCCAGTCCTTGCAGGGATTGGATGACTGTCTTCACAAAGTCTGAAACAGCCAAGTACCTGAGTTTTTCCTTTATAGTCCATCTTTTTAAATTCAGCTTAAAAAAATTAAAGGAGGAAGGAAAGTAAACTCCAAACCAGTCTCTTCTGTCTGAAGTTTTGAGAAAACTTCAGTTCTGCTCAGTATCCTCTAGTGAAAACATCAGAATAGCCTATAAATAACTGCCTATTTGGCCTTCTTTTTAAAGAGTAAACCTTGTAACCCCACTTTTCGTCATCTGGAATCTGAATAGTATGCTTCTTCTAACTGTCCCTTCAGTTGAGCTGGGTTTCTCCCTTACTGGATCTTCCCTCCATTCCTGATGCATCTGACAAATTATGGTGAGGTGAGGTCATATGAACACATAGCAACATCTTCTGTACACAAGGGTTTATCAAAGGATTTAGGCTACTGTTTGGCAGTTATTACAGTCTACTACTAAACCCTCTATTCAATAAACAAACACAATATTTAGCTACCTCTCTTCAATTAATTATTTATTATAGATAGAATTGGGAGTTCTTCTTACTCACTTGTAAACAGACTAGTCCTGCTCCAGGCTTGAGAGTAGTGCTATATGTAAGATTTTTAAGAGGACCCTGAAGCATCAGTGAAATCCTCAAAAATGCTTTAGATTTGCCAATCCAATGAACCATTTCGTTCTCCTTCATGGGAACAGGGCAGGAAGACAAAGCTTCTATCTTCAGACTTTCCCCAACAAAACACTGGAGTGTATGTGCTCTCTTAGGTTTTCAGATTACACTTAGCTAGACTGTACTGCTTGTCTTCAAAAGGGATGCAGACAATGTCTGTGGCCTGGTTTTGTGGGATCTTTCTATATGGGCACAAATAATAATGTAAAAAATCTTACTCTAATATAATAATAATAAAAATAATAGCATCAGTGTACACGGCACAGTGCCATGCTTGGTTAAAGAATGCAGTTACCTATCCCATCATTACAAAGTCTAAATAACAGGCTAAAAAGAAGTCTTTTCCCAGACAGAGTTCCAGCATCATGGGATTTTTCATTCTCTTTCAGTATATTTGACTACAGTCAGCTGTCTTAGGAATTCCTCTGTCCCTGGACTAGTTGCCTGTAACTAGTCTTTAGTCCTAAGATACCAACCTTGCAATAGCCAATACAAAAATACATTATGTTCTCAAGCTTATCATATCACTTTCGCTGCCTGTGCATATCTCCCACCACTCCATCTAGAAGCCTGTTCTGCTATGGCTCCTGATCAACTTCCTACATTTCCTGGGGAAGTATCTGTGGTGTCCCCCAGGTGCATTCACCCAACACCACCTCCACACAGCAGTAGGCCAGGTAGGTCATGGTTGGGGAAAAACACAGTAGGAAAAGGAACAACTTCTATTCTGAGATCTCCCTCAATGTAAAAAAGTTTCTGGTACTTTTAATGGAGGCCTAGGATTCAGATTCTAGAAAATAAGAACATGGGGTAGTTATTCACAGACCACTTGGACTTTCAAAAGGTTTACATGGAAAACCTTTTTTTTTTTTTTTTTAACTTTTTAATCAAAACTTGTAACCAGCTATTCCATTTGTCCTACAAATTTCAAGTCTCTTGTTCAGAAACTTAGAGACTGAAATAACCAGTAAGAGTATAATCTATCTGTTGCTTTAGACACTTTCACAGAAAGTCTATGGTGTAGGCCCATTCCTAGTTCTGTACTCTGGAATTAAATACATCTCAGACTTGGAAGACTTACTAGGCCATGCCTGTAGCTTTTGATCCCATTTTCTGACATTCATAATTGGTGACCTATAACTCTTTAACTATATAACTCTGACATATGTGTAACAGTTTGTGCAATTCCTATTGTAAAACAAACAAGAGTGAGCTGGACATACGGATTTTCCTCATATGTCTTTCCAGAGCTGTGATCTTCCACTTTGAAATCTCCTTTCCACTGTAACTGACAACGCATGATTCATAACTGTCCCTTCTGCTGTTTAGCATATGGGTTCATATTCCAAAACTGCTGAATAAGCCATTATGGCTTTCAGAGTCAGGGATAATTCTATATAACTGTTAGAATTACACTAGATAAAGCTATGATGAGATCAAAATAAGGTCTCCAAATCAACACTTAAAAGTTCGAAGATATGGTAATACAAATTAATACATCTTTATCTAACCATAACTTAATATCTGATGGAATATTTCAAGGCTTCATGACATTATCTAAGGAAGTAGATAAAGGGACAACATTTTATTACATTCTGTTCACTTTTTAAATCAAGCATTTAGCAAAGGGATTTCTTCCTTTCCTTCTTTTTTTTGTTCTTTCTTCATTATCCAAGAAACAGCTTTGTGAAACTAGCACTTAGAAATACCCATGTTTAAAGTTAGAAACATATTTAAATATCGTGCTGAACTAAGCCTTCACATCTACTAAGACTGAAGTTGAATTTTCTTCGCCCTATATGTAAAAAAATCATAACACTAAAAGTATTTTGGGATTAGCTAACTTGCAGAAATAATAGATTAAATAAGACTTCTTAATTTGACAGTAATAAATGAATTAAAATTTTGATTATATAATAAAAAATAAATTTTACCAGTGCATGATATAAAGATATCGGATGACATCTTTGTAGGATAATGACAAATCGTTGGAATTTAAGGAATCTGAAATAGTCCACATAAGCAATATCAAGTAAAATCCTTGACATACACTATTACTGCAATTACTGGGAAGTCTCAGGGAGGGAAGTTTCATATTTGCAAGGCTGCATAGTACAACACCTAGTTTATAAATATGGTACAAAGTACTTTAAAAGCAATATAAACTACTCTGCTTTAGCTGTCACTCAGTTGGTCCTGAACCACACTGATAAAACAGAAATTATATTTTGAAATCTAGTATTTAACAGCTTTAAAAGCAGTTATTTAGTAGCAGTTATATATTTTATGCTTTTCTTTTTTTTTAGCAGGGTGAGGGTGTGTTTTCTTCTTTTATCCTTTGTTTTAAGGGATATAGAACAACCACAAAAAAAGATGAATCATGAGATACTTTACTAGCCTCCACTGCAGTGGGTGAGATCAAGTGCAGTGATTGAAGTCATTTTCAGGCTTTTGTAAAAGACCACATGCTTCAAAACTGTGATTCCTTTGGGCTTCAATGAAATTAATCATGTGGCATATATTTTATGTTCTCCTTTCCTTGACTTCCATTTTCAGCAGAGGCCATTAAAAAAAAAAAACAACAAAAACAAAAAACCAAGAAGAACAACAAAAAAATCAAACATACTACTTTAACTGATTATTTTTTCATCCAAGATACTTGGACGATGATGAGGCTGAAACTCTAATCTGTGTATCATGTATGACCAAACTATGTTTTCTATATTAAGTTTGATCTTAAACAGTCATGAATTGCAGTGATTTGCACAGAGGTAAGAATACCAAGAAGCTGGCAAATAATAAATACATAAAATCTGCACTCACTTATTCTTTACAGTTCTAACTATTTTGCTTGTGCCATTTTACCACCTCCACAATCTGCTGATATTATCCTTATTATTCTTTTTAATTTTTTTGGATTGCTCTTTATCTTTTTACAAGTTATATTAGGGCTTGGTTTTAGTTTCTGCTGAAGTTCCTCCTAAACTCAAATTCCTACTGTTTATGACTGAAAGTTATGTAAAAAAGCTGAGTGCAGTGTACGATAAGGTTTAAGAGCATCCATTCTTAGATTATTAGAAATATCATACAGTATGCAAATATTCAAAAGCTTGGCCTGAAAGAATTTGCTGTAATGCTCTAGCTTCAAGTAGTTTTTGCATTTCCGAATTCCAAAGATGAGGTATCACATTTATAAACTTTTGGACAATTGCAGGTCGTTTGATCTAATATACCCAAAGAGCTGCCTAAACATTTCTTTATTTTTTTCTTCTTCTCTTCAATCTTCCAGATAAAAGAATTATCTTGCAAAACCAGAAGTTAGTTCAAAACCAGAAAACAAAACTACACTGTAATAATATAGCTGTGTTTCTCACATCCTAAAGAAAGAAAAAAAATTAAGCATATTTAATTTATTCTCTTACAGAGTGATGCAACCTAAGTTTGACCAAATATTAGTGGAAAGAAGTTTGAAAACTGCCCTCTAAGATGCTGAAAAGTTCTGCTTCAGAAAATGAAGAAAAACTGCAAGATGTGATACATTTCAGAATCTGCTGTGTAAAGTCATTAAAAGAACATGTTTCTCAATATGCAGCTCATTTGACAGATGAGCTGTGTCCAGGATGAAACCTATTGCTCATAGATTTTTTTTTATATGACATCATTGCTTAAATAAATGTGCAATCAGGTTATATTAGCTCTAGTTGAATTCGAGCACTTTGCCAAATTCTTAATTTTCTACAACCTTTCTTCAAAAAGAATGCATAATAAACCTGGCAATGCTTAGCAGCTAACTGTCCTTCACCTATTACACTGACAAATGATGCAGTAAGCTGACTGTGGTTTAAACAATGCAACAGGTTTGAGAAATTGCTCTCATGCTTGTTAAATCAGGAATAAAGTTAAGTCTTTACCCCCCAATACTCTCTGTTCTGTAATCCCCCAGGTAGAAACCTTCAGAGATACTGTTCTAAAATACGGAACAAAGCACCTTAGAAACATGTGCTACTTTGAGATTAAAATTCAGAGGGCCATTAAATTAGAGCACTCACTAATACTCCTTCCTTTTTTCTCTACCACCTCTCCTTTCACATTTCACAAAACCATGTCACAGCTAGTCTGCTGAAGCAGAATTAGAATTCCAGAGAGAAGATTTGAACTGTTGAAATGTTAAATATGTCAGCGTGTTACAGATCCACACTTCTGCTCTACAGCAATAAGTAGTACAAGGTCTAACTGCCTCTTCCTGATCCTCAGGTGAAAAGAACAATCGATGTCAGTCACCTGTAAGTAGGCACCTACTTACTGTGTCTTACCCTGGCAGTCTGGGCTGAAATTAAGTGCTGCAAGACCATTCAGAGACTCTGAAACTGCCTCCTAAAGGCACGTATGATATACAAATTAAATAAAATGTATATAGCTCTTGAATATTAAAAGCATTTTGCAAAAGCCAGTAAGAAACATCCTAGAGTTTTCTTAAGGATTCTCTTGATAATAAAGCTGATTATGGAAAGAAAACTTAAGAGAAAAGGTTAATATATACAGTTTAACATTGAAATTAATGTATTATTTAAAATGTTTTTGTTGTTTCTGCTGTGGGTTCAGTGATGAAGAACTCTAATGCCAGTTAATATGCTATAGAAGAGTATCTTCCTTTTTCTGACCACTATTCCTTCACTAAATAAATTCTGAATCAATAAATGGAAACTCCTATCTGCATGTAACATTTAGCTTCAAAATCCAAATGCCAGAAGTCATGAAAAGCAGGTGCAGAAGTATCACAGGACACAGTTGCACTGGATAACATTAGAATGAGCAACACATTTTGGTGCAATCAGAAATAGGTAACGCAGATAATTTACTGTTGCTTTCAGTGTCCTAATGTTAACTCACAGTCACCTAACCAAAAGCAAAAGGCCACCAGCTCTCCAACTATCAGTCAAATAGCTCATTTAAGATTAATAATAATCTATTCACTTTCATCTGTTGTAGATAAAAGGGAATCAGTAAAGGAAAATAAGAACAGCAGGACTTGGTTCAGGTTCAGCCCACCTTTTTATTCATGAATATCCATTAATTCATCTGGGTTTTAATTGTAAACTTGGGGCAAGAACATGTCCACAAACCACAGGCAGGTGGCCCTCATTTGGCTCTGTCCTCTAACTCCCCAGCACCCAGACAAAGCAGTATACCTCAGTGATCCAGAGTTTAACATGTTGTGCACCACCCCAACAATCACCTCCTTTCCACACTCTCAAATTCATATAATGGATGTTCAAAGTAAAGGAGTAGAAGAGGGTATTTAAAGAGGGATGACAGAGGGCCACACTAAGACACAGTACAGGAAGACCATTCACGTGTCCCACTAAGGCTGTCCCTTTGCTCTAGGTTGGTGCACAGGGAGCAAGCATGACCTGGAAAGACTCGACAAACAGATCCATTCTATCCTGGGTATTAGGACCCAACCAGACTACATAACAATGTATGTTTGTACACAGTTTTCTTACTGAATGAATTTTTCTTTATGCTGCTTGTAAGAAACTGTAAATGGTAGCTACTCCTTCCTTACTCAATAAAAATATAAATAGTATTTAAATTGTATATAGCAATTACAAATTTTATTTACTTTCTTTACTATGCTATACATCATACAGCTTGCTCCAAAAACATATTTTTAATAGTTCCCCTTTTCATTGAGGGCATCATATGCCATAAAATTTAAAATATTGCTGCAGCTGGAATTATGGCTACAATTATGGAGGAAGGCTCAGTGCCTTCAGCAATGGCATAATATAAATGCTACATAATATTTCCATTTCCCCTCCAAATGTTCAATCAGATTAATTTACACAAGCACATTGCCCTTTTCCTCACATGCCACAGAAACAGTCACCCTGGAGTGAAAGATAATCGCTCTTTAGACTCAGTGTTGTGCAACTGAATGGGGTGAAACTTTCTCGTTGAAATGCAATGATTGTACAGCCAGCTGTTGCACAAGTGACTGGATGAAAAGTTGTTCCTATTAAAAAGTTGACTTCTATGACCGCTGTTAAAAAAACTTTGCACCAGGAACATGAAGAAAAATGTTTCCACAAATGAAAACTTACATGTGAGACAACTACAATAATGCTGACCAATTTCACTGGGTAAGGGGAAATAATGACTGAGCACAGTAAAACCAAACCTCAGTGCTAATATTGTTTTATAAATACATGCTGTATAATAAAGTTCAGTATAAAATAAAGCATTCAGCATGAAGAATGAAGTCAGTCTGTCTTTACAGCAGTGTAGCTGAAAGCATGGCCTGTTTTCAAGTTTTATATTGCAATGTCTAACATTAATTTTCAAAGGACTGGGCAGGCATTTATTTTTATATATTCAGATCTTCATAAGTAATAAGATTTACTCAGAATACGAATGAATTAGATACATCCTATACATTATAGGCTATTTAATGCTTTAAAATAATATTATTTTGGTAATGACCAAATTTCATAATTTTATGTCCATTTTATGAAATCCAATGAAGTTAAACAATGAAGACAAAATCTACAGCCAAGTATCAGATATCTAAGAGAAAACCCAGGCAACTTACAAGTGGAAACTGTTAATTAACTTGTCCTGTATTTTATTTGTTCTCCAATTTGTCTTTTTATGAATCCTGCACAAATCTACCAGACACCAACAATATTCTACTATCGCTAATTACATCTGATTGTTCAGAGTTTTGCAGATGAAATTTTGTCTCTGATGATCTCTGGAAGTTTTGCCATTATCTTCAAAGACACTAAGGACTTCAAATTTCTCAGCAGGTTATTCTTGGTTAACAAGAAGGTGTTGAGTCTCACTGTATTTTCACACACCTGTTGGAATCTTTAAAGCTATAGTAACTGACAGAATTAAGGAATCACCCCCAAACCTCTGGTTCTGTAACAGATAGACTGACATTTTACACAATGGTACAGTCATAATACTAAAGCTCCACAGTTTCACTTACACTCAGAGTTGTAGGAACAGGTTACAGGGACCGCTGTTCTGAGAAGCCTTCTGCATTTGTCCTTCACTGGGAGACCAACATTCTGCTAGCCCCACAATCTACCTTCATACAAGGTGTATCACAGTAAATATAACTGTTTTCACTTACATAATTGAAAGTAATGACACTTCTTTTCATAGTAATTGAATGGGCATCTGCTACAACCTGTCACAAGAGCCTTGTTCACCAAAATGTTTAAGCAGAAATAACAAGTTCTGATTTTCAATAGAAAATGTCATTCATTATGACTCATGTAATGGTAAAATGTAACAATATTAAAACAAAATGCTTTAAAATTATCAATATTTTCTTAGGTTAAATACCACAAATAAAGATTACAAAATGAAGAAATAGCACAAATGAACACACTATCTCATGTGAAAAAAAACCTATATTCTGCATTTTTATTGACACTAATGATGATTCAACTTCACTACAATGTTGTTTATAGGTTTTATTTTAATTTATAATCTTACATATGCTTCTCTTTGGAGAATGATTTTGAATGATTTCTATTTATTTTTGAAATTCACAGACCCTACTTCAGTCCCAAATTTACTACTAAACTCAACTTATTAAAAAGATATCATCCCCATTTTTTAAAATAAATGTGAACTGAAAAAATGTTCAGCTCACCTTTATCAGCTATGTTTTATCATCTGTAAAACAAAGTTCATTCTGGGACCAAAACAAGGGAGATCTCAGACATGTATAAAACTATATTTATATGTTAATGTTAGTGAAAAGAACAAATTCTTGCTACCTATCTTTCCATTTCAGTTTTGGAGACCAAATAGTTCAAACAAGCTTTGGATCAGTAAACAATACTTTAGAACTAACTCTCTTAATCTTTTGTGATATTTGCATCTTAGCCACTCTCTTCAGTAATAAGTAAGGAATAAACTCATTAGAAGAGATGTGGCATGGAAGGTTAATCTGCCTCAATCATCAAAGAAATTGCTGTGGAAGTTGATAGAAAGTCTTAAAGAGAAAAGAGTCATTTTCTCAAATTCCATCAGTCATATCATCATTATCCCAAATTACATTCAGCCTGTGATTATTACAATCCAAAGGCACAAAAGCAGTAACGTTTCTTTTCAATTCTGGCCCATAATCTGCTTTTTCTGGTTGCATGAGGGCCTCTCCTGTTCATCAGGTTTTCAAAGACTTTGTAAAGTCAGTACAGGCACTTGTATAACACCAGCTATTCAATGATTTGATGGATAAAGAGCATATATTCTGACCCTAGCCCCCTAAACAACCTCATGGTCTCCCTCTTATTTACAGAAAGGTCCTTGTCAGATGGAACCACATTCTTTCCAAATTTACAAGAAACTTCCTCCATTTTTTTTCTGAGAAGTATCCTTTTTGAATGCTCACTAAGGCTTTGTCTGTTATTTTATTTTTCAGTAAGGAAAGGATCCCACTCCAGGTGTGTTTTGTTTTTCTTTTTTAGGAAATTATTAGTGAAGGAACCACCAACCACAGTTCCCACTTACAAGTAAGATGGTTATTAGCTTCCCTCTGATCTCTCCAGTGGGCACCTCTTTCTTCAAGTAATAAGGTTGAACCTCTAGGGTCCTTCCCAAAATTCTTAGTATGGGAGCAATATCTGACATCTCTTCACATTGCAGTCCTGCAACCACTTTTGATGGAGAAAGCTTTTACTAGGGCAAAGCTCTAAAATATTGTAAATATGAAAAGTTTATCAACTCTGTTTTATTATATTTATCTTTTAGCAGGTACAAAAAACGTCAAACAAGAAATATGCCATCCCAAAATGCATTCAAATGTTAGTAATATCAGCAGAATTCACTGAGATTTTCCTTAATGAATAAAGAAACCAACATAGTAGTCTCAATATTTAATTCATTACTTACTCAGAGTTTAATTTCCTGTCAGCCTTTTGTTTTTGCAAAGTGCTTCAAACCTGATTCACGCTATATAAAAGCAATTGACAAACTGGGCAGCAGCCTTTGATAGGACTTATGAAATACTACCTTCCATTTCAAAATCTATGTATGAAAGCATAATTCCCTGTCTTTTTTGAAGCTCTGAACTAAAAATGAAATTAAAGTGTCCTCTTCTTTGTTTTTAGCTTTCCTACATGTCTCAGTTTTTGGACACAGCTGTCTGCCATTGCAAATGACATGTATTAGCACCATCACTACTAATCAGAGGATGGTAGTGTTGTACTCTTTCTCAATACTAGTTTCAGAACAGAATAGATCATATAACAGGTTATCCACTGAAATAAAAATTTACGCAGCAAAAGTATGAAGATAAGCAATTTAAGACTGAATTAGTCTTTAAATAAGTATAGAAAAGGTTCTATTGTGATAATACAACATGTTGAACTTTAATAATATCTCTACATCTTCTCTAATGTACTATCAAGGCAGACCTCGCCTCAGGGAGCTAGAACTCCCCACAGCACTGATCACATATTCTGTAGGCTGCCGTGTTTGCATGGTGACCCACCAAAATCAGTGGGGTATCAAGCAGGAACAGCAACCTGGCAACATGTAAGAAACTGCAAAACGAGTGCCTAAAAGAGAGACATGGAGGATGAGTTACTCTGCAAAAACTGAGAGAGAATGTAAATGAAATTTTTTTCTTTTTTTCAGGAGCAAGCTTTTAAGGTTTGAGAGACCCGCTGAAAAAAAATTCCACAACTGAAAAAAAATTATGTGCATTACTATGATTATATGTGCCTTTTTTGTAATATATTTGACATATAAAAGCAATCTAGAGTTTTCAATAAGCAGGAAATGTGGAACAGAGCGGATTTTTGCACCTTAGCTTAGTATTTTGTGTTTCTAAATTCCAAAAATCAGAGCAACAAACACAGACTGGGAATCACAATTTTAATGCTGGATTTTAACTTAACCTTACTGAAAATCTCATTGAGGTTGTATATTCCTCAATGGTATAATTTGTCTGAGAAATATAAGCGGGATATACCAAAAAGAAGTTTGCCCTTAGGGCATGTTTATTCATATGGGAAAGCCTACCAAAGAAATGAAAATGTAAGGTAAAGCCAAAGGAAGATGTATTTCATGTGTTAAAGTTACTGAGGGTGCACTAGCAGTCACACGATCATACGCATGATCAAGACATCCATTCACTGAAAGGAGAATAAATATTTCTTACTGTTGTATGTATCAGTATCTCAGTAAGTGGACAGTATCAGTCACAATGGTGAACTGATCTAAAGAGATAGTAGGAAGGGTCAAAAGCTGATGACACATCTCTGTTACTTTGCATCCTACCTTCAAAAGCATCTCACTGTATCTTCCACCTACTAATTTGTAAGAACATATGGAAAGTAGGCTTGGCCAGATTAGTTTTGAGAACACAGACAATGTACTTTACAGAAAAATAGCTGTTCCCACTGTGCTGTTGTGGTTTTTTTTTTTTTTCTTTGACGATGTAACCTTCAGAACTATGTAATATCTGAAATATCCCTGACACTAGTTGCTATGTATAGATCTTCTTTACTCCAGAGACTGAAGCGTGATTCTAATGTTCCTCAGCTCAAGTTACTAGTAAAGTTTTCATTTTAATTTCAGAAACAGAAGGCTCTGTTAGCAGCTGAAATAAGGTTTCCCTAACTTACATTGCCAATGGAGGATGGCTTGAGATAACTCCAATAAAGGAGCATTTGTTCCATCCAATCTGCTCAAGGACTACAAAAGCCTCCTGTGGTCTACTGTTTATAGTTTTGGGTACAATACATCAAAAAACCCAAACATGGAGCAGATGGAGACAGTTCAGGGGACAGCAATAAGAATGATCACACATCCAAAAAATATGGCCTATAGACTATGAAAATTCAAGTCATTCCAGCCCAGAATAGCGAAGACTGAGAGAAGGCAACACATGCAGCCATATACTTTTATATATACACAAATAAATACATATATGCATGTATGTGCACATATAAAAATAACAGAGAATGGAAACTAACTGCTGTCCATGTTTAATGTGCATAGGCCAAGAAGTAATGGGATTAATTCACAGTGAGGAAAATTTAGGTTACACACTAAAAAGAGTTTTCCACTAGTAGAAACCCTTAAGCAGTTCACAGAAATCAACTGCCTATGGAAGCTGTGAACTCCTGTCACTAGAGGTGTTTTGTTCTTTTTTTTCTAAGAACTAACTAAATAAAAATATTCCAGGAATGGTTCAAGTACAGCTGATCTCATGCTCTAGGGAAGGATTGGACAGGATGATCTCTCAAAGTTCATTCCAACCCTCCTTTCTAGAATATTACCCTTTTTAAAAGCTAAATTTCAGGTAAATTAAAGTTCAACTTGTATGTTTTTTATCTGCAGCAACAAAAACAAATCTAGAATTACATTTCCCAAAAATATGACCATGCAATACATTGATTACATGTCAAATATTAATGCAGTCTGCATACAGACTGTGCATACAGATTTAACTTTTTGTTTTCATTAAAACCAGAACTGTGTAAGAAAAAAAAAAAATCAGTTATGTTCCCAAGCATTTATTTTATACAGAAAATTAAAAAAAAAAAAAAAATGAACTGGGGAGAATAGAGCATTTAGAAAAGCAACTTGAAAATATTTATACTCTGTTCATTAAAGCTGCGAAAACTGGGTGCAGCACAGATACCAACTTCAAAATAGTTTAATTTCCTATAAGAAAAACCAGGAATGTGTGGAAAGGACAAAACCAGGCTTTAATTTAATTTCTAATCAGGTGATTTGCTGTCATTTATTTAGGCTATATATTACTGCTGATGTTATGGACAGTATTTAAAGTTGACATTGAACATCTCTTTAAAGAAAACATAAAATTGTTCATATTGAACATCAGACCTTCAGTATGTGCTTTGTGGGTTTTTTTGGTGAGGATATGATGGCTTTGTTGATTTTTTGTTCTGTTTGTGTCCATTTTGGGTCAATCGTTCTGTACAAAGAACAGGATAGCACAGAACAGCAATGGATGACGGTTATGTACAATTTACAAAGGGTGATGATTACATTTCTCTTGCTTCATTCATATAAATAAGGTGAGATACTTACAAAAAGAAAAGAGTTAAGTGCATTTGTAAGGTCCTGCTCATCTTGTAGGAAATATTTTTTAATTATTTTTGCAGTGATGAACCATTTTATTAAACCTCTGCCTCTTCTCTTTTGCTTAAGTGGCATCATAAAATGTACATTTAACAAAATCCTTACTCTTTATAAAATTGCCAGGTTTCCATCAAACACTCAGTGCCATGATTCAGATGTGCAAGTGTACTCAAGCACAAGTAGTTTGCTAGCTACAAGATGTAAATGTTATCCAGAAAAGTAAAATTCACCCTTGAAACAGGAATTTCACGGGGCATAGACCTTGTGCTGGCAGAATCTATCAGGGCTGAACTCCAGCAGAGGTAATTCTTACTGTGATTCAGAAAAAATTCCATTACTGGAGCTGCAGAAGTTTTGCTGGGGATCTGGCAATCATTCACTGGTAAAAAAAGCACTGAAGGGAAAATGTGCATTATGTCAGAAAAAAAATGCTTCACGAGACATTCCAAATGTACAAATCATTTTTTTCATCACTGGTGTTTCATTAGTGATGATGACACAGCAGATTTTTGTTTTGATAGATAGGAATTTCAATTCACATTCACAATCATAAATTTCTCTAATTTACTGATTTACACAGAAAGTTTCCATAGCCTGAAAGAGACAGAAATGCTCAAAGGGAAAATAAATTAAAATGAAAAAAATATGAATCTGGTATCTCTGAGCTCCCCTGAAAACATTAAACCTGCAAAACCAGAATGCCTGGATTATTTCCAGTCATGACCTTTTCTTGGAAAACTGCATCTATAGAAAAAGATTATGAAAAATAACACATTTATTCCATTAAAAAGTAACCCCTTTTTTTTTTTTTTTTAAATGAACTGGACAGAAGTCTATAATCATTGGCCAAATGATTACAAGTACATTAAATCTTATACTCTGAAGACAATGTTTTAATTGAGAAAACTGGAGTACAGAAATCCATTGATACTCTAAGCATCAATAACACACTTTTTTTAAATAAGCATCAAGCCACACACTGTAATATTTTTGGCGTATATGATGGATGAAGTGCTTCAAAGCTACAGAAGTCTACAGCTTTCTGGAATCTAATCTTTTCATGAAGCAACTCTCAAGAGAAGAAAGAAGAACTTACAGTGGCAATTAACAAGCCTGAAAAGACAGGACCTATGGTATAGAAGTTTAAAGGACAATGAAGCAGTATGTGTGGTTATATCTTTACCTGTATTTATAAATTAGTCCCAGTCCTCATATGCCATGTCCAAAGTTGATGACTTCTGTCATTAACAAAAATGTAAATCATTTGCAAGCAGCACCAAAATTTGATGTAATTTTTTGAACGTTCCAGAATAAGATAATTCCTACTTATTTTCCCACTCCCATAACAAAGCAATACAGTAAACATCCATCTAACATCTGTAATTCTGATAATGATCTAATTTGTTATCAGTTCTCACCTTTTTGGGAAAAACAAAAAAAAACTCTACAATTTCCTGTTTGTCTCCTATGGCAAAATAGACTGCAAATCAGAAATAAATTATGCTATTGAGGAGACAATTACTGGAGACAGTATACAGTTATCTAAGCAGTTTTAGTTGACTTGAATGTCAACAATCACCACCTTTCTTCTGACAGAATTATATGCAAATACGCCGTATAACAGCTGGATTACATAAATTCCGCATTTCTTGCAAAGGCATTTTGTTCACGTATGGTAAATTCAATGTCTCTGGGATATATTTAACACACCCACCAACTGGATGATCTGGAAGCCTCGAGCTCAGAAGCATGTATGCGCACACTACTGATACGTGTTTGTTCTGCAAGTCTGTACCTCCTTGAAATGTCCAAAGTGCTGCCTTGAATGCTGTAACTGGACCGCACAAGCCTAGGAAGCACACAATGCAGTAACGGTGGCAAGTTTCTGATATGCAGCAGTCCTTCAAATAGTACTACACAGAAGGTCTCAGTAGTTGTAACAGATCTGCAAAACTCACTCAGAGGAACTTCTTAGATATTGCAAGAAGGTTGACAAACCTCCCAAGAATGGCAGCTGTATGAACAAAGTACTTAGCAGATTGTATCAGATACGAATCTGAAGGAGACATATGATGAAAAGGTAAGCATATCCTCTCCTACTCTCACAAGTACACTGGACTATTTATTTACAGTGAGAAGCTGGTTCACTCTTAATACCTTTGAACATCTACCTTTTAACTTAAAACACCAGAAACCGTATTACCTGTTAACATCAGTGACAGCTGGTATGCTATAGATATTTCTCAAGAATAAGCTATAAAAATATCAACTGTCTTCGCTAGCTTGTCACATATCAACTAGCTTGTCACAGGCTAACACTGGTCAGTAACTCAAGCCAGCAAAGCCATCTAGAAAAGTGAAAGAATCTAGTTACCAATCCTTTTTGAGAAATCCAGACTTAATACTAAAGTCCGTATTTCTTACAATTCACTGACAAACTCTTTAATAACATAAATTTCCAACATTAGCCAGTCATGTATTTTGTCTTCAAAGTAAGAAAACACTTACTTTCTCTTTCTGTAGGAAGGTAAAATAAAACACTGGTAAATGTGTATCTCTAACCCTCTCCTATTTTTATTTTTCTGTTTCAGAAGACCTGGCTGTCCTATTGGGGCATGAAACAATAAAAGAGTGTTTATCCCTCCCTTGAGCATGAAAAGTCTTTAAAATCAGTTGCCCACCTCTGACTGTGAAGGATGAAAACTGCTAGAGCACAATGGAAGTAATAATGAGTTCTCTGAAGTTAAGCATGTCATGGTCACAGATGCAGGCTCTGCAAGCTAACAAAAAAAAAAAATTAATCAATCTAGACAATAGATTCATGTTGAATTTCTCCACTGACATCAGCTGTTTACTGTCATGCTACATTATGAATAAATGAAAGATTTAAAAGGTTTCAGCATTTATTAAATTCCTAATTGGAATCACAGATATTGAGATCTGAGACTACTTCAAGTCATTTTCACTGATAAGCAAGCTCATCATAACATCCTCAAAGAAGCTATTCAATAAATATGCCAAGCAGTTGCTGAAGCAGAAAGCTGTTTCTCTCCACTCCATAAGAGTAAAAAGTTTTGGGTAGTTTCTTTACTCATAAATGTATCTAAACCAATAGTCGGAAGTAAGCTGTCTGATCTTAGGCTGTAATGGTGTGCAGAGACAGATGTAAACCAAGAAAAAAATATGAATCAGGAAAGCGCTTTGAAGTGGGCACGTTTCACAAATTCAAGGAAAGGGAAAAGTTAGGGCTATTTTCAACATCGTGTGTATAAAAATCCATAGTATGTCCCTATCCAGCATATGCAATAATTTGTACACAAAAGAATCTGCACAGAAATTCTCTTGACAGAGAAGGAAACAGAGGTGTATGCTCCTGAGAGCTTACAAAATGCGTCAGACAACGTGATCCAGATGTGCAGACTCCACTGGATTTGAACTGTAACTGAGACTCTGACCACCTCCACTACATCTTTCAAATAAACAAGCACATATCTCCCGAACATATAATCTATACGAATATCCAGTATTATTGGTCCACCTTGGACAAGATTTGGGAATTCACATACATGAATATCCTTACAGTACAAAAATAATCAATGACATTTAAAGATATACTTTGCTTATCATTAATGAGCCATTATTTTGTTGTCAAGTAGCACTCTAAGATCTTGGAAGTACTATCTGCTAAGTGTCTCCCACTGGGCCAACTGCCAACTTATTTTGCTATTCTATCACTCATGCACAAATTTCACTCTTTGAACTCACTCATCTCTCCCTACTATCTCCCTTTCAAAGTACAGCACAAAGAATCAAAAAGAGGATTGAGAAAAGGCAATAAAGAGGATAAGAAATCTGGTACTGTTTCATGGTTATGCTTTTGAGCAGCTGCCAGGATCTGAGTTTCCATGTTCAGAAGTTGGAGGGTAATTTTTGCAGGTAAGTCAGACCAAATGGTGAGCACACTGTCAGGGGATAAGCAAATTCATACCAATGAGTTAAAGAACAAAATGCTGCAGGCAAAAGAAATGGCAAATTCCAAGTTTCTAGATCTAGCTAGCAACCTACAGGCAAACTGGTGTGATTTGTTAGTTGCAAAAACAGACTGCTCTACAAGGAATCATCTTATCTTCTATGTAATTTTCAAGCTGTCAAATCTAAGCTTATGATTTTATTGCCCTTAAAGTTGAAAATATCCTCAGGGAAAACATTAGTCTGAAAGCAAATTGAATTGCAGGCATTTTAATATTAATCTGCTTTACTCAGTATAGCTCGCCCATTCAAATGACTCTTGGCTGTTTCAGAGCAATTCTGCCATTGACTCTCCGGAAGAATGACAGGGAGCTTAATACAGATAGGTCTAAATCCCACTACCTGTCTGACCATAAAAACCTTGGAGACACAACCCAGTCTACCTAAATCCTGCCAGGCTTCACTTCCTATGTACTTAATAGAGATTAATTCTGGAATGTAACTTCAACTACAGTAAACTAGATCATTTTCTGTACATCTTCAGGGATACCTGCCTTTTTTGCTGTTTCTTCCATGAAATGGGAAGCTTTGGGTCATTCTTTATAACTAGGAATTTCCATATATTTAAGAAAACAGCATATATGAGAAAATAAAGAGGAATCCTCAGTCTCTGGCAGGCTGAATATTACAGATATGTCAGTTCTGTGGCTGAATAATAATAATAATAATAATTCATAATATTATATTTAATATTTTATATTTTATATAATTTATTATTATTATATGTACAAAAGTTGCTTCTGGCTTAGTAGACAAACCTTTTCTTTTTTTCATAGCAGCAGTTAAAGGGAAGGAGCCTATACAGATTTGCTGAAGAATCCTGTAAGTAGGTAGGTAATCAAAGGTATACAAAAAAGATTCACAGTGATCTGTATCCAGAAACATGCAAGTATGCCAGAGGAAAGGACTGCTTCTTTCTTTGATCCTGTTTGCATACAAAAGGAAAGCAGTGGACCCTATGAGCAGTTCCAAATTTTACATAACAGGAGATCCCAAATGAAGTAAATCACAAGGCCAGAAAATGGGGACTGCCGCTTTCACGTGCCAGGAAAGATGCACCTTTCAAAAACAGGTGTTTGGGTAATGAAGTTTGCCACTTGTGAGCACTGCACAATGTCATCATTATACGAGACAAAGACCACCTTCTTTTTCTTTTGTTATCTGAAATCATCAATATTCAACCACAGAAACAAAATCGAGTGAATTGTCTAAAGGACAAAAGCACAGAAAATTGCTCAGAAAGAGAATGATCGCACTATACTGCTGCTTCCCAACAGAAAGGAATGAAGGGAGAGGAGTGGAATAGCAGCATTTCTGAGGAATGCTAAAAAGAAGCTGTTTATTGTCTTCTTGTTAGTGTAATATGAATAAAATGAACAGCCCATCTATTTCCTTTAAAGGTGAGATGGAGTGAGTCTTAAAGAGGGACTGAGGTGCTGACAGTGAATATCCACGACCCTTACCAATCCAGCAAGTAGGATTGCTTGCAAGACCCAGTTCTCAGATGACAGCTACCTATGCTGACTTCCTAAATCAGGGTAATACTACCTACACAGACAGGTTTTTATCACCCAGCTGCAAAAGCCACCCTGTATTGTGAGAAGCTCTTTTATTCATAGAAAGCAGACTTTATTATAGAAAGCTATTGTAATTTCCAAACTGTGACCTATTTCCTTAGTAGAAAAAATATTGCATTTATTCCAAATTTGGGAGATTTCAAGCTAAGCTTGTGAGGGGTATTTGTCTGTACTACAGAGACCTTGTAGAAAGACTTTAAAATGACTGTGGACATTTAAAAATGGTAGAAGAAAGATACACTGTCAGTAACGAGAGTAATAGGGGATAAGAAGTTGCATGCCAACAAGAGACATAAAGTGGGATCTGAATACTGTGGGGCACAGGTAATTTTGAAAGATCAGAAAGAACAAAGCATGAAAAAAAAATGCTTCACTACTATCTTGGAAAAGAGAGAGAAAGTAATTTTGACAGAGAATGTGAAAGACAAATAATGGAGACTTATAATAGCTTGATAATCAAGAAAAAAGATAATAGGAAATCATTATGGAAAATCCAAATAATTAGCAAATAATTAACATAATATGGATTATGAAATAATTCCATTGAAACTGGAATATATTTATATGTATTAAATATAAACCAGAACAGAATATCAAGTGAAGCAATATGAAAATGCAGTACAAGAAATTCTAAGTAATGTAACATACTAATAGAAAGGCAAAAGAAAAAAAATCTTGAGTAATTTTACAGTGAAAAAGTCCGTAACTGGGAGCTGAGATGAAAAGCTGTAAAATCATCCATCAGGACCTACTTCAATAAGAGGACATTTAAAGAAAATAAAACAATGTTGAGAAACAGAAAGTCCTGAACTACAGCCCAATAAATTTAGGAAACATGCACAAAATACCCATTTTCATGTAGGCGTGTGATTCTGAAGGAGAACAGAAATGTATGAATGAATTGATGTGTGTAGTTTCAAAGTAAATTCTTGTCAAAAAATGCTTGGCTTCAGTATTCCTAACTTTAGACCAGGTACCTAATAATGGTAGGCTCCGCTCTCTCTATTGTCCACAAAAAAGACAGTAGCAGGCAGTCACTGAGATTTAGACCCTCTGAAACACTTTCTAGAGATGTTTCTTTCCATCATCAGGAACACAGCTGTTTAGTAATGGAAGAGTATACTCGGTAAATAAGACATGGGAAATAAACTGGCTGAGTATTCAAAAAAAGAAATATGAAACTATATATACTTAATTGCATTTACAGAAGCAGAGGACAGGAAAGAAAAACACACTATCTATACACAGGTAATTTCAATACCTGTATCTCTGAGGACCTAAAGTATCACAGTTTTTAGAACCATTTTCAGTTTGGAAACAGGATGTGTGAGATAACGATGTGTGGGGAATCTGTACATCTCTCTGCAGATGTGTGGGGAATCTATGAGGGACTAAGTATGTCTAGGATAAGTGAGTGTTTTCCTTGCCTTGGAAATTATTCTTCTGCCTTTGAAGTTTGCAGCCATTTAATAGAAATTAAATAATCCCTTTGCATATAAATAACTTAACGATAATATCAAATAAATAATAAAATTACATAATAGTAAACATCAGTACGTATGAATTCCCAAGAAAGACATGTGCATAATGTACAGAAATGTATCACATGCTAATACTGTAAGTATAACATTCTATAACATGGTATAAATGCTCAGCATTTATATACTGCAAAAGTAGTAAATAGTAAAAAACCTGAAACTGGTTATGAATGAAATAAATTATAAAGTGAACTACAGTAAAAGAACACTATTCTGTTAAAATTCTGACTATATTCTGTCTCAGAGATAATAATGCTCATACTTTTAAGAGGATTATCCAGGTTGCTTTGAAACACTACACATGATCTTTGTCACATCATAGTGAAAAAGGCTAATATAGGTAGGAAATGGTACAGAAGAAGGTAGTTAGCATAAGTTACAGATCTTAGATACAGATAATGGTTAAAGAAAACATTCACATTTCTAGCTGAGGAGATTTTACTAACATGAACACAATTAAGAAAGGAATAAAGCTACAGAACTGTGATTTGTAACAAACACAATCTCAGGTGTTTAGAAGTCCAGATTGAAACAGAAAAAAGTAATAAAGTGAAGATGGAATTCTATTAGAGTGTAGTATGAGAGGAGGGATAGAGGGGAGCCAATCTTACAAAAATAACTTTTGACTCATCTGCTTCACTCTCCTAAACACGCACCTTAAAGCATGCCATTTCTTCGATATATTCTCTGTCCAAAGTAATAAATACTTTAAAATATTCCTGCCTTAAACTACAATGATGGACATATTATTCACAGATACTTTTTAGGAAATTAGATAAATGTTTGCTTAAGTTAATCAGACCAAGAAAGGTTTTTGTCTTCAGCCACAAAAAAAATTTTCTTAATGGAATATTAATATAGGCTAACTGGTTGCAGACATGTGCTTTAAAATGCTTGACACTCTAAAGATACATGATGTACATGACAACCGCTTTAAAATTAATGATGATCAACAACGCAACATTGTACAAAACATGGATTCTGATCACTCAGCCTATTCTTCACCTTATTTATAAGGCCATAGGCTGGCAACAATCTCTCCTTATTGAGATTTCACAGCCAGTGAGTCCTGCTTGAAGTGATGGGTGATCCCAGACATGCATCCTGAGCAGCTTCCAGTTCCTCAACAGAGGTAAACGTTCCTCTCCTTCCATCTTTTCCCTTTCATCCTGAACCTATGTTTTCATGCAAAGGACATTTGACTCTAAAGAGGTACTGCTATCCAGGGACCAGAGAGGTAAAGTACGTGTCAGCATAGCACACAGCAAAAGGCAATTCGAAAAGGAGCCTCAGATACTGCCAGAACCGAGGTGGAATGTAGGCTGTTTCCCTGTTTTCAGAATCCTGTATCTATATTTTAAATGGGATTGCTAACTGCTGTATTTTTCATGGTAAATGAAAAAGTAAAAAAAATAAAATCTTAAAAAAATACAGCAGGAGCTCATCACTAGGACATACCAAACACTGATACACAAAGCTGAGACCTTAGACTTTAGATACTGAATGTGGCAGATCGCTGACTGTCTGCTAAGAAATTTCTGAATGACAAAGTCCACAGTTAAACTATAGCATCAGCAGTGCTGCATATGGAGAATACCAATAACACTAGTGATGCAAATATAGTTTTCAGAAAAAAAAAGAATCTAATTCTTACTTCTCCTGAAAATATAGAGAAGATTCCTGCAACAATACCCAGCTGTGGGTTTAATCATCTGGAAAGAACCCAAGGCACCCCACAAAGAATGCAATTAGTCTGCAAATGGGGTAGGCCTAACCACTTTCGCCTGGCTGCTCCTCTCCATTTCCAAAGTACCCAGATCTACAGGGTGCCCACATGATGTAGGCAGCTAGGAGATGGAAGCTATGTCTACTCTTCAGTATTGGTCCAGTGATTATTTAGAATAAATTAGATTGATCAAAAATGAAACAGTTTTCACAGTGGCCTCCTGTTTTTTTATTTTTACCTGTTAATTCAATGGAGGATGTCAAATCACTCTGGAGAGGACGTTTGGAGAGGTCCTCATATAAACTTTGCCAGTACAGTCATCATGCCCTGCTGATAATAAGTTAATGTAAACAGCAGATTATTAAGCACAGATGCAATCCAGAAGTACAGAACAAGTAAAATGCTTTATTTCATCAGCATTACACTTTTTTTTTTTTTTTTTTTTTTCCTATAGCAGAAAATGTGCCTGGTTCCATGTTTTGGAATTACAGCAATATTGTGCAATGTAGATAAACTTCTTTGGAAGAGCATTCTCTAGTTGTTTTATTAATAACCACAGAAAGCTCTGCTGTCACTTAGCCAATAGACATACACTACCAACAAAAATTCAGTCCTACACTTCGCTCATGCACAATCAATATGAATATCTAGACAGCTAATACATACATATAGCCAATCAGAAGAAAAGCATCAGCTTTATTTCAGCATCTTCAGGTTTTTTATTAGCAGATTTTCATGAAAGTCTTCAACTAACAAACATACGCGAAGTTAGCTGAAACTTTACTGCACTGTTATTCTCCTTCACAAAGAAGAAAATAATGAGGATCCATAGAAACCAGACTATGTATCAGGAAAATGAGACATTTAAAATAAACAGAATAAATTAACCCAAATGGGTAGTAATAAACATTACAAATATGTACTGATATTTCTCACCCTTATTCGAAGAACTTTACAATATCCAGACTAAATGTAAATAAATTTTATTTTCCTACAGGTATGATTTAAATTTTAAACTTATACCTATAGATGGCGAAAGAGATACTCCATTTATAATTTTATTTGACAGGCTTGTTGTTGTGTAAATATCAATTCTCATTTTCCACATAAATGGTGCTGTTGGCCTTTAAATATAGTATTCGTGCAAACATATGTCTTACTTCCACCTTTCAGCAGCCTTGCACTTGTGATGGTAATTGACAAAATAATGAATCAAGCCATATGTCTACCCTAGGTTATATATACACACACACACACACAAATAGCTGGATCTATACCTACACACACACACCCCCACCACCCTGCCCAAAGCATGGCATATATCAAGCTATGTAATCACCCTAAGAGCATAGCCAACAAACTGTTAGCAAGCTAGGCACATCCCTATCTTGAACTCAGTTTAAAAAACGTTTTCACATGGTCAGACTCTCATAGCAAACCCAGATGAGCATACAGATATGTATTAAGAAAATGTCCAAGCTAAAAAAAAACCCACCCAGGTATAGTGTGGATACAACTTGAAGTCTGTTTTGTCTCAGGAAAGCCATATTTGCTCTAATGGATCATTTTCTTTATGATTATCAGTCTTGTTACAATCACCTTAGCTTTAGCTTAGACAAACCACAAAACAGTTCCTAGTCCCTTCAGAACTAATCTTTTAAATTACAAAATATTTTAGGGCACAAGACATGTAAAATTAATTTAAAAGTTCTTAACAAACTCTGTGGTCCTAACAGCTGATTACAGAAATCCCACTAATCATCTCATCCTTTGGATTTTCCTTTTACATTCTCCATTCATTCCAGAGCTGTCATCTACACAGAGGTTACCTTTCACCTGGGCAATCCTGGACAGTCTCTGTTCTCTAAGGTACCTTCGCTATCAGAGAACAGAAACAAGCTCTTTTGGTCGGATCAAATGATACAGTTAATATGGGTGAATGATTCTCTGTAAGGGATATCTGTTAATTAGCCTTCATAAATTATTTTCCTTAAAACACAGTTTACAAAGGATGGACTAGTCAGAAAATAAAAGCCAGATGACCACACTGGATTCAAGAAGACATTGATTCTAGAATGTCTTTGGAGGTATTGACTGATCCTGTCGTTAAGGCTGTTAATTAACTGCAAGTAATCTGCTTGATTTAAAATTTTTAGTGAAGGATGTGTAAATATTTTCGGGGCTTCCTATACGACTCTCTACTAGCTTATTCTAACGTAAATTACAAATGATTACAACAGAAACATTGCATATGCACAAGGATTCATTATCTTCCCACCCAAGCAATTAAATAGCAACATAAACATATACAGCAGCGTATAAAATAAAATAGGCCACCATTTCTTCTGGTATATTATGTCTACTCATATACACATCATTTTATCAGTGTGATAAAATATGGGTTCCCAAAATGATAACCATAACTTTGTTATTTTTAAAAAATATTTACAGTTTACCCAATGTCAAAGAATGATCAGACTTAAAATAAAAATAAAGATCAATATACAATCAACCTATTGAAATATCTGACAATAGGAATCAAATAAATATCCCCATTTGTAACTTGAGGTATTTTTTTTCCTCATTAGCTTATACCTATTTATGAAAAAAAAGAAGAGGGATCAATTAAATCTGTGCATGTGGACCTCTCAGTAATATTAGCCCTTCCACAATGAAAGTGTCCACTTAAATGTTCGGTCCTTCACCTTACAGCTACAGTCCTTAAAACGTAAGTCACTTTGTTAGAAATCCATTTCTAGGTAGGTTTTAAAACACTCAAAATGCTTCATCATCACCCTTTATCACACAGCTTCAGGCTTATTTTTGTCTTTCCTAGCTACCGACTATTGTCCTCACACCTACCTCGTACGCCAGGTTACCTCCCTGCTGCTTTTCCTCACTCCACGGCTGTGCAGGGGGTAGGTAGGAGGACAGACGACAGCCACAGGTGTGCAGATGGCTCACATGTACAGGCTATCCAGCTGAAGATCCGTTCAAGGAGAAACTGTTCGCTCTGCCCAGGGTACTCCAATAGCTGCAGCTCTGCCCTCCTTTTTCCATGAGGAATTGCTACTGCCGGCGCCAGCAGGCAGCTCTGGGGTCTCAGCAGATGTAGGCCACAGTCCCGAGAAGGAGGGTTAGTGTGGCCTGAAAGCACCACGACTGGAATTTGAGTAACTCATTAGATGAAGATTTCCTTTTACACAGCAAGGCTGCCTTTCCCTGGAGGGTTTCTCACACGGTGATGCATTTGTTCAGTCTCTTCTACTGCTATGGGGATATGTGATCTTCAGTCCCCTGAAGATGAAGTGCTGGCAGGACCAATGGGACTAAGAGAGCATGAGGAGACAGTAGCAAGGGCCCAGAGTCTCCAGAGAAAGACAAATCCTACAGAAAGGACAAGTGGCAGAAGCTGATTGCTTTTCTTTAAGCCACTGCACTACCAACTATACAAAATAAATTTGTTCCCATCTTGAAGCTGTATCATATGGGTATACATACATATATCTGGAAACTGGTATTCAACGTTGTTGCTGTCTTACCTCAAGTTAGGACTTTTACCCTCTGTTATTGAAGAGTATTTATTTTATGTCTTTGGTCTTTTGTAAGACAGATGCAAAATTATATCTCATGATAAAAAAAAACCAAAACCAACACCACAACCAAAAAACAAACCAAACATAAAATTCCATTTTATTTCACTGAAAATGCAAGAATTTCTAAGGAAGATTTCGAAGGAAATTACTCACTTTTCCCAACATAGTGAAGATATCAGATAGCTGACCCAATTGCACATTTCTCAAATACGGCAGGGCAAAGCACCTCAAGCAGTCAAGAAAACACTGATTCCCAAAACAACCCTCATCTTTTTGACTCGTGTGACCACTAAGTCTGCTGACTTAGCAGCCTTCCCTACAGCTTGTGGAAGGAAATGGGTGTCTTCTCTCTGGGATAATGAGCACAAGAACTGCAGAATTTGATCTTACTACACATGCAGCTGAGTACTTTTGGCCCATGTTTCAAACTAAAGAAAGACCCATTTGTACTCGAGGCAGGAGAAGAAGCTCTTGGTAGATATATTAACTGAATAGTTTCAAGAAACTCTGGTAAAGCTGTGTCATGACTTAGGCCCAGCCGGCAACTAAGCACCACACAGCTGCTCGCTCACTCCTCCACTGCCCCAGTGGGATGGGGAAGAGAATCGTAAAACAGTAAAACTCAGGAGTTGAGATAAGGACACTTTAATAACTAACATAAAATAATAACAATAATAACAAGTAATAATAATAATTGTAATGAAAAGGGATATAACAAAAAGAGAGAGAAATAAAACCAGAGGAGAAAAGACAAGTGATGCACAATGCAATTGCTCAGCACCCACTGACCAATACCCAGAGAGTATCCAAGCAGTGATCTACCCTAATGGCCAACTCCCCCCAGTTTATATACTGAGCATGATGTTCTATGGTATGGAATATCCCTTTGGCTAGTCTGTATCAGCTGTCCTGGTCAGGCTCCCTCCCAGCTTCTTGAGCACCTGCTTGCTGGCAGAGCACGGGAAACTGAAAAATCCTTAACTTAAGATAAAAGCTACTTAGCCACAACTAAAACATCAGTGTGTTATCAGCATTATTCTCACACTAAATCCAAAACACAGCATTCTACCAGCTACTAAAAGAAAATTAACTCTACCCCAGTCAAAACCAGGATAAGCTGAAGATCACATAAACACACTATAAAGCAATATAGCCATCTAAGTTTTTATATAATTATAAATGAAATCCACTTAAACACAGACTGTCCTAAATTTCCAGCAAAGGTAAGTCAACTCTTGTCTCTCCAGATCACATCACTCCATTCAATAAAAACTCCAATTTGTGGTACAGAGATGGTGTACATGGTCAAACCCACTCTTTAACCTTACTGCAGAGCATTATTGTCTACTGTGTAATTTATTACTTTTACACTAAATCATCATTCTTTTTATTAGAAAGCATTGAGGACTGGAAAAAAAATTCATTGTGGAAACAGAACAAAACTGGGACTTTGGAAAATGTGCAAACACATCTCCCAGTGGGATCTTGTCACCATGATCACAACAGTATGCAGCCAATAGCTTCTCTTTAGCTGAGTTGGACAGGCTTTAGAATGACATTATTAGTATTAAATGGAGCCTTTGGAAAGTAGCAATTGATGTTATAGATTCTCTGTTTTACTGAGGTATTAAATGGAAAAGTGCAACTTGGTTTAGAGTTTCTGTAAATATGAAAAGTTTCATTGAAACTTTCAAATTATAGTCTTCAAAAGTCAGGCACAGGTGCTTGTGACAAGAACAGTTTGAAATCTTAAACTGCTAATGGCAAGATATATTTTAACATTCACTCGGAATGTAAGATTTCAAAAGTTTTTAGAAAGGCTGTGCGGGGTAAAAGTTCAGTGTGTGTGCACTGCTGATGAAGAATCATTTGGAGACATGCACATACCTGGGGCTGGCAGAAGTTTTTATATGATAGAGATGGTACATTAGGTCAGAGGTAGCTAAAAGTGAATTTCAGATTCTTCAGGGCCATTCTCCTTTTAGTGTATAAAGGGCAAATGGCCATCCTCTTGTTCCATTCCTCTCTGCAGGCTTCAGTGAAGTTGACCATAAGGTAAATTTGTACTGCATGATGGGTATGGCCAGATTCCAGGGGAACTGCTTAAAAGGCCTCTTATTTGTGATCTCCCTCATGTGCAACTATTTTTTCATGCTTTACAAAAAATAAAGGCTGCTTCCAGAAGAGGTGCTGTAATAGCACACTCTCAAGTGCTAGTAACATACTACTAACATGCAAATAAACACTCTTCTACCTACTCAATACAACTACTATGGTGACACCAAACTGGACCAACTGCTTTGAAGAAAATAAGGCCACTGGTGAAGAATAAGCATCCAAAGCTGAAAAAAAAAAATCTCCCTCCCCCCACCCCCCCCCCAAAAAAAACCCAAAACCAGCCCACCCCACAGTATAATTTTTTTGAGTTAAAAGATCAATGTCAAATGGTATTCCCACCTTAGTCCAAAAGTACCTTTGAATTTTTTGCTTAGAGCTTAGCTTTCACATACTACTTTTAAAGTGATTTGTACTCCCTCTTGACTAAGAGATTTTTTTCCTAATTATAAGAATCTTACCTGTTATTCACCTCTTTATCCTCCCATGGTTCAGTTATAGAATTGCAGTAAACCTGGAGATACTGGAAGTATTTGAGTATCTAGGACACCCTCCCTAATAAATATAGAAAGCTGCAACAGAATTACACATGAAGCCTGACTATGCTACATTATCAGACATAAATTCTATGTACTGATTTTCCATTGTGTAGTATCAAACTCAAGTTATTTGCTCTCATCTTTATGTTGGGATCTCCACACTGGGATTCAGAACAACTGAGGTTTACCAAAGCACCAGACATGGACTGAAATTGATTACTTTACCTTCTAGGACAAAATAATTGTCTTAGACAACCATAATCTTTGCCCATGATGCCAATATAAAGCTTTTGAGAGCGTCAGCATGTCCCAGCATATTGGGGAATTAAGAACAATGGATTTTAGTCTTTTTCTGACATAAATGGACAGCAATATGCATATACTATAAAGAAAAATCTTCAAGAAGAAAACTCTTACTCCACTGCATGTATTTCTCCTCCTAGAGAGAAGAGAGGACAATGAACAATATGATTTGACACACAACAAAAAGTTATTCTGATGCTACCATGATGCAAGAAAAAAATTTTAGAAAGGGGTAACCACTTCCACAAAATCCCATATCCAATACATGTACTTCATGGCTGAAGACAACCTGGGTTATTTATTTTTTATTTTCTTCCCCTGCTTTCAGCTATATTTCTACTTTTTCAGCTTAAAATGAAAAGCGGATTGTATACCTAGGAATTCACCTAGTTACTTTAACTATGGATATTACTTACCTCCCTTGTCCTGTCTACATCCTTAGGAACTCAGCAAAAATGTGCTCCTGCTCAAACTGCAGTCATATTGTGTTTACTACATAACAGATGGAAAGGCAAAGAAGTGAATAAACCAACATTCATGACTTCACAGGAAGGTGAAGAAGGAACAAAAGGTGAACTAAGTGTCTTCAATAATTAGAAGGCAGGCTACGAAACTATATGATTTCCATAATTTACAAGCCTTATTTCAAGGTAAATGTATAGCAATGTGGGGTTTTTTTAGTAAAAAAGTTCATAAAGGTTTTACAAAATACGACAAAAAAAATTTGCAAATACAGATACAAGGTAAAACAACATAATATGAAGGCTTCACTGCCATCTCATGCCATGACAAATTCCACTGTTTCCAATAGGTCTGCTTAAGTATTGCTTAGATGAACTACTACTACTAGCCTGTGACCATATATTAGCAAACAGAAGAGCACTTCTGCCTATGTTGAAAAACAGTCTCTGGGCTAGAACAAAGGCCAAGGGAACTACAGATGCAAGTAGAAGAAAAGGTCATTACCAGGCTAATAACATGAAAGGCAGGTATAGATTAATGCATCAACAAACAACAGCCATAAAAAAGAATGGTCTTCCCTGCCTAAATAACTTCTGTGGAGACAAGATCTACCTAGTTTGGGGGGATTTGTGAGGCTAGGCTGCAGTAAGAACACCACAGCTGTCAGTTACTGTATAGATGAAGTACAAGATGTTTGATGAACAATGAAGGGTGATTTGCTGCATTCTGCACTTGGGTATCTGGCTAACATGCAAAATCTCCACTGGCTGTCATGTACACCAAACCATCACACAAAGGCAAGAATCACAGGAAAAGATACGTACACCCAGACAATATATAGGGCTGTTTGCACATGACTCTGCACATTTAAGATCCAAATGTCTCTATAATTAAAACATTCCTAACATCAAAGGAAAGGACAGGAAAATAAAGACTAAGGAAAAGAGAGACTAAGAGTTCACACAGTCTCATTTGCTTCTCCTTCAGGCACAGTAACAGACCTTACAGAAGATATGGTTGAAGGAGTTATGAAGAAGTAAACAGGAATTTCAAAGTTAGATTGTGAGGAATTACATTGTAGGCATTGAGGAGAAAAGGATTAAAACTTTAGGCCATACTGTCCTGATCCGTGGATGGTTTAGATTGTCTATCTGGCTGCAAAGCAAAAGGTCCTGATCTATGAGAGCTGGATTTATCTTGAAGGGGTGAATGCAGAATGAATTGGCCATTTAATAAGCATCTCTGATTGAGACAATAATTCAGACCTATACAGTATGGAAAACCCAGTCACAGAATGAACAATGCCATTTAACCCATCCTTATTTTACTTCCACCTCTTCTGTCTGCATTTTGAAAGAAAGGACAACAGCAGACACCAAAAGAAAGCCTGCTTTTTCTCTGTTTTTTTTTAGAAACTTAGTTTCCTCAACAACATGTTCTTTTTCAGGTTCTGGTTCTTTCTAAAGCCAGTTAGGGTCACCAGTCCTTTTCTTCTATTTCTCTCCAGACCAAAACACCATCTAGATGAACTTCCCTAACTCCAGAGTCATCACAACATTGATGCATTTTTTCCAGTGAAACACCTAGGATGAAAAACAACCAAAATACCACTCCCACAAGGAGTCATCAATGATCATAAACCTCTGCCCTGGTTTTCTGTGACCAGCTGCCAGAAACCTATTTACCAAGTATAGAAAAATATCACCTGCTGTTTCTGAAAACATTTCAGTTCCACACAAATAATGAAAAGGTTCTCTTTTACACAGCAGTGTAATTCCTTTAGAATACTAAGTGATGAGTTCTTATGATCTCTCCATATTTCCCGGAGCAGTTAATAAATTCATCCCTTTTTTAACCTCTTAGGACCAAGGAACTTTTCTTGGATCCTGACCCTCAAAGAACCAGACACTCAGATTTCTGCTCACTGATCTCTTAAAACCTTTCTCTTCTCTTGAAGGATGGTGTTTTTACATAATATTATGTGTTCACTCCCAGTCCTTCCAATGACTATTTCCCCTTAGCAGGGGAACATATGTAACATAGTTGAAGTGATTTCATTTAATCAAACAATGGATATTCTTTCCCTATATAACACATGGCACCTTTCTGTTGCACAGTAGGAATGGATAGCTAGCCAGTTCACTGGACATTGACAGAAAAGTGTATTTATCTGAACAGTCAGTGTGAATGAGATTGTCCCGGTAAGTCCTGCCTTTACATAACTGCTGATGTTACTGATATTTTTGTCACTAATACCACTGTTGCTGGCACCACATTATTTTACGTACCTCTTTCAGAAGTAGAACTAACAAACCTCCCAAGTTGCTTATAAGCACTCATTGTCTCCCGCAAAGTTGTTCATTCCTTCTGAGAATAATTCTCCTGAACTAGTCCTCCTGCTTGCCCATGCTGTGCACATTCTGCTACCAGTTACAAGCTCTCGGTCAGTCACGTAAGCCACTAGGGCTCCTGCTGCTTCTTCCAAATGCTTCAGCTTTCAAACACATTACCTTGGCTTGCACTCACCACAGCATGTGCAGCTCCACGGAGTGACTCTTTTGATTAATTTTTATTTTTCTAGACTGATTCTGAGATCAACATTTCTTTCCAAATCAGATCTCCATTTTAAATATTCCTTTGTGCCCTGAGTTTTGCCAGAGAGTCTGGTGCCAGAGAAAGCTGCTGGAACCCACCGGACATAAAGTGACCTGGCCCAGGGAGTGGGTTTAAGACATATATAAATGAGAAGGGTGAGTTTAACTGTGGTCATAACAAATTGGTAACACAAGAACTGAAGAAAAAGTTTCCTTAGGAATTTCAAGTAGGAAGAGAAAGACCAGAATAATGTTGCACACGCAGGTAGAAATGATGAACACGGGTTTTAAGGTATTTATCCAGAGATACAAAAGAATGAGAGTGGCACAGCATAGCAATGGCAAATAGCCTAGGGAATCTGTGGAGAATCCAGAGCTAAATACTCCAAGGGAAGGCAACCCATTCAGGAAAGGCTTTGATTTCCTCTTTGTATCTCAGCAATGTTTATATTGTCCTGCATAAATATTACAAAGTTACATAGCCCTATTTTATTACGGTCACTATTTTAATATAAGAATAACTTTGTTATCCTAGTACTTAATAATTACATTATTAGTTAACTGACAACAAAATAATTTAGTTGTTAAAGCACACCTAGTGTTTGCTTATTTAGTGATATTTGGCCCAGTACCAGTGTAAGCACACCAGAGAATGAAGCAGATTACAGATGGTATATCAAAAGTCATATTTACTTATAGGATAGCTCTCCAGACATAGAAATCACAATCAGTAAATGTAGATCTAACCTCTGAAGTATTAAAGGTAACCAGCTCAAGAACTACACAGACTGCCAAAACAGCATCCAGCGTTAACTCAACAGCCTGTGGCTGCTCAGCTTGTACAACACAAACATAACACTGCACTTTCTTTCATCTACAGTGTATTTGGGACTACTCCAGTGCACAATAAAACTGCAATATCTGGAATAGTAATTTTACATGCACGCTGCTTAGAGTTTTGAACAAAATGTTCAGTTTTTCTTCACTAAGCTTTCCTTGTAGCACATAAAGGGAGCTTTGAAGGAGCTGTCTCCTGCTGAAACACTATACAGAAAAGCTTCTCACAATGTACCTTTACCTACATCTACTTCCAAAAAAGTTGAGCATTATTTGGCATTCATTCACAGTGAAATTCCAAAACTTGCAAGACGTGTCCATTAACACTTTTGAGACATCTTCTCAGACCATTTATCAGGTAATAATGAAATGTATCACTGGGAAGTAATTGCAAAGACCATAGCTGGTCCTGAGTAAAGAGCAAAACAGTGTCTGATTCATTAGGTATTTTCCTATAAATCGAATTATATAAATCCTTTGTGACTTAAATACTGTCTGGGCTAGTTTGAAATGTAGTTTAGATAACCAAGGCCAATAAGTATTCAACATAAGGATAGCTTAATTTTATAGAAATAGAAGTGATTAAATTGAAGGAACTCTGAATTTTGATTTGGCCAAAATGTGGATTTTTTTCAATTAAATCACAGTGTAACTGTAGCATTTTTAAAATCTCATTAAAATTGTTCTTAAATAAACAAACATTCTCCTGCAGCATTGACAATTCAAACATTCACATGTACTACTGAACTCATTTAAAATATTCCTAGGGGATATAAGAGGCTTAGGTCCTATACTCTCATTCCACTGCACAATGTCATTTAATAATCTCAGTCTGATCATGAAACAAACTACAGAGACTTTCATCTATTAAAACAAACAAGTGTAAAAATCAAACTATAAAACAGTGAGAAGAAAATCGGATTTTTGGAATCCCTTTGGTTTAAATAATCAAAAGCTATACTAATAAAGGCAGTGCAATCATTTTCCTCACAATGCATGACATAATAATATTGAAACATGCAGATCTAATTTGTGAATGTTGTAGCTTTACCCATACACATTGAAACTACTTGAATCTGCTCAGATGCTTTGTTTGGAATGCATCATTGCTACTTCCATTGGGCCTACTTCTACTGCCTTTCCTAAGGCAAATCATCCAGTACAGGAGATACTTCATCATTCACTTGCACATTTCTGGATGAATAGTTCCACTAATGAAGGGTATAAACTCTTTTCCTAGATAAGGATTTTAATGTATTTTGTTTAAATAAGAAAACAAAAGGAAGCAGTGCAATAGAAACATTCATTCATTTCTTAATGAAAAATAGAATATGAAACAAAGAACCCCAAGTCTTTACAGGCATGACCTAGACGTTTGCATTTTCGGTTATGCTTACAAAGATTTTCTCAGGCACCAAATTCCCTCCTAACTGCTTAGTTTTCATTATGCACTAAAGTAGCTTTCTCATGAATGACTTTCTCAGGCTAGCTACCCTTTGGATGACTTAAGCATCTTGAAGCTCACTGTTAGCTGTCCACCTAACCGTTAAGCATCATGGCACTACATATCATGACATCAAAACTCTTATACCACTTTTGCAGCAGGTCTGTGAAATGCAAGTGGGAAAGCTACAGCTGGGAGATACAAAATCTGGGTTTTTTGCTTCATAACATAGTTAAAGTTACATGAAAATCTGAGATACAGAGCATACAATTGCAGGGAGGCTAGACCATTGTATCTTCTTATACTTTTTTTAGTAACAGCATAATTCTCACCAGCACTGTTTTATGAGGATGATAAAGAACTCAAGTAAAAGCCAATGAGAATTTCTACCATTCCCAAATTCCTTTTGATGTACATGTTATGTCTAAAATCTAAGCACAGGAACAAAATTCAAAGCATGGATGCCTATACATAATTAGCATCTCCTGTTCATTTATCTTCTATGCTTTAAATAAACCCAGGTAGATAAAGATGAGAGTACTAGCTATAATAAATTGTAATCTGTGAAAAACTGAGAAAGAAAAAAGAGAGAGACTAAGGAATACAGTGTGTTGCCTTTGTCCATGATGTTTATTAAGCAATCTACAAATACTAGTGAGTGTAGAAAACACTGTCTTGTGTAATAGCAATAAATAAGACACATGAATAGAAATAAAACCAGAGCCTTGACAAAACCCTTTCCCTAATCTTTAAATATATAAATTTTCCCAAATTTAAAATGCATCTCTCTGTATCTAATCCATAGAAGGCATACTGCAAATGCAGCCAATACACTATGACCATAAGTTTTAAGGAAAATATTACCAAATACTATGACTAAACTTGTGATTTTTTGGAAATGTGAATCACAAATATGAAAATGAAACCACAAACTAAATAACAGTAACTATAGCTCCAGCAGGGCACTCTTCATCACTTTGCTTTGGATACGATTTCATTCAATGCACTTTACACATAAGAGAGGAAATAACTGTTATTTTAATTTGTCTATTCAAAATGTTTACAATTTTTAAAGAACATGATCACTTAGGGTTAAAAAACAACCAAAAAAAAGTCAATTTTTTTTTAAGAAGTCCAACGGGATTTTATTTGCCATGGGGGTCTTTCAGATGATGCTAGAAGACGATGCACTAAAGAATCCTTGACATTCATCTGTGACCAGTCCCAGATTCTTTGTGCAAAATTTCTGCTACATGAAATGGAAAGCTTTGCACCATTTTATGACTGATGGACTCAGAGGTCCTCTTTAGTGGTAAAATCACTGAAATTCATAACAACAAAATCCACAGACTACTTCTGGGATGAGGAAGCTCTATCTCTATATTGAAGCTGTGATCTAGGTGTGTTTATCATCTTGACAATGTACCCAAGAAGTAAGGAAGCTTTGCTTGCCCCATTTTAAGATGGTGACCATGGTTGCCACAAGGCTAGCACTAGAAAAGCTTGAGCCAAATATTCTATAACATAGCATACAGCATTTTAATCACTGAGAAACCTGATAGCAAACACTAAACTAATAATACTGATCATATAAAGTAGGTGTGAGGCTAATTAAGCTGTATTGATTGCTATTTCTTTATGTCCTAAATACATATTTTACTAGATTCCATTCTACTTGGTAGGAGGCTATTGAAGTTTTTCACACAGGATAGTTTGGCCATCTGCAATGAAGCTCCGAATGAGTAGCGGGAAGTCTTCAGTTCAGTTTTCATTAAGCCATGGCATAGAGTTTGGCCCAAAGCCAGCCTTCTCTTCCAGCTTAAGATTTGGCCTACTGTCAACATCTGCAAACCAAACTTGCATGGCTTTCACAATTCAGCATTTAATAATTACGCATTAGATTTAGCTACTGGATGACTGATCTGTGCACAGACAATGAAAACTAAAGTTACCGATCTGGAATAGCCAAAAAGACAACAGACAAAACCATGTGCTACTTTGGATATGACATATCAAAAGAGCAAAAATAATTAAGAGGGAAGGGACATGCCGATAAAAACTGTTCTATAGTCAATGTGCATGTGTTGAATAAAAGATATTTTTGAGAAAATGAATTGAAGACTGAAAAAAATGCTATGCTAGGAAAGCTCTGGGCAACTCAAAACAGCATAGAGCACTGCTTTCTCAGCTATTTTATTAGGAATAGGACATACTGTAGATACGCAGCTTTAGCTGTGGAAATTTTAAATCTCTGAAATCCCTGGGAGTCACTGTTACTAGTGTCCACAGTGAGGCAGAACTAACTGCTGATCATTTTTGCAAATCCAGCCTAAATAAAGACCTGGAAACCACAGGTGCAACCTAGCCCCATTACTCTTAACATGACAGTCATCCTTTTCATTATGCTTGCCTCCACACAACCACAATCAAAAATGAAAATGTGTTAGTTTGGTTTTAATGAATAAGGCCTCCCACACATGCAAAAAATAAACATTATTTAAATACCATACACAGAGACAGGCAAAGGAACAGTTAAAATTACCCCATTTTGACATTTCTTTCTCTCCTTCCTTCCTAGTAAAAGAAAAGATTTCTGTGTCCAGTAATGTACCAAGTTTAACATTATCCTTGCAAACACATAATCCTTGCGAACAATACTTTACCTTCCTTGTTCTATGTGATACTGAGAACTACGTATATTGTTGCATGGAGAATTGGAAATGTAATATATGTAGTATTTCTTGTACAAGTAGGTTAGTACATACAGTTTGGCTGTGCCATTATTTGTAACAGCTTGTTACCACATGTCATGGTTTAACCCCAGCCAGCAATTAAAGCACCACGCAGCCACTCGCTCACTCCTCTCCCGCCCCAGTGGGATGGGGAGGAGAACTGGAAAAAAAGTAAAACTTGTGGGATGAGATATGAACAGTTTAATAACGAAAATAAAACCATATTATTAGAATAATAATAATTATAATGAAAATAAATCTAACAAAAAGAGACAGAAATAAAACCAGAGGAGAAAAGACAAGTGATGCACAATGCAATTGCTCAGCACCCACTGACTGATGCCAAAGCAGCAATCTGCCCCCCCTGCAAACTCCCCCCAGTTTATATGCTGAGCATGACGTTCTATGGTATGGAATATCCCTTTGGCTAGTCCGGGTCAGCTGTCCTGGCCAGGCTTCCTCCCAGCTTCGTGTGTACCTGCTTGTTGGCAGAGTATGGGAAACTGAAAAATCCTTAACTTAGGATAAATGCTACTTAGCAACAACTAAAACATCAGTGTGTTATCAGCATTATTCCCACACTAAATCCAAAACACACTGTATCAGCTACTAAAAGAAAATTAACTCTATCCCAGCCGAAAACAGGACACCACACTAACAGTTGATATTCTCACAAGACAGATTTTTATTATCTTACGTAAGATTTAGACGTACAATTTCTTAATAAACACACTTTGAGATTTCTTTAAATGGGGTATATAGAATGACTCTAAAAAATTGCTGTATATGCCTGATACTGCTTCAGTCTAGAACTGTTACTGTAGCTACCTTTGTGGATGGTTTACAGCTGCATGAGAGCTCAAAACTGTATGATTAAAAGTCCAGCATCTGAGTGTTCACATAAAGCTGAGAATCATACTGATTTAGGCATAGTAGCCTTAAAAAAAGGAAAAAAAAAAATCCCAAAATAGTTTGTGTACTCTTCCAATAATTCTTCTTACATATAGACATTTTATGTAAATAGATATGTGAATAGGGTATTAGGTACTAAAATTGTTTGAGTTTAGTTGGTGATTTTTAAAAGGTTGTTTCTCAGAACGGAAAAATAAAAAAAATCCTATGTGTATTTATATATCATACCATGAACTAACTGTTTCTGCTTATGTTCGATGCATTCCTTCTTGCCTTCTTTTGCTAACCCCTCTCTGGAAAAGAGTACAATACTGCTTAATTTTTAACAAAAAGTTAAAACATTTAATACTTATTTTCACATGAAAGAGGATATTTATTTGTATTAAGATGACCTTAGGTATAAACCCTTTGCTTTAACCCTGTGTTTAACAACAGTGAGTTGGAAATATCTGAGACTAAATAACTTCTGTTTGATTTTTTTTTTTAAATTGCACTCAGTTAAATGAACAAGCATGAAAATCTTACTTTACATGAGAAAGGAAAGTGAGCAATAAAAATAAACAGGAAATACAACTTCCACTTATCTATTCTTTTATTATGCATTCATAAAACATATAAAATGTATTTTCATATGTATGTTTTAAAGAAATGTTCATTTAAGAGTTTTACCCAAAGAGCCAGTTTTCTTTCTTCCTTAACTTCACAACACCTGTTGTTAATATATCAAAATTGATGAAACTTTTGAACTCATCCGTTAGCTATTTCTTATCATGTCTTCATTTCACAGATAATAGGATGTCTCTGCTTTCTCTACTGCTGTACTTTCCTATATCATTAAGTAAATTCAAGAATGAGCATTATGCCCAGTTACAATTCTGGTAATCAGGGCTTGTGACTGCCATATTTTACCTTTTCCTGACTTTATGAAAAAACTGTAATCTAAAAATGAAATTAACAGTTGCTTGCAAAACACACATATTTTGTATTTTCATTTGTCTGCTGGGACACTGAGATATTGTCTGGCTTTTAATTACAGATTGCACAATAAAAAAATTGTAGTGTGTCCTCAAGGCTAAGGTGTCATTTTGTATTGAATCATCCATCTTGCATCTAATTTTCACTCCTGACACAAGCCACAGCTTTTGTCAGGAAGAATTTTTGTTTGGATGTTAGCTTTTTATATATTGCGAAAGAAAGCTGTCTGATGCGTTCCCTTAACTCAACAGCATAGTCAGAAGCATTCACAACCATTGTGAAATGACTCAAAAAATCAGCTATTTAGAATGCATGAAGATCACACCAGAGGTTTCAAGATTCTTTTTTAAGCTCCTTTCTTCCTAAGTAATCTTCCCTTCCACAGATGTCTATCATTAGATACATAGGGAACCTTTAGGAAAATAGAAACAGAAATTGTCACATTAGATCAGTTCCTAACAATGACTG
Organism: Strix aluco; assembly: GCF_031877795.1. Lineage (NCBI taxonomy): Eukaryota > Metazoa > Chordata > Aves > Strigiformes > Strigidae > Strix > Strix aluco. Next base: position 45,191,694 of record NC_133931.1, read on the forward strand.
GTATAAGACATTTCAGAATAAATTAAAACAAAACAAATATGCAACCTAGAGTAAGTGATTAAAAGAAAGTTCATTCTTGCTGCACATGCACATTACTTACTGATGTTCTCCAACATCACCTCAGGTAAGTATTTTGCAATTTGCAATGCATTTAAAAATAAGGGTGTATTGAAAAAACACTACTGAATAGCAACAGTGAAAACATTAGCAGTTCTCTGCTACTGTTTAGTGAAGATTCAGCCTTAAACATGCTTAAAAGATTAACAGTGAATCCAAAGGATGACTGGATACCCTAAAGGATGCCTGAAGCCTGGGCACATTTAATCTTCTACAGTGTGCATGGTGTTGGGTTGTTCTAGGAAGTAGCCCAATAAACTGTCCTGTTGTCAACCACAGGATGTGTCTCCAAGAGAGTATGGGATAAAAGGTCTTAGGCTTAGCTCCTCTACCACAGAGTCAGTGCTACAGACATGGAGAGAGACGTTTTACTGGGGCCTGCAGTGATTGGACAAGAGGTAACGATTTTAAAATGAGTGTAGATTTAGATTAGATATAAAAAAGAAATTCTTTGCTATGAGGGCGGTGAGAAAGTGGAACAGGTTGCCCAGAGAAGTTGCGGATCCCCCTTCCCTGGAAGTTTTTAAGGCCAGGTTGGGTGGGACTTTGAGCAATCTGGTCTAGTGGAAGGTGTCCCTGCCCATGGCAGGGGGGTTGGAACTAGGTGATCTTTATAGGTCCCTTTCAACCCAAACCATTCTATGGTTCCATGATTCTGTGTTTCAGCATGCACTAAGGAATAATGTAGACTCCACCTTTAAACTTGACCTTCTTTTTTTTTCTACCCAGGATTTCCACCATATCTACTGAATGATTGAATGTAGAATGGGATTTAACATGGACTGATGATTGAATTTAAAATACAAAATATAAATACACTATAAAATATAAAAATACAGACATATACGTAATAACTAGAAAGGCAATGTGACTCCTCTTTTGCTATACAGAAAACTTGTAGAAGAGCAGATGTTATTGAGTCTATTTCACCCTCAATGAGGAAGACCTAAACCACCTCACTTTCCTCTCCCCCCCTTTTTAATTTACTAACATTATATTACCAAAATAACTCTGTATTGCTAAGTTTTTGACATCTTCAAGGGACAGAACTTCATAATGCAAATAGACGGTCAACAATTTCACCAAATCCTCCAAAGCAGAGAGATGCTGAGAAGCCATTTCACAGAAGCTGGGAAGCTCGGGCTGACTGTGGTCCAGGGCAGCCAGTCCAGATATGGTGCCACGAAGGAAACATCAGGCTTTTCACATGGTAAATGAACATATTTGACCTTGCTGATAGGCTTGTAAAAGTTATTAAGATGGAAAACTGCTACATTTTTTCCTGAACGTTAGTTTATATTGTTCCTGCAGACCTGAGCTCTTCTATTTCAAACACTGAATGAATAGATCTTTGTCAATTCCTTGCACTTCACTTATCTTCAGATGATTTAGGGGTTTTATAGGAATGCTATTATTACTATTACTATTATCAGCAATGTACTCTACAGGAAATACACTGTTCTTTCTTTGAAGTAGCATGTGTTTTACTTCAGTCTTGTATACCTTTAAGGAATAATATTTAGATCCTAACTTGACACCCAATAAGTCAATGAAAATAATGTAGTTCCCACTGATCAATATATCTTAAATGAAGACAGGAAATTCTTCCTACAGTATGAGGCTAAAGAAGAGGAAACTGAATGCCAATTGTTCTACAGTACATGACTGAGACTCTAAGTGAAGATTAAAATGATAATAGATACAGCAATGCATTTTTAGTGGTATCAATAGCAACACATTAATAGTGCTGATACACTAATTCAAAAAAACCCACCTCAGTAGCCTACTAAAAAAATGGGAACATCACTTTATACTAAAAGGAAAATACACTCAAAGACACATATAATCTTCATCATGTTTGCCAGATCAGTTCAGGTAGTTAAGAGTATGCTGATAGGAGACACTATGAAGAATATGAAACATTTTTTTCACATTTAACATATCTGCATAGATAATGATCATTAAAATTGTAAATGTTACATAAGAAAGTGTATGTTACAAATGGTTCACTACGATTTTGTTAAAAGTAATTAAAAGAGGGTAAGGAAACAGAAGTATTCTTAATCTTTAAGAAAAAAAAGGTGAATGCATATAGACATACATATGCACCTCTACACATTTTTGTTTTTTATTTTATGAATTTATGCATATGTGTGAGCTCAAGAGTAGGTAAGGGAAAGAATAGTCACTCATTCTCTCTTCAAGTGATCCTTTTTTTTTTTTTCTAAATGAGGGATAGGATGCCAACTTGAAGCATTTATGCTAAATTAACATTGATGGCCAATGTATATTTTATAGTTAAGCAGCTTAACAAAACTAGAATAAGAATGCTGTTAAGGTTTCAGAACCATTCCTCAAAAATGCAGGAATGTTACAGCTGAGACTGCTTGCTTTATCACAACGAAGCCTTTTGCCAGTGCTTTGTGATACAGCTTTTAATTATATAGTCACATACTTAGTTTTGCAAGATTAGTTTCTGAGCAACAGAAGACAGTCTTAACATAGGAAATGTCAGGCTTTCACAGCACCAGTAATGTTGCTAGCCTTGCTTATAAATGAAAGATTAAAATTCAGAAGAATACATAACTAGTAATGAGTAGCCTAATGGTGAATTTAATGTATGCTTCTTGCCACTCACTGAAGTGCTAAGGCTTGGACAACAGGCCCAAGCCTGAGTTGACCTATAGATGAATCCTGTATATTTTATAACTGATAACCATTGTGCTAGTAGGTATTGTATTAAGTTATAACAACCTATTTATGCTGGTGTAAAAAGTGCTAAAGCATTGAAATACTGCAGCCTGAACAACAGGCCGCAAGCTGAAGCTGCTAACTTAGCATGTAGTCATTAGTAAAATATGTAAACTCGCTAGTGAAAGACAAAATATAATTAGTAGTGAGGAGAGAATGTATCCAACTTTCCTTTTGCAGCCTTGTTCAAGGCTGAGAACCCAAGTATTTGGCCTTGTTAGAAACTCCCTTGGTTCCCCCCCGGAGCCCTGGCCAGGCTTTGGGTGGAATCCAACAGAAGAATGAAACCAGAAACTTTCCGCTCAAAACAAAGGTGCCAGCTATTCTGGCTTGTCGATCTCTGGTATATAAGGCTGGGCTCGTTTGCAGAGACTTTGGATGCCTCACCTATGGGTGGATGCACCGCGTAGGGTTTCCCACTTGCCGGGACAGGCTCTCCAAATCCTCGCTGTAACCGGGGCTCCCCAGCGACTGCGGATCTGGATGATGATGATAATATATGCAAGTGGTGATGTATTTCTCTTAATTACTATTCTCTCTCTCTCTCTTGTAGTAATGATTTGATGCATTACCCTGTATTTTCCTGTTTGTTGCTTTAAGTGCACTGTTCTGCTTCTTCTTACGCTGTTACATTACTTGGTTATCACTAGTAAAGTACACCTACTCTTTTCACTCTGGTGTCCGAGTTTAATTGGTATCCTTAATCAGCAAAACACACACCTGCAAGGACTCAAGAAGATTGAATGGGCAAATAAAAAGAAAATTCAAATTACAGTGTATGAAATACATATAAAAAGTAATATCCAAACTTTCAACTATTGGTTGTGTTCTTTTTTCAACCAACTCCTGTCAACTTTTTTCAATCCCCTGCAAAAGAATTCAAAACCATAAATCTGCTTAAAAAAATCTAGAGTATATTCTAATTCTCACACTTACGTATGTATTAGATGTTTAAACAATTAAAAATGTTTGTCTAGGAGGTAAAATAGACAGCATTTAAATTGCAGGAATTAGCAAAACCACAACTTTTCAGCTATGTTATAATACAAGAAAGGAAAGATGTTTTGGCAAGAACCCATGCTGATCAATAAAATTCATACACTTCTAGCAGCAGACTATCTGATGATACATAATTAATCTTTGATTAATTACTTTAGACACTACAATTATTTTTGCAGACTGTAACAAGCAGAGTTACACAAGTTTTTTTCAGTGTAAATTGCAATAATTCTACTTAAATCAGGCTTCGATGTATTCTCTTCTAAACTCTCCTTTATCCAACCCTGACTAATTTTTAAGTGCAAACAGAATTTGGTTTTATTTTTATCTTTCTTACGTCTGAATTTTTATTCATTCCTCAAGTTAATTTCTGCCTTTATTCTTACCATTTTCTTTGTTATGGTACTCCTGAATCTTGCTAATCTTGCAGAATTTAAGAATATGAAGCTCAAAGCAGGTGTTTAAATTGGGTCTCAGACACTATCTCAACTTTTCTACATTGTGAAAGATTTAGCCTACTGCAAAAATTGTACCAATAACTGTATAGCTGAGTGCTATATAGTACAATTTAAATGTCCACCTACATAGCAACAGATAATTACACCACTTGCAGTAAAAACTTCCCTAATACTCATGTTATAGGTCTGAAACCATTAGATTTATAGCAAGTCATTTTACAGATTGCTTTCTACATTTTGGCCATGGTTCTTCAACGAGTATGTCCATTTCATTAGGAGCTATGCATCAATAACTGAATCCACTTCAAAATGGTTGTCCTAACAGTATATGCTGCCAGAGAGATTTATTTTGTCTTGCCTCACAGATGACACTCATTCACTCACTCTCATTGCCATTTCTGTCTTTTCTCTATTATGTTCCATTTGCAAAATTTTATTAAGCTTTTGAGAAGCACAGTTGCTACTTTTCCTGCTGGAGTCACTAATTCTTTGCAGCACTGTCTGTTTCCAATAAAGCACTTAAACTGGTTTGCATATTTTTTTTTCTTCCTGGAAGTTGGAAAATTCATGTCATCTTTCTGGGGATTCTGGACAGCTAGTTCAAACATCAACAAAAGTTGCTCACTCTCAAAGGCTAACAAAGTCCTAACAACTGTATAGTTTATTTCAGTAAATTCAGAGTCGCGATGTTTTCTGTACAGTATGTGTGTAGTGAGAACAAAATGTTCAAATTAATCATATTACAACATATTCACTGCCCAGCATACATGAAAACATTTTTGTCCAGAAACCCTGGTTAGTAATGTGGCAAACAAACATGGGAAAAACAAGTTAAATATTGCCAATATCACTTCCAAACTTCCATTGATTTTTCAGTATTACAGTTAACTTCTGTAGAAAATGATAACTACTGCACTGCTGTAATGACTTTCAATTACTTAAAGACAGTGTGATAGGAAAGAAAATAAGAATCAAAACAATTAAGATATTTAATTATTTCAAAATGCTTCCATCAATATAGCAACACTCATAATACATTTTCTCAGAAGACATACTTTCTTTTGCTAACTAAACTACTTGAATACAAGAAATAGAACCAAAATACAAAGTATTCATCAAAACGTCCACAATCACTTGCTCCAACTATTAATGTCTGGCAAGAGAGTATCACATATTGCGTATTTATAATTGCTTGGCTTTTAAGAGTTAACACACATATGAAAGCACTTCTTGATGAGATTTGTAAAGCCCACTGAAGTATTGCATAGGTCACCATTTGCTAATGCAGCTCATTTTCACTTCAATTCTTGAAGAGGACTTTTTTCTTTAATTGCAAATGAATTTGGGGTGGACTATAACGTAACTGCCCCATTTCACAGATAAGCACTTCCTCCCTTGCCAAACATCTTGTCCTTATATAGACATACAGATCACGATAAAGCTAGTCATCTAGGTAACATTTTCAGTGTCTTTTTTCCCACTACTTTAGCAAGGAATATGTCACGTTTGGCACATTAGCAACAGGAATCTTTAGCTGACTTTTCAGAAGACACCAGACTCTCACAGTTTTTCTTGATTGCTTCCTATCAATTTTCAAATCAGAGTTTGTCTAATTAAAAATGAAAAAGAATGTTTCCAATCTTTTCCACTCCAAAATGTCATTGTTTTAGCCATCCTATTTGCCTGCACCTCTCATTTTTTCATGCTTCTCATGCTCTGCAGCTGTTGATAGCTCTCATTTTCCTCCTTCACTGGTTTTTAACAGTTCAGTAAGCATAAATTCTGCAGCTTGTTAATCCTGGGAATCATTTTCCTCCAACTCACTGTCTTGTTACAGTGCTATATCTTTACTTGGCTCCTGCCTTGCAATCTGAGCTTCTTCCAATGCTGCTGCTTTATGAAAATTTTTAGGTTTGTGCATTTTCAGTTGGGCAGCTATTAGATAGTGGCAGCCATTGTCCTCCAAGCAATTTCTAGCTTACGCGCTAGAGGTCCTTTTGCTTCTTGGGCCAGTCAACTCAGGAGCTTAGTATAAGCCCAAAAGCTGTGAGTTTTGAAGATTTTAGGTGAAAACAGCACACAAGAAGAGAGTTCTGCTACAGACATAAGAGGCAAATCAAAAGGAATGAACTAAGTGGGAAATGCAGACAAAGACAGCAGCATTAAGGAGATACAAAGTGCAACAAAGCACGAGACCCCAGAGTAACAGGGAAGGACCAAGATGTCAGTAGAATGATTTTCTGCTTAAATAGCTCAGAAAGGATTCTAAAAACTTTGCTTCAGAGAAATTTAACCCCAATGGTTTCAATTTTTTTACTGATTCAAAGGAAACTATATTACTTGTAATATGATATTTAGTTTGCAGTTTTCTCTACCATTGGGGACTACCTGCTACAGAGTACCTAGAAAGAATCAGTTAGACATTGGCAGTAGTCTTTTTTAAGAGCAGAAATTATTCTTTACCTCAGGATAGCTGTCATTTACTTGATTGGCATAATCAACTGACAAAAACAACCTTTATACTTGTTTTTTTCCCCAAAGGGACCTCTTTTATTTTCATCCTTCTCTACATCCCACGTACCTACACAACATCAACTACCTCAACATATAAAATTATTTCACAGATATAAAAGAAATGTAAAGTTCAAGTACCTAGCGACCAAGTCTTTTCTAACCCATTAGAGTTAAAAAAACAAAACCCAAAACCAAACCAAAGCAAACCAAACAAAACCAAACCAACCAACCAAGCAAAAAAACCCCAAACAACTTACAAGTCAAAACTCAACAAACAAGCAAAAGACCCCATAAACAAAACACTACATAGGCACAAAATTAGGATTCCATGCCTGGCAGTCACTTACTGGACTAGCCCTTTTTTTCCATCTGAGCTCCATTACCACATACAGGTTTCCAGTGTATTCTTTTGATATATTTTGTTAGTCTTTCCCAAGACTAAAGATGGATGGCATGGAAATAAGCATAACCATTAGGGCCTTTCCACACTGAGTCCTACAGTGCAGGAATGGCTTTTTTTAGCTGATAACATACATCTTCCAGACCACCATGACAAAGGCTCATGTTGGCATAAAGACATGGTCCAACAACACTGGTGACTGTAGTTTCTTATAGTCTACTCTTGGGATCCAGCAGCTCAATTAAATATTGAAAAAAACATTATGAGTAAACTTGCAACAAAACCTATAAATTTATCACAAAACATATAGCTCTGTTTTTCCTAATATAGACAAATCCCTGAAAGATTTGCATAACCTAAATTACAGGCATGATATTTATACCTCTTCCTTACCACTATGTCTGAACAGTTTTGTATGTAATCATTTCTCAAACATTTTTTCTTGCCTGGACTGGGGACACAGACACAGATTGGAAGCCCTTAGTTCAGGAGATTCATTACAGTAGGGCAGAAACATAAAGGACACAGAGGGCTTTATGTTTTCACTTTCCTCAAAGCACTTTTTTTTTTTTTCCCAAGGTAAAAATTACCAAAAACATTTTTCCTCCTTATACTTTACTAACACAAGGCTTCCTGAAGCAAGAAGCTGAGATCTATAAAGCCTCCCAATAGTATAAAAGAAATATTTCATCTTTCTTCCTTATCAACAATAATAATAGTATGCTTATTTTATCCCTTATCCGTACACTTTTATCCTTAATCTTTCATTATCTGAATGCCTTTGCTATTTCAGCCTTTTGCTTTCAGCTTTTGCAGCATTCTACCCCAAGAGCTACCAGTCTTCAAACTCCATCAGACACATCTATTCACTTCCAACATATTTTCCTTTCACACACAATGCAATGCTTTAATTTGACCCATTTGCCTTGCAACTACTCTTCCTGAGTTTTACTCCTCTGTTGTGATTATGGCTCCCATTCTCCTTCTACCTCCTAATAACTAATTTTAATTAAATTAATCAGAATCTGTAAGTGAAAACTACAGTAGTCTTAGTGTTGAAGGATATTTGAGAGGAAAATGGGAATTCTTGATTTATTCCATAGTCATCTCCTGACCTTTTAGGTTCTTTTTTCAAATAAAACCATATAGTATTTCTCCTTGTCTCTATCATAACCTTAGATAATCATAACTAAAGCAAAACTACTACTAAATACACAATAAAGACCAACAGAAACTAGAGGACCAGTCCTGCAGTCACTGTACGTGAAAATGTCTAAGGCTGGAGAGGAGTCCAACCTGAAAGGCAAGATACTTTGCCTCAGCTGGAAACAACAGTAACTTGCTGGTTGGAGTAAACTGCATAGTAACTGTGCACTACTACTAAGTATTGAGTATAGCAAAACTCTACCATGCTTTAATATTTAACAAGTAGAATGTTTTACTATTGGTGGAATAGTCAAATATTGTACATGTTAGTGGTTAAAAGTTTCTAACAGTTATTTTATAAGACCTGATTTTGAACTTAAACTCTCCATTTTCTGGATCTGATGCACTTAAGAAGGCACATTGGCGGTATTGCATGTTTCCTCATATGACTATTTTATAGTCCTTCTTTTATGTTTTTTCTACACCTGATTTTATGATTTTAATTATTTCTTCATAAAGAATATTCCTTTATATAAAACTTAATTACAAAGGTCAGCAAATGCCTTAATATACTACTAAATACCACACAGTGTTATGCCATCTATATAAAAATCTTGGACAAAAGAAGTCAGGTTAATTTTAATTTAAAAGCATAATTGAACATTAAATGCTTGGGGCACGTTTTATCAAAGTAGGACTCTCATGAAGACTAAAAGAAGCTCTGAGGCTGAGAGGGACAGCTAAGAATGCCCCATGGTCTGACATGGAAAACAATACAGTGTGCATAAATGTGAGAAGTCAAAAAGGGAAGATAGCTCCTGCAACAGGTGGTGTTGTAGGAATTATCCATAAGGACTGGTAACACAGCTGAAAAAGAAGCCAAGAGATGTATGGCATGTATTTGTTCATTTTTACAACTTCCTCAGGTCATAACCATTACAACCTTTAAAATTAAAATTTCCAAAAAACATTAATAAACATGTCAAAAGTGTAAATGAACAGAACAAAAACTGTAGCTTAGGGAAAACTGACAGTCTTAGGACTGGCCTTACATGGAAAAGATAACAAGGGGCCTTTCTGTAAAGATGAGAATTACAAGAAAAATCCTTTCCTGGAAAAAAGACAGTACACAGTGCTATGTTGAGAAACAGACCCAACAGTCCTCCATTTCTTTAAATTAATCCTTTTGCTCACAGATATAATTTCAGGCTTTCTGGATAGAATCTCAGCCAACAGACTTCCATTAATAGCCAAACCTCTTACAGACACTGAAGAAGCAGCACCACAGATACGACTGAGTTTCAAAATTTAGAACACTGTCTATAGCCATAATTAACTGCAAAAGTTGGATGATGTCCAGAGCTGCAGTCCTTAGCTTAAAAGTCTGCCTGTAACAGAAGGATCTATATTAAATCCATTTTAACCCAGAATAACATTTTAATGCAGAGCATTCTACACTCATTTTAACACAGAGAATATTGCAGACAAAAAATGTAGTGGGTTTTTTTGGATATCCCTTGTTTTTTTCTACCAGAAAGTTTCAGCTATAGAAAGATCTCATTCATTTTCAGAGTGAAACTGAGGAAAGAAAATTATTTCCCCCATGTTACAAATGCTTTCTTAGAAATTGAGATCTTGCATCATAACATCCAGCAACACAGGGAATTCAGCAGGAAATTGGCTTTCACATCAGAAATACTTTTACAGGCATTTCCATAGAAAATGGAACTAATTAGACATGGCACAGGCCTTCGATTTAATTTAGCAGACATACATTGCACACAGACTTTTAAGACTTTGACTTAGAATCATAGAATCATTGAGGTTGGAAAAGACCTTTGAAATCATCAAGTCCAACTGTAAGCCTAACACTGCCAAGTCCACCACTAAACCATGTCCCTAACTGCCACATCTACAAGTCTTTTAAATACCTCCAGGAATGGTGACTCAACCACTTCCCTGGGCAGCCTGTTCCAATGCTTGACAACTCTTTCAGTGAAGAAATTTTTCCTAATATCCAATCTCAACCTCCCCTGGAACAACTTGAGGCCATTTCCACTTTTCCTGTCACTTCCTACTTGGGAAAAGAAACTGATGCCCACCTTGCTACAGTCTCTTTTCAGGTATTTGTAGAGAGTGATAAGGTCTCCCTTGAGACTCCTTTTCTCCAGGCTAAACAACCACAGTTCCCTCAGCTGCTCCTCATAGTACTTGTTCTACAGACCCTTCACCAGCTTCATTGCTCTTCTAATCCTTGAAGACTTTAGCTTTATGGTGCATAGTAAATTCATTACAGATTTTTCATGTACCTGAGAACAGCATCCTATGGCTGTAGGAATTGTTAGATTTGTCTCTAAAATTATTACTTAAGGCTTCCTGATCCACAGCAGTGATAAATAGATAGATTTAAATGTTTTTCCTTCTTATATTCATTCTACTGATGTCCAAAGTGCTAGGATGAAAATATTTGATTTAGGCAGCTGGTGATAGGAAAAGATAGAACAAAGCAGCAGTGAAGAACAGACAAAAAAGGTCTGTAACCAACTGAGGATGTTCCTCAACAGGCTTAAAATCAACCAGTGTCGAGTCTTCATGGTCCCATGCTATCTAGCAAAAAGCTAGAAAATAAATAGGAAAAGGATGCCTCTGTTCTTGACCAGAGGCATCTGGTCTCTATTATAAAAAAAAAAGGCTTTCACCTCTTCCACTTATACTACTACCTTCAGTCACTGAGGGTTGTGCTGTGAAATATTTGAAGTGTCTAAAGAAAATAATTAAACCAAACTGGGAATAGGAACATTTGATTAAATTTCTAATTTTTCAGCTTCTTCAGAGGGGAAAAAAACCTACAAAAAACCAAAACCCGCTAGAAATAGAGCACATTAAATGCACATTTAAGAGAAACAATACTAAAAACCCAAACAGATAAAAAGCACATAAATTACAACTGCAGTCAAGTACTCCAGAGTCCGTGAACAGTAACACTGAGTCACCCACCACATATTACTTTAAGTTCCTGGTATATGTAAATTAACATGTGTTTAATTGTGTGTTTTCATATACCATTTTTCTCCCCACAGAACTTCTGCTTCACTTGTACTCAGAATTAATTTCTCCATCATAGGCTAAGCATCACAAGCTGGTAACGGGTACTGCTGTAATTAAGACAGTTATACACTACTCTGAAATACTGGATTCTTTTCTTGACATGACCATGCAGTCTCTGCATGGTGATGGACAAGAAACATAAACCACAGGTGTCACCTGCAGCTTTGATATGTTTCTAGTATTATAATAATATTCTTATGATTCAACCCCTGGGATCCTGCAAGTGCTTTGTTTACTTAACTAGTAATGGAGGCCTGTTTTGAACAAATAATGTATTACAGTATGCAAAATAGTCTGAAATAATGAGCTGACAGCTATTCTAATTTTGGCCTTAATTGTCTTCTGTGTAACTTTTACAGGTATGTAAACAGGAAAATATATAACAGGTATGTTATAAAAAGAAAGCTGTTAATATAATAAAGCATCCTAAAACTATCACAGGAGCACAAGAAAACAGCTAATGACAATATTCCATAAAAAGGAACCTTGGTGGTTCAAAATAAATATGGCACACTGATGCTGTGTGAAAACTATATGTTGTGTTACTACAGCTTTGGTAAGTACTGTCTACCTTATGCATCCAATGAGGAACTTCATTTTTTAATATATCATCATGCAATTACAAATTTTATCCACCCAAATATGGATTAGAAATCGCATTAAGGTTGCACAGGGAATCTTACTGATACCATTTCTTAACTTTACAGGCCCTGGTTTTCTTACATTAGTATTTTAAACACATTTCTATTTCATATTATCTACATATGTAATTATTCATTTAAAGCATGGCATATATTATAGAACTTAGCACTATCCATAATTCAGAGAAAGAAATCAGCTGTTCAGGAGAATCCTCCTAAACAAAAGAAACTTGTCAGAAGATTCATAATCAGAACTGAAATATTTGGGGTCATGCATCACTATCCCAAAAGTCAGGAAAGAATTGCTTCAAAATGCAAACTAAGTGCATAAGTCTTTACAACAATAGGAAAAAATGCACCTGCAGAGAAAATTGTGGGTGTATCAGACACACAGGGATTTCTTGTTCTTGTGGATTTTCTGCTCCTTTGAAGACCATTTCTGTACACAAGATGCATCCAATAGCTAGCACTGTCATTTAATTAATTCATATATAGAGCTCTTTTGTTGTGGATATGCAAGATTATTGATTTCTTTTACTGCCCATTAGTGTATCCCTGAGACTTTTTTGTAATTAGAATAATTCAAAAGACAGTATGTCAGCCAACTAAGCAACTCATGCAGAGCCCAGACTTTTGCTGTGCATCAATATGCATAGTTTTTTTGTAACTTCAGGAGTGCTTGATTATGATTCTCAACATATTCAATCAGAAGGGGTTCTGAAGAGATTTTCATTTCAATTATGCATGCCTCATTATCATACTTTTAGTGAAGCAGAAAGTACATTACAAGGTGAGAGCCAAAAATGATGAGATGAAAAACACAAAGCATAAGTATCTTAGAAGGATTTCTAAATTTGTCTGAAATAATATTAATTCATAATAATATTAATCATCCTTTCTATAACACTGCATTTTTACATGGCACTTTACCATCAGCAATTCAGAGCATCTTTCACAAGATCAGGTATGGCGTAAAGCTTCAGTAAAGAAAGCACACAGTTATCACTGGGGAGATGAACAAATTAGGAAGTCTTCTGTGATGCAGTGGGATTTAAGGAGAAATGTTTTTCTGAGGTTGAAAACAGGTGCTCAGAAAACAGGAAAGCCCCTAGCCAAGAGGAAATGGGGCACTGTTACGAAAGGCAGAATTGACGGAGATGAAACCTTAGGCTAACAAAGGGAGCTAAAACAAGAGTGAAGCAACATGTAATTAGGAGATATTTGGAGCATGACGCTGAGGTCAGCAGATCAGAAAGTACACCATGGTTTGGAAGGGAAAGAGAAGATACATGACTCTGAAGGAAAAACAACACAAAAGGATGTAAAGAGAGAAATGATGTGGTGAGAAGAACATGACTTTTAATAGTGGTATTTTTGTTAGATGGGAGAGCTGAAACTCAGAATGGATATATGAGTAGAGAAGAAAGAGAGGATGGATAGATATGAAGGGACTAACTAAAAAAGCAGGTGAAAAAATAAAAGGGAAGAACTACAATGAGGAAAGAAATGGAGAGTTGATAAGGTCAGGAAGGGAGAAACTAGATGAGAAATAAGAATGATATATTGTGATAAAGATACTTGAGAGACAGCGAAAAAAGGCATAAGGAAATAAGAGAGAAATCTATGTTTAACAGTAAGACTGTTTTTACAGAGGAAAATACAGGAAGGCCAGATTGTATATATCCTAGAACATGGCTGATGGAAGAACAGTGCAGGGACACCAAAAAAGATTCAAAGGCAAAGAGGGAGGATGAAGTTAGTATGTGAACAGAAGAAGGGGAAAAAAAGATTTTTTTATTATGTGAAGACCATGGATAATATAGGGAAAAAAATCAAAAAATAATATAAAAGAATATATTAAATATAAATTCTTAATATAAATATACATTTCTAAATATAAATTAAAAAGGATAAAAATTGCAAAGTAAAGGAAGGAAAGAGAGTAAGAAATGAAGTGAGAAAGAGGAATTGTATAGATTGATGGATTGTGAAGACATAAAGAATGGGTTGACAGAAAACATTAAATTTAAGCCTAGGGGAAGTAATAAAAGGCAGGGGAGGAGGAAAGAATCCTTCTGGATATCAAATTTAAAATGCAAAATTTTAAAAGATTATTCACATGAAGATACCACATTTGTGTGAAGAAAACCACACTGATGGATGGGGCAACCTGATCTAGTGGAAGGTGTCCCTGCCCATGGCAGGGGCATTGGACTAAATTAAAGGTTCTTTCTTCTTTGAAGGTTCCTTCCAACCCAAACCATTCTGTGATTCTATGATTCTACCCCTAAGCTCTAAGACAGTGCTAGCAAACCTGATCTATCATCAGAAAATGGGTGTGCTGTTGAATAAGAGTCAAACTTAATAGGAGAGTGAAGATATGATAGAAGAATATGCATTTAAAAGCAGTAAAAGAAAGTGCTGCACCGACCTTTGAGGAAAATAATTAAGAACTATAATGCTGTATAATATGTTTGACAAATGTGATCTGTATAAGCTAAGCACAAGTGGCAGATGCCTACCTGATCTTACAGACATAAGAATATTTTCAACAGACTTCAGTGGTGGTCTGTAGCTTTCCAAATTCTTTTCCTGACTAAATGATTGACCTTAAAAGTATCTAGACATAGCAGATACTTTTAAAATTGGTGACATTAATGAATCTTTTTAAGCCTGTGGACTATCAGTAATTTCAAACAAATTCAGATGTCAGAGTTTAATAGGAGTCATGATGAATCAGAACAGGCACTTACCTTCCTCACTAAAATTAATATAGTATTATGATAACACAGCTATAGAATAAATAAGCCACCTCTACTAATAGGAAAGGGCATAAAGACTGCAGGAAAAATGAAGGGTGTTTGATAAGCTTGTTTGCATGACAGAATACGGTGTTCTTCCTACAGTCACAGCAAGAGCAACAATGCAAAGGCTTGTCTACTTAATTATTTGCTACAATTTTCTATCAAGACAAAAACTTCAATTTTCTTCACCTGGTATACCCACAGTAAAAGCAGTGCTGGAAAAACACTAATAAAACACAATATAATACAAACCCATACAATACAATAACTCAAACCTTTAGAATGATCAGTGAGTGGGAGCAGGCTTTTAGAAATTGTTGGTGCACACAGGACAAAAAACATTACCTGTGCCTATTTAAAAGGAATTACATCAGTTCTCAAATCTAGAATTTTGTTCAAGAGCTGTAGAAAAAATAAGTAATGAATTTTCAAAAATCAGTGAAATCTCTATTTATTTAGGTGGGAGTTGAATGAATTTCCAGTGGCAAGCAAGTTTGACACAGAAGTGTCAAAATACACCTTTGACCTGGTAGTGAACATAACACTGTTATGAGCTGTTAAATCTTTTTTACAGGAAAATATCCTTTATTCCAAATACTCCAGTGTGTACACTGACACTTTTTTTGGTTTAAAAATTTACTAAATGTTCTCCACAGCAGCCAAATGAGATTTCTTTATAAAGAAGTGAAATGTTAGTGTACTTCCTTAATTACCATTGACAATTTAGCAAGAACAAATATAGAATCCAATTAGCTTGTGTGTTCATCCATCTTTTTAAAACAGTTCTCTTCAGTTCCAATAGTGTAATCGCAGCTATATTTACTATATAAAATTATTTAGAACAGTGGAATTGAAAAAGTAGAGCAAAATGCTCTTCACATTCCCAGAAAGCAATTATAAGACAATAAAAACCAAAGTGAACTTTCTCTTGTTCTTTTATCATAACAACATATTCTGGACTGGACAACAACCGTCTATTAAAACTATGATGGCATTTCAAGGTCCATGGGTCTTTATCACTCTTTTATCTGCAGGACATGAGACTAATTTCATCTGTGTGAATCCCAGTCTTTCTTGAAAATAAGCATTCTCAAAATGTTACTGATCTGTAGTCAGCATTTTATCCATGTTTAAAAAAAAAAAAAAAAGAAAGAAAAAAGCACTCGGAATAAATCCTTGACAACTATAAATTAGATTTAGACCAATAAATATGTTCTGTCCTTACAATACTTCAGGAAATTTATGTTTCTCATTAAAATAAATTCTCCAAAATCATTCTAGAATACTACAAAATGTCTCTCCAATGGGATGTCCAACAAATCAGGGGTCTAATGGTAAATAAATAAATGGTGAAAGTAAGTTACACTGAGGTTCAAAGTTTTCACTTTTAATAAATGAAAGTAATGAAACCTTGACACAGCTCCTGATGTGGTGACATTTGAGGTTGAGAGTATTATTTTTTTTTAATAAATCACTTGAGTTTTATACCATTTGTATCCTTTCAGTAGAAACCCAGAATCCATCTGTCTGGCTAAGCTTCTGGGCTAATAAGCTCCACTGCATGTCTCTTGTGTTATTAATCTTTACACCAAATCCAATTTTACTTATCATAAGCACCCTGCTTCCTTCTCTGGACCTTTGAGATAACTAAACATTTGCTCTTCGTGTACAAATAGCAAACTAGAAGAGAGAAAGGACTGGTGTACATCTCGTATCTATCACACACCAAAAAGGATTTCCAAATTTCATCTTCAGAGCTTTTTTTCCTCCAGTGTTATTTATGTGTATATCTGTGTACAGCTTGGACAGGCTTCTCTTTCAATTCTGAGATAATACATGCCTATCTCACAAGAAGCATAAAAAAGCAATGGCATGCAGAACAAATCAAGGCAGAACACAAAGGTATGTATATCACGCAGTGCTCACGCCCTTCTAGCCAGAAACCTGTCCATGATGTAAACTCCATGATCTTAATCGTATAAAGAAAGGAAAAATGTAATCATTTCAAAGACCTCAGGGGAAACCTAATGCTAGCTCACAACCTTTTTTCATCCAGAGTAGTCTTAGATGCAATTTGCATTACCATTAAGCAAATAATTAACAAACTCTTTGACCTGTAAAATTTTTTCAAAGACAGCAGCTTCAGATCAAAGTCCAGAACTACTCATGCTAAGGAAGAGATCCAGGAGAGAGCAGAGAGAGACACAGAGAGATGTATACGATCAAAAGCTGGACAGCCCTCAGGTTCTTGGGATCCAAAGATGCTGGAAATAACAGAAGATCCTGAAGTTTAATAACTAGTATAAATATAAAATTATGTTCCTTCCATTGTACTCTTCTTCTGGCCCAGAAGCTTAAAACTTGCCATATAAGACTTTTACATACGCCTATGAACCTGTTACTTTTTCGTGCATTTAGCATTTGTGTAAGGAAAGGGCAAGGAGGAGAAGAATAGGTATCTGTTTATCATGTTCTTTCCACAAACAATTTCTAGCTTTGATGTCTTTATTCTGTTTCTTAATCACAAGACGCTGTGAGTGCACATCCAAATGTGGAAACAATAAAATCCCAGGAAAGTCAAAGGCTGTTTCAGTTTTGATTTGATTTTCAAGATGCCTTGATGGCCAAGGCAGTTATGTAGTCAAAGAAACATAGCATTGTGAAATCACAGGTGTCTGTATGTGTAATAGAGGAAATACAGAAGAGGAAAAAGATGTAGGAAATGAACATGACTGCTAGCAGTATATAAACTAAGATCACATTTAGGGATTAACCTGCAGGTGCTTTCATTAATACAATGACTATTAATGAAACTATTACACAAATATCTTACAATAGATTAATAGGGATTCCACTAAAAAAAAATCTACTAATGAAATACATTATTAAATTAATTGTTCCTTCCATTCTTTTGAAGGAACACGTGTATTAAGGTGTGACAAATTATAATGAAAAACGGCTGATAAATCTGAACATCACCCTCAGAAAATTTCTGAGGATAACTAGCATTGTCAGTAAGCAATTAACTTCAAGTAAAGACATAGCAAGTTCTGTTCTTTAATATAACTTTAAACTAATGTTGAGAAAATATATTACTGCTTTCATGTTTCTGAAACAGTGAAACTTCTCAGGAAACTGATTTTGCATACATGCAAGCCTCTCTTCATACCCATTACATAGTTTAAAAATAAGCAAAATAATTACATGCTTAAATGTCACCACTGGGAGAAGGTGAGGTAAGGCGAGATTTGTAATGACATTTAGCCTTTTTGGAATATATGGAACTTAATATTTTAATATCTACAGTAAATCCAATCAAAGTTTTCAGCCAAAGCTTTAATTCAAATGACATACAGAGACTGCGGAACCAGCCAAATGCCTCTTTATTAAGTTGGTGGCAGGCGGACACAAAAAGGGCCAAACACCTTCCTATCAGCACTACAGTATGCAACAAGCAGAAGCATTAAACATTGAAGATCCATCTACAAAGCTTCTATATGGGTCTGTCCCCACTCACAGACTATGAAGTGCACAGAAGAAAATGAGATATGTTCTCAAATATCTATGTGAAATTTGTGAACTTGTTAGTGATGAAAAAAAGATAATCTGAGGGTACAAGTATTTAATTTGTCATTTTCTTAGAAGATATAAAATGACACAGCATTTCACACATTCAAAAATTAGCATTTCTTTATGCTAAACAGTGTAATACCTATTATTCTGCAGGTATTCCCTTAAAGCAGGAATACAAAATCAGTTCCCAATCCTAACTACAAATGCCAGATCTCATGAGAAAAGGGCCCAAATCTTTTTGTTGTCTGGATGTATTACCTGAAATGTCAATGCAGAGAAAAGTATTGCAAACTCTCACCAGAACCTGACTTCCTCTGGAACAGGAGCTGATAGTTGTTCTACACATCATGTACATCAATATCTATAAGTGAGTAGTGTCTTGCAAGATGCTCTTCTGACTTCCCCAAACTTCTTCCCAGGCCTTTGCCAATTATTTGTTTTTTTATCAGATCCTGAACTTAATTCAGCCTTCTAGGTTTTAATCCAAGGATTACCAATTGATCTAAGTAATGGCCTCTGCCAGGTCCTCCACTAGGTAACTGCTGGTGGTAAATGCATGGAAACAGAGCCTTCAACACAAGTACCATTTACTTCCGAACACAGGGCACACAGTCTGTACTAAGCAAAGTGGGTTTCTCTAACAAAGAAATCGACAAGCGGAACATTTACCAATGCACTAACATTCCTCGACCACCTTCCAGAAGGGAACCGCTGCACAGGAAATTTGCAGTCTTGTCAGTTGTCACAGACAATGTACAGGAAGGTCCTCTGCTGTTTGTGGACCTCCCCTCATTTTGCCAGTAACTTGTTTTCAATGCTCTGAACAACCCAAGCTCCAGCAAGTGCAAAAAAAAGTTACCTTGAAAAGGAAAACCTAATGCTTTCTTAAATCTTGGCCTTCTTTTGGCTATCGCACATGCCAATTCACAGTTTAGCCCTTTGACTTCAAGCAGGCAGTAAACAATAAAATCAGGTGACACATAATCCGTATTTTCAGTAAGAAATAAGATACACATTTTCCCAACTTGTAATGAATATTATACATATCATACAGTACTTTTGAACACTACAGTTCCTAGGTCTTAACAGCATGTGGGATAGGGGAGAGGCAAGTGACTTATTAGACCAGAAGGATGTTGAGAGTTAACCTCAGTAACAACCACACTTGCTCACTCCCACCCCAGTGAGATGGAGGAAGAAGAAAGGAAGAGTAAAAGCAAGAAGACTTGGGGATCAAGATAAAAACTGTTTGTTAATGAAGTATAAGTTGAAGAAGAGAGAAAGAAAACAAAATGAAACAAGCAATGCAGAGGCAATCACCCACCACCTCCCACAGGTCTGGGAGGCTGCCCAGCCATTTTCTGAGCAAAGATGGATAACCTAACTAAACCCCCCTCTTTTTCCCTATAGAGTATGACTCTATATGGCATGGAGTATCTCATGGGTTAGTTTGGGTCATCCAACTAGGTGTGTGCCCTACCAACCTCTTGGCCACCCCCAATCTATTCACTGTGGGGGCAGAGTGAGGAGAGAAGGCCTTGACACTGTTTGGCAACAGCTAAAATGTCAGTCTCTTATCAGTACTGTTCTGGTCACAAAGCTAAAACACAGCACCATACCAGCTGCTGTGAAGAAAATTATCTCTATCCCAGCCAGCCCAGTACACAAGAGATTTCTGAAAAAACATACGCAGAGATGGATGGAGAAAATGCTATCTTGTATCTCTGCACCCATCTCACGGCATTTGACTTCACAATAGAACAAGTTCCTGATACATAGATTTTTGCCTACTAGTAACACTTTTTATTTCCCATTTTGATTTGAGATATTATTTGTTTTGTAAAACAGACATGACTTTCCATAATACCTTTATTAGTTCTTTAACATTAGGCCTGAACTCTGAGTCTGATTTGACCAAAGTACTTTTCTTTCACCTAAATGTTCCAGGGCGAAGGATCTTCACTCACACTGACTCAAAATCTCCTTATACAGTGTAGTCTTCCTCACAGTGAAGAAACTCCACCTGAAAAAGTCTTCTTACGTTCATTAAATTTTATAAACAATATTCAAGCATCCATTTTGGTCTGCAACTGAGGTCCTAGCATCCTGTACACAGGGCCATGCAAATACAAGGCAACTCTACTTACACATGTCCATTCGACTTGTTTAGCAGGAGTCTACTACCAACTCAAGAGAAACAAGATTTTACCATCTACATTTCAGAAGAGATTGCTAGATAATTGTTTCAGAATTTTAAATCCTGTTACTAATTTAAATCGATTTTAAACAGAAATTAGCAACTAGATAGTTATAGGATATGTGGGATATCAGAAAAATACCTAGGGAATAGATGTACAAATAAAGGAAGACACCATAGCAACAGGCATAATTTTTACGGTTTAAGTAGAAAAGAAAGAATGCATTGACTTTCTACTTGGATTCATGCAGCCATCAAAATTAATTTAAACTAGATACAAGACCTGTACAGCCAAATTTAATTTCTGAAGCAATTTTTCAAACAACTACACGCCAGTTGCAATGTACAGGATGAGATTCGGGTACTGTATCCTTTATTGTAGCAACTACTTGGTAATTTGTCTGTCAACTCTCTTGCTAGTTGAAGTGTGTCTATTAATCTGTGTTTGGATCAAATCCAATTTTCTAATCTTCTCAGCAGCTTTCACAAAGACTTCGTATTTCATAAAAAGAACCTCCCACAACACACATTTTCCTCTGTCTTCCAATATGTTGCATTTTCCTTCGAGATAACTCCGGTCTAGTGCCCAAGGTTAACATGCTTCTGTCATGGACTGGCTGCACAACTAATGCATTCTTCTGGATCTACAGAGATGAAAAACACCGGATTTATTCTGGTGAGCAGGAATTCCCTTGTTCAGTAAGGTATTTGTTAAAGGAAAGAGAAAAAAATATTTTGCGCTATTTTAAAGATTTTACACAATTTTTTCATGATTTCACAAGGTTAACATCAATGACTTTGTAGCAATTAAAGCAGACAATAATAAAACCAGTTTAATACACATCTATAGTAAACATAGGCTAAATATAGGTTAATGATGAGAATTCTGTGCATGACTAACTAGTTGAGTGCAGAACACTATTTTTTGTGCTATTTCAGATTTCATTACCAAGATGGGATGACCACAACTGACTCATTATGCTAAGTGTGTAGTATAGATATTCATGCAGGTTATTCTAGTTATTACTTTTTTTTTTTTTCTTGTGAGCTTTCTGAATAGAACACTTGATTTTAAAGAATATTTTGTTGTTAGGAATGCAGACTATTCCACTAACACTATTGATCACCATGAACACAGTACTGCTCGTTTGCATCATTAGCTTGGCTGCCATATGACAGATTTGCTTCACATTATCTTTCCTTCACATTATCTTTGCCACCACTAACTTGATGGCACTGATATCTCTTATGATAAAACAACTGATGACTAATGCTATCTTGACCTAGGAACCCAGAGCCACAGATGTATTGGTTATGAAAAAGGAAGAGCAGATATGTTTTGAAGATGGACTCAATAGAAGGGCACTAGAACTATGTTTTGCTATGAATTCTGATTGCAAGGGTTGTACAAGTAAAACCTGGTGGGCACACAGTCTTACAAGATAACAGGAATGTTGCCTTCTGCTCCCTTTGCAGTTGGTGGAGAGACATGAACTTCTGCAGCACAGTCAAGCCCATTTAAACCTTCACTGCCCCTAAGGATGCTCTCCCTCCATCCACTGCAGGGAAGAATAGAACAGTTGGCTGCACATCAGACACACCACACTCAAACATCTAGTATTAGAGGGGATTAATCCAGGCCTCAGTGTTTTGCTATTCTCTTTCATTCACTCTGCATTAGAATTCTTGTTTTAATTGTATCATGGTTAATGAGTTTAACACAGTGGATGGATCTGCCTGAGAAAAGGATCTGTAACTTCCTACACAATGCTTAAAGGAAAAAGAAAATGGACACTGAATTGTTTCTTCTCTGAATAGGGACATCCTAGTAAGAAAGAGATGGAGAAAACCTCTCCTTATAACAGCAATACTTTGAAATGTCTTTAAATGTCGCATTGTCAGCAAATATGTCAGAAAAGTCTACGCCCTCTCTTTATGCATGAGTACAAGCATGTTCACCTCAGTGCACAGGGCTTTTTCTCTTTGTGGCAAGGACTCAAAGTAATTATCTTGACCATGGCTGTAAAACATAGATAACTAGACCGTTAAAGCTGAAAGGAAAAACATGTAGTTTGGAATGAATTAATAACTCAGATGAAAATATAACCATATGCATTACTTGATAGGTAGTACAGTATGGATGGTTCCCAGAAGGCATAAATACAAACAGAATATAATCAACAGTGGTTTT